>NC_080563.1:12500-337812 GCF_030253575.1 Rhododendron vialii | reverse complement strand
ATACATCAATTACATTAATCTCCCAATAAATGATCCGGTTATTTAAGGTGTATATAACCATTTACCTAACTTCCTAAAGAGATGTGCCAATTGTAGACTTCTACATCAAACTCTGGATCCCGTTCTAACAAATGGGTCAATTCCTTGGCGCACTCAGCATCCTTGGCCAGTAACAATGCAAAACCCCCACCACCAGCCCCCACAAGCTTGTAGCCACAGCAGTAAGGGTCAGCGAATGCAAAGAGTTTATCAACAAATTCATTGCTACAACATGGATCGAGTTCTTGATGCAACCTCCAAGCCTCCATCATAATCTCCCCTAGTTCATCTACATCACAGTTCATTAAAGCCTCCCTTCCAATCTTAGCCAGTTCAGCGAGGCGTTTGATACTGGATACAAGCAGGTTGTCTCGCCGGAGATACCGGATTACCACCTTTTGCAGGACTTGGTGCGCAAGTCGAACCTACAGGGTAACAGCAGGCTGCAGTCTCAGAGGAACTTACAAAAGTCACAAAGAAACCCATCCAACCAACCAGAAGAAAAAGAAACCCAGGAGAAAAAGACAAGAAAATGTTAGGGACACGTATGTCCAAGCACAGATGCGTTCGGAGATGTCCGAAGTTTGTGGGTCCCAGGCTCCCAGCATCGCATGGAAGTATGGAATCCACATGCATCAAACAGCTGGGGACACATCTCTGTCCATAGCACTACAATGTAAAAAACAAAATTTAATTACAGGGAATAGAAAGGGAGCCAGAAGAATGAACTCACACCAAATCAACCTAAGGATAAAGGGCAAGGGACTATCCATTAGGTGAATATGGCTACCACAAACTTTTAGTTCTTCAAATTACTCAATTAGGCATTTTTGTCCCCAACTCAAGCCCCATTCCACCAAATGGATAGTCAAATGATCCCTATGATTGAAGGGTCAAGGAACATCCAAAGGTCTGATAGGAAGCCATTTGGCTCAAAGAATGAACAGGGAAACAAATATTTTGCGGTCTATTTGCGATAGTGCAGTATTGGAGTAATTATAACTCATTGTAATACATCAAGGCCAAAAAAGATCGGCTAGGACGTACTACGTAGTTAATCGGCTTCTATAAATGGCAAGGTCTTGAGACGTAGGGGTAGCCAGGACTCCCAGGGCCTAGGACCCTCTATTAAATTTCACATTCAGTTGCCCTTCTAGTCATTACATTTGAAACCAAATTTTACAGACAAGCAGTTCAGGAACACTCCAGGACACTCACTATGATGATAATGTCGTAGATGTATAACTGGGTTAAGGAAATGTCCTACTATTTGCTAATTTTTCAAAAAGAAACATAAAAGAAATGAACATATAAAAAGTGCAAGCTTACTTGGCCCGTAAATACCACAAGCAGTCGTTGCTGCAACTCCCTGATTAATTGTGGAGAAGCCAACAGTGGGATGACTTGAAGTCGCAATGGTATTCCAGGAAAACTTGTTGTAAATTTGATTCCAGGATATAAACCTCCAATTTGATCCTGCCAACCTCCTCCTGTTCCCATGAGCTGCTCTAATACCAAAACAAGTCTTGCTACATTTTCATTACTTTCATCCCCATCAGTTATTTGGAGAAGTCCCTTGACCACAGCTGCAGCTAAGATGCTGGAAGTTCCCAAGCCACTCCCACGGGGAACATTGGCCCATGTTCTAATCTTCAATCCCATGGACACAAGAATCTTATCATGGACAATGCCAGTCACTAGCAGTGCAGATTTGACAAGACGAAACGGATCATTGCTGTCAAATGGAGTTGCGATACAGGTAATATCCTCAATAAACAACTCGTTTCCAGCATCATCCCTGATTGACACCCCAGTAGTTATTGTTGTGTCTATGATGGTGCCAATTGGAAGAGAACCGTCCAAAGTTACTGCCATATTCAAGACACAACCAGCACGCTCTAAGCTCCATGGAGGAGTATCACTCCAACCACCAACAAAATCCACCCGAACTGGTAACTCAACCTTAGCTGTTCTAGAGCATAAAGATTTATCCACAAGGTCCTCCCTGTTGATAATCTGATTTCCTTTTGAAAATATCCTATTGGAGGATTCAGAGAAATGTTCTGCAAACACAAAAGATAACCATTTAGTAGAGATGAAGCCCTTCATGAAGTCAGAGGAAATATTACAGCAGCAGACTAAATTATTACGAATAATACTCAGGGAGCATGGTACAAACTTGAGTTCAAATTTGGGGGTGGGGGTGGTTGGGGGGGTTGGGATTGGGGGAGGAACTGCAAAACCAAAACCAAAACCAACAAAGAATAGCTGACATAGTAAGCAATCATGTTTTCCCTTCACTGTCTTCTTTTCACCTGAACACAATCTTATGTCTACCAAGACATAATTTCATGCTTACCTTTGAAGCCATACCTCACAGCTGAAGCGGTTTCTTCCGCCACTGCAGCCCAAACTTTGTGTTCCAGCTCACATGCTGCTGTTTCTTCACTGCAAGCTCGAAGAAGATCAACTTGCACCTGGTATACCCTGCTTTTAGGAAGGATCTTAGAGTTCTGGGCCTGGAGGTTGGGACACAAGGCCAGGAAGTCTTTGCACATTCTTACTCCTGAGGCTTCTTTTTGGAGGATTTCTTCGCACAACTGAGACAAGTTGCGGCCAAGCAAACCGAAATTAAGGCAAGCTTTGACAATCCCAGCTGCAAGATCTGCGTGATGATTTCCAGAGCCAAAGCACATTTGTGAGAAGTCAATTGATCTATGCAATTCCTCCAAACTGACACGGTGCGACTTTTTCCATAAAAGAAGCAACGATCCATTTATTTGGTCACTCAAGCCCATCAACCATGTTGCCACACGAAGCATCTCGAAATAAGAAAGAATAGGGAATATCTTCGCGCTCCACAAACACTTCTCCTGAGAAACTGTTGAGCTCCACAAATCAGTTTCTTGAATGCCTAAATCATCTAAAACCTTTTCCCATGGTTTCCCACAAAAAGTTCCATCCCTTGAAAGAGAATTTTTTGGGTTGTCATGGAGGCCACAGTACACAATAACTCTTCCAGTGCATCCTACCAATGGAACCTCCCAAAGACAATGCCGATCAGGAAGCATGAACCTGAATGGCTCCTTTGGGGCACTATCATTGACTACTGGCACATTAACACCAACAACGATGGATTGGGAACCAATTTGTATGCCACCCAATATGGATGAATCGTATACAATAGAATCTTCCCCAATTGAGACACCAGGTGCAATCTCACTGGAAAGAATAATAGCAGATGCAGCAATGTCAGAAACAGTGGTTGCCGGAATAGAACATAGGTGTCTACGACCTACAAGTTCCGAATTACCCCCGCTAAGGTGATCCAAGACTTCACTTGAGGTCCCAAAATGTAGGAACGACAAATCATCTGCATGGATTGGACCCAAACAACCATCAAGGATGTTTTTAGTAGCTGATATATGCAATAGATCATGAAGCATAACATACCCAACAAAGATCCCACATTGCTTAATTATCAACTCCCAAACTAGTATATGAGCCTAGGCAGTCTTTCCACTCATTGCGAATTGGTTTGAGTTGGATGCTTCAACAGGGTATCAGAGCTCAGCTTTAAGAGGCATGTGGACAAGACTCTCTTGATTGATTGATTGATAGCCCAATTGTTAGTTCCTTAGTTGTTTCCTTGTGATCCCTATATTATGGTTCTTTGTTAACCTCTCCACATGCGAGTTAGGGTTGCACGTGCAGGGGAGTATTAGAGCTTATCCCACATTGATTAATTATCACGTCCCAAACTAGTATGTAAGCCTCGTAGCCTCTCCATTCATTTCCAATTGATTTTGAGATTGATGCTTTAACAATAAATATTTAACTTTTTTCCATAAAAGATTCTACAACAAACAAATCACCTTAGACGAGGCGGCAAAAGAATTTTCACAATTTCTAGGGATACTATAGCTATTACTCAAAATTTGGGGGGGACCATGGCCACCCTTGTCCCTGTCCGCTTCCCAAGGAAAAAAGGAACTCTGCATATTCTTCCATATGAACGGTGCCCGACAGGAACAAATCCCAAATCTACTACGAGGGAAATCCTAACATGGAATATGTTCCCTTTTTCATAATTTGAAGAAGGAACAACGGAGAAGGGGTCCAATGATCTCTAAAATTCCAAAAGACAAAAGAATAAGGCTTTCCAATAAACAAAGTGTCTGTAAAAAAATAACAAAAAAATCTCTCCAATAAATAAATGAACAGAAAGATTGCAGAAATCTAACACCTGAAGAAAAGATGTTCAAATGCTCGTTGTTTCTCTTCGTTCTTAGACAATTGAAAAGAGAATGATTAAGCTGGATTTGAATTCGAACCAAATATTTTTTGTAGCACAAATCTGAATCAATTAGTGTCATAGCTACCATAGCTCTTGCCAGCAAACACACTTTTCCACTAAAGGGAACAAATATAAGTATAATATCAGCATCAATAGGCCTAACAATGGTTGACATACAGGCACAATAGCTGAACATCTTATGCTGTCCCAAACTGTTGACGAGTTCTTCACCCAAAGGGCGTGGTAGCAGCCATTCATGTTTTGCAGGTACCCAAGCTGCTACCAGATCTTCATACAAACTCATCTGCACAGGTTACATCGATCTATTTCAAAAGCTGCTCCTTTGCTGGAATCCCTTACAAAACCAGTTATTTATAGAGGTCCATTTAACTTTCTTTTGGTCAGTATATGCTTAACAATATACCGACATTTTTGCCATGAAAAAAAAAAGGAGAAGCATATCGAAGACAGAATATATGAACACAATGACCACAAAACCAGTAACAGTAACGGAACCAATGAACATCTGAAATGGATAGCCAGCAGTACAAGGATCGCATCATGTCAAGGTTGCTCAACAATAAGCAAGGAGAGACTGAAACGGCACGGGCATCAGGCATAAATAAGAGTTGGATAGATGAAATCAAGTTGTTCTTGTAAGGCACTGTGAAACCAGCTACAACTTGCAATTTAAGCAGAACTTTTATGAGGAAGACCAGAAAACATGTCATGCATAACAACTGATGCCGAAATGACAATGTGGCATGACCATAAAAAAGAAACAACAAAAAGCAAGCGCGCGCGCGAGAGAGAGAGAGAGAGAGAGAGAGAGAGAGAGAGAGAGAGAGAGAGAGAGAGAGAGAAGTGAAAAGGTATAAAACAAGTAGGTTGGTTTAGCCATATACTGTGAAAGCCTGTTGCAAAAGCAAGGGGAGGATTTTCTGCAAGAATGGCGAAAATTTGAGAAAAAGGTCAAAACTATTGGAACAGATGACATAATTTGACTGGTGACCAAAGAAACGATAACCACCAAGACAAATGGTCAAGGTATTCTCTTAGGGTGTGTTTGGAACTTGGGGAAAGAAATGGGAAGGAAGAGAAAATTTTAAAATTTCCTTTCCATTGTTTGGTTTCTAGATGAAGAGTATCTGGAAAGTTCAAAAAACAAAGTTCAATTTTCTCTCCAATTTCTTCTTAACTTTTCCTCTAATCTTTCTCTTCATTATCTTCCCTTCCTTTCCATTTCCTTCAACAAGTTCCAAACAGAGCCTTACTTGGGCTCTGTGGATATCAATCGACAATTGTAGATATCATCACTTACAGAATTTTTAGAATCAGTACATGCACTAATATCTTTTTTCTAACCACTAAGTAAATCATGTCACAAGAGCCATTGCACTCTGTTGTCAACAGCTTGTCTGCAGAACCTAATATAGTTCAAAGCTGTAAGTCAAGGCAGTTCACAAGAGCAAGAGGTAAAAGACACAGTGCAGAGGTATAACAAAGAAAATATTAGGGGAATATCTGAAGTGCCATAACAGCTACTAGTAAACATTTTTAACGACGGAAGACAACTTAACTTTCTGATCAACATAAATCCCTCATTCAGTAAATTAACAAGGGAGAAAATAGTCCAAATGTTTAGATCTCACTAATATATTTGGGTGCGCTTCAGCAATTTAAATTGATGAGATATACGATACGTCATGTATAGATCTCATGCCAAACCAACATCTCCAACAATCACAGCTAATATAGTAATATTTGATACCACAATTCTACAGATGGGTTCCTCCAAAGCCAATGGCTAACCTCTTTTCTGCTCTTCAGAAGCTGTGAAATCATTGGTTGGCTGGAATAGGAAAGCATAGCAAGCTCCTCCCATGCTTTACCTCTAACTGCTATTATTCCAGTGTCAAGCAATGTTCTACCATCATCTAGAATTGCCTTATGCTTAACAAGCTCCACTACACTAGGTTTCTGAAGAAGATCCTCAACTAAACTGACAGAGTTAGTTCCATCTGAAATTCCAATTTTGGATGCCACAATAACACCATGGTTAGAAGCAATGTCCAGAGTAATAGGAACAGTAATGATGCTGGCAGCATCTCCTGGAAGAGTCATAGCTGAGGCATCAAAACATGGAAGAACATCACCTGTCATGATAAATAGTCCACCTGCAGATAAGTTTTGTTAAAAGATATGACGGCACAATAGTTAATTATAAGCTCTTGAACAACATTCCTAGTGTCCAAATGTTTCATATGGACAAAGTGTTCATGCACCACTGACATATGCATTCACCAACCCAAGACTTTACACCTGATCCATCATAATAGTTTCCTTTCGCATACAAGTGGCTCTAGGTGACTGAAGGTACCATTTTAGGTTGCACTTATGACCAGAAGTCAATTTTATTCAAAAGATAAACAGGACAAGTAACCTTCATTTTCAAAAGCTTGTCTTGCGCAAGAAGAAATTGCAAGTACATGGTCAAAAAGCAGGGGAACTGGCCCATCAGGGTCTTCAGATGCCAAATATGGCAGAGGCAGGAAAACTTTGCCCATAGGATTTGCCCAAGGTACCCTTTTCGAGTCACCTCCCGCATGAAGCAACAGTATATGCTTTTTTGCAATGAAGCTAACCAATGGTAGAAGCGGAAATTCATTGTTGGACTTATCACGTGGCGCAGCAGATCCAAAGCCACTATCATATCCATTTGCCACCTGCTGATAGTACAAGTCCCAACAAAGAAAAAACAAGATGGTTGCATGAGCATCTAGCATCACAAGTTTAATGTAACACCTTACAAGCTATATCCGCGAGAAAAACATACAGGAAATAAAAAAAATTTAAAAAAATTAAACAAGATGGTTATATGTGTCTGCTCATGCAAACACATACACGAGAAGAGAGAGAGAGAGAGAGAGAGAGAGAGAGAGAGAGAGAGTAGGAAAAAATCGTGAATGTGAATATTTTAACAGCACTAGAAGCATTGTGACTTGCATGATGTTATGAGCAGAAGCACGAAACCATTCCCAGGGTTGCTACCTAGTACACTATCAACTAAGATGATCATATATTACTCGGACATCTTAAAAGATAGGGAGTTCTAATAAAAACGGGACAACGAAGTTCCTATGGGAAATAATTAAAATGATCTAGTCACGTATGCAGTTATACAATCTTCCGAGGGGAGGTTAAGCGATCATTTTGCCCTCTCTACCAATGCCACAATGCATAAGTTTCTCCTTGTGGACGTACGGTTGAGGATGTCTTTAAATATCCCTACACTATATTGACAGAAGTTTTTCATCTTGTCTAAGCGGCTAACAAATAGAAGACCAATACCTAATGGTCAATCAAAACGCAAGCTCACAACATTTTTTTTTTTATAACCGAGGAACAACCCTGCATCCGAGTCACTATTGGACCCGACTATGCAATCCAAACCTCGGGGGAGACTAGCACAGCAACCCACTGCCATAGCCCCTCACTTAAAGCATGGTATGCCTCCAGGGGGAATCGAACCCTACTATGTTGCAAGCGCAGGTTCGCCCTTACCATGTTGACACAAACTCACAGCATCAAGAGGAGTGGCATGGGGAAATGTCAGCTATTTTTGGTTGCTTATCTTTCAAATTTGTCATCAGTCCAATTGCTTTCGTCAAGAAGTTATTTCCAATTGCTTTCGTCAAGAAGTTATTCCACATAATCAAAAGAATACCTCCCACCAAACCTACGGGCATAGAGGAAAATAATGGCTTCCATCAAAATAAGAGAACAAAATGGTATCCCAAGTACTTCCCGACTTTTGTATTCCTAAGAATGAATCCGCAATGATTTTAGCATCAGCAACGTATGGAAACAAAAATCGCAACAATCAGACACCCAAGCCGTCAAATGTAAGGCATGAGAGGGCAAACAATGTTAGGCTGAAACTTGGCGTCCAAAGGTTTAACTCATTTAGAACACAGCCAATTCATGATTTGACCTAAAATATTAGCACTCGTATGCAGTAGCAGAGGGAGCATGTGCCCACTGGGGGCACATTCCCCCATTGCAATGATCATTTTTTCCTCTCTCAAACACTTGAACTAATTTGCACCTTTAGTTTTAACACATTTATTTCACTGTTTAGATATTACGTTTTCTTTTTCAAAACATAATACCTTCTTCAAAACATAACACAGTGGTAATTCGAAAGAAGCATTTTTCAAACGTAAGTACAATAATGATGTCTTGTTTGCTTAATATTTCTAATTGGTACTCTTTGAAAGGGGGCAATTTTATTAATTTTTCAATTCTTCTCTTCTAAACTTCAAAAAAAGAAATTATGTAAGCTAAATATGAAAAAAGTTGACTAAAGATGCTTTCTTTCTGAAAGGCAAACAAATACACAAGACAAACTAAACGGACATATTGGATTTGTAGTTGATTTAAGTGCCAATTTTTTCCAATCTTATCTTGAATATTGAATTCCTTAAAATTGTGTTTAATTGGTGCCCCACTAATACAAACTTTTGGCTACGCCTCGTATGAGCTGCTACCCCGCATTGCCAGGTCAATATGAACAATGGGAATCTCTAGTCTTGCTAAACACAACATCCAATACCCAAGCAGCAGTTGATTCAGGTCTCAGGACAACGTTTGTGTTATGAAATGGACGGTAAGAGTACCTCGGGGCAGAGATCGAGACCAAGGTGGCGGTAATGGCGTGCGAGGGCGTAAATGGCATTGAGAGTGGCAGCGCCGGAGCCGATCCGCTGTCCGTTCGGGTCGGGCACGGCGAGGGTGACCGTGGAGATGGCGATCCGGCCCATGCGCTTGGCCCGCCTGAGCTGCCACTCGTAGAGCTCGGCTTGGTGGGGACTGGCAGCCGTGAGGACGATGGCGTCCCACGTCGGAACCCTAGATGGGTGGCGCACCGACAACCTGAGACGGTACCACGATTTACGAAGTATTCGGGCCAAATCCGCTTTCTCCTGGGACCTCGTGGATCTCTTCTTCTCCATTTGAGAAGAAACCCCTAATTAAGAAAAGTGATGATGATCTCTTCTCGTCCAATTAATAGTCACTCACTCTTCTGCCTTGTGCCAGAACAGTCAACAGAAGGTCTAAGCGATATGCGGATACCATATCTCAGTATTGCATATTTATAGGTGTAGATTAAAGTGAAGTGTGAAGGCGAGGAAGACGAATACTCCATATTGTTGACTGGCAAAGTGTAAAAAAGATGAAGACCTGGTAAGGCAAAATAAACTGTAACAGTAACCGCCGTTTCCAACCGACAGTCCCTTCGTGAATCGTGACAGACTAGGCTGTTTCTGATGAAAATCTCGCCTATAGAGGCGAACCTTTTCAATATTAAATCAGCCGAGCCAAGTCGAGCTCGAACTCGATTACAATTTTAAATGAGCTCAGCTCGGATCCGTTAAACACGAGTTCAATTAGCCTACTCAATTAAACTTCAAATAACGCAAGCTTGTTCGCTTCATGTTCGAGCTTGTTTATTAACTTAACGAACATATTTAATAGTAGTTGGCCTAGTGTTATGCAGAGATTGTGGATTGAATTGATATAGGGAGGATGTTGATGCCCTTGATATTAGGGTTGGATATTGTCTAGATTTCTTCTGGAATATAACCCAAAAAGAAAGACAAATGCAGCCTTCTTTTTTTTTTTTTTGGTTCCTTCATCGTAAGAGGAAAGGACTAAAAAACCCTTTCCATTTTTAGTTCTTTATATAACCAAAAATAAATTATGTAACGTCAATGGTTGTTCACTTTTTCTCCTAATTAAGGGGAGAGGATAGGGCATGATCGAATGAAATATAACGTATACTTTTATTTTGTAAGGTAATTAATTAAGTATATGTTTTAAATTGAAAGGATGGTAATATATGTTGTCAAGTTAAGTTATGATACGCAAATATCTAAATGAATGCCCCTTCAAAATTTTAAGATAGATGTATGTGGGCTCTACATCTATTGTGCGGAAGTTATTTGCTGTGGTCAAAATTTGCATCCAAATGTATTCATGTTCATCTGTGTTTTTTTTTTGTTAAGTCGTTTATTTGCGTTCATAATATTGTTTCAATATAAATAACTTTCTTTTTTCCAAAATTTCCCGTGATGAATCTACTAACAAGTAGTAATTGGTCCAAGTGCATTAGTTACAGTTTCAACTTTTTGTACTCCAATTGGAAAATGTTTAAATTTCACGTTTATTTAAATCAACCACACACGTGTTGGTTCATTCCTTTTCTTCCGCTCGCGCTCTCTCTCTCACAGCCGGCTATAATCAATCCCACCCTTGCTATTTTCTCTACCCTTTCCCAATCTCTCCCCAGAATTCCATTCCACTCTCTCCCTCTTCCTCCATAGCCTTCCCTTTCAATCTTTATAATCTTTCCTTCATCAATTCAATTATATAAACCAGCACCACCATCAATTTTATGGGATAGGGCAAATGGTGATTCAGAGGAAGCTGGAATGAGGGAAAGATCACATATCTCAATTGGATTTGCTGGGGTCATGACTAATTTCACCAAGTCATTGTCATCGTCCAGCTTTTTTGATCTCAATGCAGCTCTTGTTATTCTCGCGTCTGAATGTCGATCCCAATTGCGTCAGAGATCGACATTCGATCCCTATTCTATAGCCTCCGAAACCCTCCTCAATCATGCCTGCATTCAGTTCCTCGTCCTTTGACTAGGATTTGGGGACACCTCTTCTTTCTCTTCTTACCGCTTCTCGTAGTAGTATTATTAGTTCTTGCCGGAATTGGGATGGATTCCCATTCTGGGTTGGGTTCGCCTCACTCCGTTACTAGGTTGAATAACAATGGCTTGTTTGGTGATGCTGATTACGTAGAGAAAGACCCGCGGGGCCGATACGTTCGGGTAATCTATATACAGCATTGTAACCTTTTTGACTGGGCATCGTTCCGTATTAATTGTATTGATTTTGTTACTTTGATGTACGGCTTTGATTTGATACTCAATAATATAAATTATACTACTTTAATATGTGGAATAATTCTATTCAAGCGTGTGTTCTGACTTCTTAGGCTCATGCTGTTTGTTTGTTGCGCATCATATAGGAAT
This sequence comes from Rhododendron vialii, assembly GCF_030253575.1. NCBI lineage: Eukaryota > Viridiplantae > Streptophyta > Magnoliopsida > Ericales > Ericaceae > Rhododendron > Rhododendron vialii. The sequence continues at coordinate 326,368 of NC_080563.1, read as the reverse complement.
AGGAGTAATTACCTCTGGTCAATGATTAGTTAGCCTTTTTTCTCAACAACGCATTCACGGTTGCAATTACTCCATTCTCTAGCTTGTGGAATTTCAATGATTGAATTATCGTTCTGTTTTCATATGGGAACAACTGCTATAATTTTATGTATGTTCATAAAAAAAGAAAAGAAAAAAACGCATACCGTATGCCTTTTCGTACCTACATCGTAAGAATTAGTGACTAACATGCACCACAAGAGACCCAAACAAAAACTCCACAAAATCTCATTACTTTGCTTAAAGGCCAGGAACACAAGATCACAAAATATTGGTAGCATAACCACGAATCCTCGTAAGTTTTTTTTTTGGGTATAATTGAGAGGTCGAGTATTTAGGTAATTGAAGGAGAAGAAATCCAAGGAAATCAAGGCAATCAAGGGTTTCAAGGCAATTAAGGATTTCGATATATATCAACTCAGAAAGGAAAGAAAATCAAGGATTTTGATATATGGCAACATTTTTCAAAAAGTTACTTGAGGAACTCATACAAACTACCGAAGTTCTTTGAGCAACTCGGACAGATTTTGCAGCTAATAAATATGCGGTCTTTTGAGGGTTTTTCAATAAGTTGCTATACATTTACCCTTTCAGGGTTTTTTTTCATGTATATCGTTGAATTCGTTATTTGGTTGCTTTCTTTTTTTTCGGTCAAATGGAATTTCATAAAATGATTACAAAGCAGAGTACCACATAAGGGGTAAACACGTATTAGTTAGTCTTACAGAAACTAGGGGACTTAGGAACTAGTCTAGCACCTGCCTGATGTTCAAGCTATCTCTCAACTCAAGACAAATTCTCTCATAGCGACAGGCATGTCCATAACAAACACAAGTTCATCTATTTGTTCAGCACCCAATTTAGCAAGATGATCTCCACATTTTTAACAAACACAAGTTCATCTGTTTGTTTAGCACCCAAGATGATCTGCACCCAATTTAGCAAGTTCATCTATTTGGTTGCTTTCTTTCGTTTGTGTGATTGATTGATATTTTTAATTGGTGAATTTTTTGATTAAGAGATTGAACATAGCAAATCATTTATGAACCTAGGCAATCTAGGATTTTTCAATTTTGCTTTGTTACAAACTAAACATCAGTAAAATGGAGGCAACACTGCGATTGATTATCCAGGACTGCAGAAAGGAAATCCATCTCTCCTATATGGAGGGAGAGAACCTACAAAACTTCAACTAGCAGAAAAATGACATGGCAATCATAATCAAGCAAGAATAAGCTCTTGGAAATAAGGTAGAGTAGCTTGAGACTTATGGTTTCCACAGCTTCTGTAGTCCTTGGTCTTCTAGGCACTGTACTTCCCATAATTTAGTATCGGTTTGATTTACCAGCCACATTTTATTCATGTTTGAGTCTTCAATTTCTACCATTTAATCTTATTCCCATGACATCATCTCTTTGATAACATTTTTTTTTTGTTGCTATGACAGTACAATGAATTACTGGGCAAGGGCGCATTCAAGACTGTGTATGCTTCCAAAACTTTTTTTAATGTAGCAGTTAAGCACATTAGCTAGAAGCCAAAATGCAATCTCAAGTGAAAGAAACTTTTATTAACTTTATGGGAACTAATTTGTTTCCTTGACTTGTATTTGTAGCTATAAGGCATTTGATGAGCTTGATGGTATAGAAGTTGCTTGGAACCGTGTGAGGATTGATGATGTGTTGCAGTCACCAAATGATCTTGGAAAATTGTATTCCGAAGTCCATCTCCTTAAAGCATTGAAACATGAAAATATCATCAAGTTTTATGATTCTTGGGTCGATGACAAGAAAAAGACCGTGAACATGATCACTGAACTCTTCACATCTGGGAGTTTGAGACAGTAAGTTCTCTTGACTGTTTCTAATTCATTTGTTTATCTAGTTTGCGTTGTTGAAGTAATCTTGTACCATTTGCCTGTTAGATATCGTAACAAGCATAAAAGTGTTGACATGAAGGCTATAAAGAATTGGGCTCGACAAATTCTCCGAGGCTTGGACTATCTTCATAGTCAGAACCCTCCGATTATCCATAGGGACTTAAAATGTGATAATATCTTTGTTAATGGAAACCATGGAGAAATAAAAATCGGAGACCTTGGATTGGCAATTGTTATGCAGCAGCCGACAGCTAAGAGTGTCATTGGTAAGACAATTATCGTAAATTAATTATCATAAGAAAGAATCATTGGAGCTGAGAAAAAAATAAAGAATCATTGCAAGGACTTCTGACTTATTTTTTATTTGTGGTAGGAACTCCTGAATTTATGGCTCCAGAGTTATATGAGGAGGAATACAATGAACTGGTGGACATATATTCTTTTGGAATGTGCATGTTAGAAATGGTTACGTGTGATTATCCATATATTGAATGCAAGAATCCAGCTCAAATATATAAGAAGGTTACCTCAGTAAGTTCACCCATATTTAGCTTCGTCATTAATTTTTACTAGACGGTAGAAAATATAAAATTAATATGTTTCGCAATTTGTTGCGGTTCAGGGAATTAAACCTGCTTCTCTTGGCAAGGTGACTGATCCTAAAGTTAAAAATTTCATTGAGAAATGTTTGGTCCCAGCATCTCAAAGGTTGCCTGCAAAGGAGCTGCTTAAAGATCCATTTCTCCAGTCTGAGACTTTAAAGGAGCCTATTCTTGATCCTTTACAGCTACCCAACAAACTTCCCCAATCATCAAGTGTATTGAATTCTGGGCCCCATTCCATGGATATCGATCTTGAATATAACCACTCTGTATGCACAGACTCCAATACTGGGAGCCCACACGGTCCAGTTGTAGAATTACAGAGGATACATCAAGACAACGAATTTAGGTTAACTGGAACAAAAAATGATGACAAAACAATCTCATTGACCTTGCGAATTGCTGACTCAAATGGTATGTGGATATTTATTAGTTGCTTTCCTTTATAGTAGATAATACTGTTGCCTTTTTCATAAAATAACATCCCCCTTTTCTTATGTGTAGGCCAAGTAAGAAATATACACTTTCAATTCTACCTTTATACAGACACTGCATTCTCAATCGCTAGGGAGATGGTTGAGCACCTAGAGTTAGCATATCATAATGTGGCATTCATTGCTGAGTTCATTGACTACTTAATAATGAGAATTGTACCTAATTGGAAACCTTCATCAGTTTACAATTTGAGTGGAGTGAGAAATCCGCATCCAGGATCTTCAGGAGTTTCCAATGACCAAACCCTTACAAACCGTAGTGATTCAATTTGTCCCATCGAGTTACCAGTTAAGCAAGAAGGCCATGTTGAAGCCAATGAAGGTAGCTTGCATAACAATTCGGCTTGTTCTAGTTCTTTTGAACTAAATAGTTCTCCGAGTTTGGCAAATTTGGGAGATAATGAATCACAAGCATCATTTACTTCTGAGATGATTGAAGAGGTTTCTACAGAGAATTACAAAACGTGTGGATTTGTTGATTATGGGATTGGTAAAAGCTCTATAGGCTTCAGTGGGTATGATTCAGAGATAGATTTCAGGGATTTGTATTTTGACGAGTTTAAATTGCAAGGAAATGATAGTGGTGGAGAATTTACGCTAACGAATGGATTGGCAAAGAGCTCAGAACTAACTTCTATTGACTTGAGTGGAACTTCTAAGGTTATGAGCTTGACAAGCTGCTGTTCATCTTTATCCTTGATGGAGAAAGAACAGGGCGTTGAGCTGAAGTTGGAGCTTGATGCAATTGACGCTCAGTATCGACAATGGTTTCAACAACTCTCAAGGTTAAGGGAGGAAGCACTTGAGGCAACCAGGAAGAGATGGATGACAAAAAAAAAGGTGGCTGTTCACTAAAGAACATGTTATTTTGGTTTTTCATTTTCATGTAGTACTTTGGTTGTGGAAGAAGGATTTTTTTTTTTCTTTTCTGCAACTGTGCTTCAAACTCTTTTATGGACGTGTAAGTTTATAATTTGTAATCTCTACAGAACTCATGACATCTATTAGCCCCTTTCTATAGCTAGGGAGAGAAGAAAATGTTACATATTTTCGACTATATAATAGTATATTAGTGTAGTAGAATGTCGTGTTATAATCTGAAATTAATTACCCAACTAGCTTATAAAGAACATAGTTTTGTTGACCATGTGCACGCAAAGGAACACAACAAATCAATAAACTTCCGTCTAGTCACAAATACTTATGACTCTTTACATGGCTCTAAACATCCTTGACATAATTCATGTTCCCACACTTGGTGACATCCCCCACATAAGTTCTCCCTTACCCAATTGTTCACCAATTGGTGATTCTTCTTTACCACAAAATGATCGCTTTTCACCCTTTATATACCTATGCACTACCTTTTTCAACATTCTAGAGCATTCTAGGCTCATTCCCTTCCATTATGTTCTAGAAGACTCCACAAACGTCTATAATCTTCTTGAAACTTCCGGAATCTTCTAGCATCTTCAAGCCTCGTCATATTCTAAATGTTCCCAGACTTCTAGATCCTTCTAGAACTCTTCACAACTTTCTAGAATGTTGTGATACATTCCACATAATTCCAAATCTTTCAAGACTACTCTAAAATATTCTGAAACATTCCTAAATCTTCAAGAACTCTATAGAGTATTCTTGAACTATGGAAAGTAAATGTTGACTCACAAGTAGTTTGATATGCACCTCCACTATGGGGATAGAATTAAAAATAAAATTTAGAGAATTCCACCCAAATTAAAAGCTAAAGCTGTAGAACATTTGCTTTATCCAAACAAGTAAATAGTAATGTCCCGCTCCACAGAAAAAAAAAATTCGAATAAGAAAACCACTACTCAAGAATCAAAACAAATTGGATACAGTCAATATAGAATAAAAAATGGAGAACACGAAAGAAAATAAAAGAAAACAGCTACGGGATTTGATAACAGTGCATTAATTTGTACAAGTTCTAAGTAGATCCGAGAATGTTACGCTTATCCCTAGAGCAAATCCAGCTGAAAGAAACTAATTCAATTGTCCAAGAAAATCCAAAATTGGACAAACCGAATGGGATTCTCATGCAATAGGAAAAACGGCCATAAGAGGAAGAGGTGGCAATATTTAGTCTTCACGCCACTGCTGTCCGCATTTCTCATTCAAGCACCAATAAAATGTCGACATAGGCTCATCAGCTGACCTGATCTGAAGTTGCTGGAAAACAGCCTTCCCAAAACTGCAATTTGGACATGTTGCTGCAGAGTAGGAGAAAAATGTGAACATAAATTAAGCTACATATCACTACATCTGTTTTGGTTCTTATGATTCCATTTATAAATAACTCTGTCCACCAACAGATTACAAAAAAATGAAAAATGATAATTTGATTGACTTAGATCCATTACTCCTTGACATAATGGTAGACATAGTCTAACAGAGATATGGAGAATTCAAAGATATCCAGGGTTCAAAAATAAAATAAAAAATCGCCATTCGCTATAGTGATTATCCCATGCTACAGAGTGTGAACCAAAATCTGTGAACGATGAATTCAAAATCACAAGCACAAGCACCAACAAGCTACCACAACTAACAAACCTGATTCCCATCTCTCAGGCCAGCAACATAATTCGTTTCTTTTGCTGGTCTATCCAGCATTGAACTTCAATAATACCATAGGTGACTCTCTTTCTCAAAACCTCATTCTGGCCACTTTCTACTCATTCTCTTTGACGAAAATTCTTAGACCATATCCTTTCCACATTGGTTTCTTAGACATGAAATGATCTTTGAGTTAACTGCTAAAATTTTCTCCTCAATAGGTGCCATAGATACTTCATGAACAAGTTCATTGCTAAGTATGGTTTTCTTTGTTACAACTAATCCAACATCTATAGGAATCTAATTTTCCTGACTAGCAAATTAGGAGTTTCGAAAAGCATCCAAGAGAAGAATTCAAATTTAAGGGCAAGGAGGAAACCTCGCTATTTACCCACTAGTGTGGGTAACTATAAGGTTATCTACATTATCAGTAGTCCTTTTGTGGCAATAGATCTTGATGGATTCCAGTGACGAGGTCTTGATTCGAGGATTTGCATCGGGGAGATTACGGGAAGCTATCAGCAAAGGTTCAGAAAGGAGGTTTGACGTGATGAATGTGAAAATTCATGTCGTGGGTTGTGAGAAACTCTTTCACCCGCCATTTCCTTGTAGTGTTTGATACTCCGGTGATTTTTCACCCCACTTGGAGGTTTAATGCTTAATTGAACTGAGAATTGCTTGCAATAGACCATAGATTGTGAAATTAGGATGAATTAGATTAAATGTAGACTTGTGGAGTATATGAGTGCTAAGACTAAGTCAGAGTTGGCCGGAGACTAAAGCATCAATCTACTTAACCTAATCTACTGCTACAGTAGTTGCGTAGCAAAAAAAATCCTCAACCATTCTCTAATAGTTTCTGTCCAAACATTTAGAAAATTTATTTAGTGCCCTTGGGGCACTGTCACGTGGTGACTTAGGCCCTTCAACACCACACAATGGTGGTTGAGAGGCTTGGGGTGAATAGCTACTCAAACATTTCAATCCTCAAGGTAGCAAATACTACTCCAAACATTACTGTCCTCGAGGTGGCTAATTCTCAAGAACTACTCACCTTACCATTGTGATCCTTCTCACCCGGTCGCTCTGGCTCCTTTCCTGAAGAGCTTGCAGTTTTAATTGGTACGTAATTGAATTGTTGCTTCGAGTGCTAAATGCATGGTGATTAATTGTTGTATCTAGGCAATCATCAGTACCAAATCAATTGTGTTTATAAAGAGCATCTTCTCACTATCCATAGTTGAGTCAATTCCCTAAAAGTTTTAACTTTGTTACAATCAATCTAACAAGGTATCAAAGCTTTGATTTCAAAGATGTCTTAGATTGAAGTCTCTTCTTTACCGTTAAGTTTAGTTTGCTTCTCTATATGTATAAATTTTTGCATCTCCATGTAAGTGGCGATGAGGATCAGATAGCTTGATCATTGTTGTTGGGCCTATTTCCGAGCAATTTAAACTTGTAGGACAATTGGTGATAACTGATAAAGCAGTTTAACAAATCACATTCTACCCATGAGCACCATAATCAACAAAAACCATAAAAAATTGCGTACACATTGGTGAACAACCTCATCTAGGCGTCTTTGATTACAAAATCATATCCTCACGGCACACTACTTGACAAACACACAGAGAGACGAATACAAACAATGTTCAGAAGGTTTTCAACACCAAGGAAATTCCAACATCAAGTACCATTAACAAAGACAAATTACAATCTAAATCAATCAATCAAAACAAACACAATAAAGGAAATAAGGTCAACATGAAAGGTAGAAAAGCATAAAAGAAAGATACCTTCGGTTGTGGGCCCATTCTTCATGTCGTCTTTGGAGAAGATGGGTTCAACCTCTTTCTCAACCAAATGTTGCCTTCTCTTTATCTTAACCTTTAAAATGCCCAATAGACCATTGACAACACAGTTGCAAATGTACATAGAGAGTAATGGGCAGCTGACAAAGAATACATTAGATGATGGGATTTATTAGGAGAATTACCTTGCTCTCTATATGACATACATAGGGACAAGTTGGGCAGAAGAATCTGGCTGGGCAGCTCATATTGGGTAACTCATATTGCAACAAGATCCCACAACTTGGGCAAAACTCCATCGCTCTAGGTATGTAACACAACCCTGCAACTGCAATGAATTTCTCATCAACAGTGCAAAACATAGTAGTTCAATGGAAAAGAGTACTTCTTCCCACCCAACTAAACTAAAGCAAGAAAATTCACTTCTTTCAAAAAAAAAATTCACTTTTTCCATTATTTCCATTTACTCCCTCCCTCCAAAATTCCAAGATGATGCTTTATGTATGCTCTCTATCCGATAGAATGTTATCAAAAGACAATTAGAGGTTAAGTGCATATATCTACAAACTCCATGTAGCCAACTGTAGCTTGACCAATTCTATACAACCTACACATAATTATCTCTCTTGAATAAAATCTAATTACAGCGTTAGAGCATCTCACGGTAAATTCACCAATTGACGACACAAACTTAAGCTCTTAAACTTATATCATCGAACTATGATCAAGTACCAATTAGAAATCTGAGACACATGTTTATTTACAAAGTTACAAACAAACATATGGGTAATTGATTATCAAAAAAAAAAAACATATGGGTAATGCGTAAACTTACGAGAATTTCTGGTCAATCCGATGGAGCTTTTAGGTCAAGAAACCCTAAATTCGCCGACTCGTCCCTGCTGCAGACGATCCTTGCTTGTCTATCGGATATGGATCATTCTGGCGCGTCCTGACCGACAGCTCGTAAAACCATCTCGCACCTCTCTCTCTCTCTCTCTCTCTCTCTCAATTCACTTGTCTTTACTCGGTACTTTAAAAAAAAATTCAAAAAATAAAATCAAAATGTTAAAAAAAAAGTTCACTAAAACAAAAATTATTCAAAACATAGACTTTTTGAATTATTTTTGTGTATATTCAAAAAAAATTAATCTGGTTCATACTTTTGTACCTTTTAAATTCATCACGTCAAAATAATCACCCAAAAATTGATGCAAAAACAACAAATAAGATAAAAATTAAATAGAGATAAAAAAAATAATCTGACTTTTTTATTATGCCAAACCGGCCCTAAATACACCCGAATCTGCCCAATCCACATGAATTTATCTATGAACGGACTTGTTTAATGCATTTTTAGTATGCGAGTACTTTAAAAATGCAGTTTTAAATGTTCGCATTACTTTCAGTTTTTGCAATTTTCTCAAGTCTCTCGCCTCATTTTTGGTAGATGCACTCTGTCTATTATTAATTTCCCAAGACACATTTTGCCCTTTCTCAGATGAGTTCTTTGTGCACTCCCACTTTTTGAGGGGTATAAAATACGACTGAATGTCGACTTATTGCTAGTTGCTGATGTCAAATGCTCTCATGGCAAAGAAAAAGTGAAAAATGATAGTAAAAGAAGTATGAAGAACATAGTAATTACCAAAAAAAAAGAAAAAGAAAAGAGAGAGCACAAAGTACATAAGTGTAGGCGGATCAAAAAAAAAAAGTACATAAGTGTAGACAACCCATTTAGTAGTCCGTAATGCTTAAGCCTCCCACCAAGTGGCCGCCCAATGATGAGAATGTTGTTTTCAATTTTGGTTATCCTCGAGAAGTAATCTTGATGCATTGGTGTTCGAAGAAAGCCTTTCGTAGTTTCTTTCAAAATATTTTTGTCAGGTTGCAAGCTTTCTTTTAAATCGTGTGGTGTTTCATTTTAAAATATTCTTTTGAAAATGTTGAGTCTTTTAATCCATAAAACAATTCATTTTTTAGCCCATAAAAGTCTTATTTTTAGCTCAAATCATCGTTGCCCAAATCGTCACTGTTTTTTACCCAAAAATCAACCCGAAACGCATTGGAACAGACCTAAACCAAACCTGGACTGAGGGAGGCCTGCCCGAGCCCATAAGCACGGGCCAAGGCCAGGCCGGCTCTCCCCCAAGGCCAAGCCGGCCTTCTTGTGGTGCCACGGTGCCGTTATTTTGTTTTTCCTCGGTTTTCGCGTTTTTTCGTGTTTTCTGCAGTCCCACATCAAAAACCCAAGTCGTTTTTCCCCGCGGACAAGCCTATATAAACCCCTTACCTCCATAGGTTTCAAATTGTTCAAAACATTCGTTCAAAAAACATCATTCGCTTGTGAGCAAGCCAAAGTCCCTTGGCTAGTACTCGAGCATAGTAAAGCCTTCTCTACGCCGTTAGGCTGCCGAAAGGCATCTTGGATCAAGGTTGCTCCTCTACGGGCAATCTAGTTCACATTTTCGCTCAGTTCTTGAGGGCGGTCCGCTTGGTCTCGTGGAGTCAAGGAATGTCGTTCATTTTTATCTTCTTTATTAGTTAGTTAGTTTATTCTAGTTGCCATTTAATTATTGCTTAGTTAGTTAGTTTATTCTAGTTGCCATTTAATTATTGCTTAGTTAGTTCTTGTTTAGTTGCATGCTTATGGTTTATTTTATGTTCTTGCTTAATTCATGCAAGTTTAGGATTTTTAATTCGTTTTAAGGTTGCATGCTAGCGTAGTTTTTGTTTAAGCATGTTAATCTAGGGTTTAGGTAGGTCACGTGTAATGACTGTTTTGCCCTCCATGCATGTTTAGTCGTCGTGTTGCACATTTAATTCTTTGAATAGATTACCATGTCATTACTCTATCTGTATGACCACTCGCACATGCATCCACGCCTAGTTGTTATGTTGTCCATATGCATATTTACTATTTTTCCCTTACTGTTATGTTGTCCGCATGCATACTAGTCATTGAGTCCATACCGTTGTGTTGTCCACATACCCCCGTGCATATCATCTATTTACAGGCGTTATGTTGCCGGTTTCACCCAGCATGTCAAATTACTGTTTTACCCCTGCACGTGGCATATTAGCATAAGGTTCATCCTGCCGTTATGCTGCCGGGTAGTTGTTCTGCCCTCGTGAGTAGCTTGTCGATGCATGTGGTTTCTAAATCGGGTTACTTTCCTAATTTGACCCGATTTTCTAATTTGAAAAGTTTTCTAATCCAGTCGGGTTTCCTAATCGGGTTACTTTCCTAACTTGGTCAGGTTTCCTAATTGGAAAGTTTCCTAATCCGATCAGGTTTCCAATTTTAGCTAATTTCATAATCCATCCATATTGCATGTTTGTTCAGCCATGTTCATGCATGTTTCCTATTTTTGTTTAGTTCAAAGTCTTGTATTATATGCACCTATTTAATTGTCACGTCCTCAATTTTTAACATAATTACAAATGATTTTCATAAATAAGACCTCACAATTATTTCGTACGATACCCAAAAGAATCCAGTATTCCCATTTTCGTAATTGCATTTCAAAGTCCAATAGTTCCCAAAATATTACATCATTGGCTCAACGGCCCAAATTAACTTAAGTATCGAGTATCAATAGAGTTAAGAGTTTACAAATATTCTTTAATCAAAAGAGTTACAACTTAAGTTACAAATACATCTTTCAAAATAAATTTACAAAGATAAATAGTAACTTCTTCAGTTAGCTTTCAAAAAGGGGGTATGTCCACACTTCAAGCGTTCCAGTCATGCAAGCTACTAATCCGGGTTAGCACCTAAAAATAATATAAGGTCTGAGCTACACTAGCCCAGTAGAAAAGTCTACGCAAACTCTATATGCAAATGAGATGAAAGATGCCGATAAAACATAGACTTTCGGATAACAAAGGAGCATGGATAAGACACAAGCACTATATTAGAAATTCAGAACGTAAACGAACACTTCACTCTTGTCAATTAACCTATCTTTGTCCTTTGAATTCCTTTTTACTCATCTTTCGATCTTCACACATCCACCTCATATGGTTACGTTCCAACCTCTTAGTATCTCATAAGTTCCCTATGGATACTTGATGGGCACACAAGAAATCCTTCACATCGTCACATCACGATATCAATCGAAAGACATTCCGGGCATTAGGACCCCGTATACCCAATTCACATTCCGGGTGATCATGACCCCGTACATCCAATTCTCATTCCGGGTTCTAGGGACCCCGTATATCTGGTTCTCATTCCGGGTTCTTAAGATCCCGTACATCCGATCCATGTTCCGGGTGCTCGGGACCCCATATATCCAAATCACATATTTGGTTCCCAGCTTCAAGTTCAACAGAATTCAACCCTTACATTACATGTTTCTCGTTTCATTGAATAGCTACCCTTTCACTTCAAGTTAAACCTATACCCACGCATCAACTACTCACAGCGGTTTTCATTTCAATTTAGGCGGTAACATATCACATTTTATCCGTAATCCACTAACGTCAATCCGTTGATCCTAGTTTCCGTGATAGTTAACCCAATAAGTTCATTCAAGTCCAACGGACACAATTTTATGTATGAAATAGGTATTATTCTCCAAACACTAGAAAGAATGCGCAAACGAAGCCAATAGAGTCGAAGAAAGGCTCCAAAAAGTGATTTAGAAGAACGTATGAAAAGCTGCTGAAAAACACTGTAGCAGCTCAATCACCTACCGGTAGGTGCTTGAATCCTACCGGTAGAAGAGAAGAACTCGGCACTTTACCTATCGGTAGATAAAGAAATCCTACCGGTAGAAATTGCAAACAGAAGAGCCAACATTTTGAGCGAAATGACTTTGCACTTGGCCTACGCTCAAAATGACTTTGCACTTGGCCTACCGGTAGGCAAACAAGTTCTACCGGTAGGTGGATGAATACGTTGGGCAGCTTGAGCAGCTTGACCTACCGGTAGAAACTTGATATGTGTTCCTACCGGTAGAAACTTGATATGTTGAGCAGCTTTTGAGCTGCTGCAGTACGTTTGAGCTGGTTGAGGGAAAAGTTCTTATTTGTCCTACCGGTAAGCAAGAAGTTTCTACCGGTAGGGAGAGTGTTTTCCAGACGATTTTTGACAGGACTTTCAGATTTCGATTCAATCTCAATAACCAACAACACAAGCTCAAAAATGATACAAGAACACTCAAATAACATATAAAGAGAGGTAGAATTCCCTACCTCGAGTATCCAAGCCGAAACCAAAGAGATTAAGCAAGCCCTAGAACTTCAAACTCCAAACCAAGCCAACTACGGGTCACCGAGCTCCTACCAAGGGCGATTCAAGCTCCAATATGCATAGAGGTAAAGGATTTAAGGTTGATTGATGAAGGGTTGAAGTTGATTTGTTGGGTTTTGAGTGAGAGTGAGAGAGAGAGATCGGAAGAGAGAGTGAGAGACCGAGAGGTGGAGAGGGAAAATAAATCCCCTGCCACACACACACACACATATATACACCAAATTACACCGACACCCACATCTCCCACATTCTTGCACATTCACCCACAACCACCGTTTTCACATTAAACCATCACTTATCCCTTTATAAAACATTAAAATTTAATAAAGAAATTTACGGGTCTCTACATTTATTCAGGCCTTTGCTATGCTCGTTAGGTTTAGGGTAACTTCCCCTAGAAGTAAGGACCCTTTCGGCAATCGCAACGGTGGATTAATCATTTTGTTTGCTAGTTTAGATCTATGGACCGTGTGAGGACCTAAGGATGGCTGTTGATCATCACCTGTAAATACGGGATGATAATGGGTCTCTAAGTTACATGCTTTTGTTTTCTTTTCTGCACGTTGCATTCAACGGAGGTAGTTTTCAAATTGATTTTTTCCTTTTGCAAAAGACACTTTTTTCAAAAACGTGTTTACTAAAACCTACCTATCCGTTTGCTAGAGTCTCGTGCATTTAGGATAGAGATGATTTGAACCAATGGTGATGAGTAGAGGCCAATCGTCGGATTGGGCGGAGTGGATGCCTAACACCTTCTCACTCGGTACCTTAGCCCCCGGACCCATCTATGGTGATGCAAGGATCAAGTCTTTTTCATAAGAGTCATTCATGGTTCTTGGACCTAAACTAAGTGGCGACTCTGAGTTTTGTCGAATACTTGTTTAATTGCAAGTATTTTTTGACAGTGTTTGTGCCGTCATTGTGTTTTCAGTAAAGTCTACCCACACGTACTCAGTCACGCAAGCGCCGGGCGCCCGCCCTCCAGGCGGCTGCGCTCACAGTAAGCTTTCCCAAGTGCAAGGCACAAATGCCAGTCTTTGGTGATCTTCGAGGTGTAAGAGCTCAAATCTCTCAGTCCTAGCTCTTCTCAAGATGATCATATGAAGGTATGTCTGCATTGCGTCATCTATACACATATGCTAGCGATGGTGGCGGGGCACGCCTGAAAAGATAATTAAATGCCAATAACGAAAAATTAAAAAAAAACAAACAAACAAACATTTTGTCTATGGGGTTAATTACCTTTGGTATACAAAGAAAGTAGCTTGTCAGTCTAGAATGGCAGGATATGAATGAAGCCGGAAACAAGGGTGAAGAGGTAATAACACGAGAACATGCGACAAGGAGTACAATGGCAATGACTGAGGGGAAAGAAAACCTTGCTTTCCAAAATCCGTTCAGTAATTTTTCGGCAGTAATAACATGCCCTCCCCAGGAAAATCAATTCACACAAGAAATTGCCATCAATTGCAGCGGGGAGACGCTGGCCGGTCAAGTCAAAACAAGAAAGAAAAACCCAAGGATATACGAGAGAGAGAGAGAGAGAGAGAGAGAGAGAGAGAGAGAGAGAGAGAGAGAGAGAGCTAGGAAGCTTCATAGAAAGCTAAAACTCCACACAAATCAAGCTAATTCTACCAGATGCTTGCGTTTGGGCAGTGGCAAGTTGGCAAACTACCTCTTGACTCACCTTCCTGGAAAGTGTTAGATAAAGAATATAAATCCACAGATTGCACGAATATATAAAGTAGTGGAAACAACATATAGTAGACTTGTTAACCCCACAGACTAGCATGGCCAGTTTCTCAACGAATCGAATTGTGCATTCAGATATGACCTGTCCTTAATGAAATAGACCCCTCAACTTATGAAGATCCATCCCACACAGTTTAATAAACATCATATAGTGTTATAAACACATACCATTTCGGTCAACTATACGCGTGTAAAAGAGTCTTTCCCCAGTCATAAAAGAGAAACTGTGCTACAGAATGGAAACTTAAGATACAACAAGGGAGTACGAAGAATATGAAGATTTGTTACCGGTCAGGGCAGAGAAGCTAGATGCAGACACCTTCATGTCGGAACTCTGTGGGGATTCCGGCTACTGGCAGACCCTGCAACTGGGTTGATTACGGCGGAGAGCCTAAGGAAGAATTCTGCACTCCTGGGCATGGAAGGGATGAGCAAAGAAGATTTGGAAGCCATGGTGAGAGAAGGAGACCATGATAGAGATGGAGCACTCAATGAGACAGAATTCTGCATCCTGATGGTGAGACTCAGCCCTGGGATGATGCAAGATGCAGAAACCTGGCTCCAGAAGGCACTTGATCGAGAGTTGGGACAATCTGCTGCTTAATTGTTTATACATGAAGACATTTGATAACAATCGTACATGAAGGATAAAATTGTTCATTCCATCACAATTACATGTAATGTTCAAGGATACCTCAACTATTGATAAAGCAAGTGATTAATGTCATTGATGATGGGATGATACTCACAAAGCTGATGAATCGTTATGCAAGCTATTGTTAATTATCCAATTACTGTAATGTGTAAGCAGGCATCCCCTCCCCATAACCAGGTATCTATATAGAACAGCTGCTCATTAGCCTATCCACATGGATCAACAAACGAACGCCTTTGCCAACTTCTTGGGCTGTCCAAAGGCACGACAGAAAGAGGGAAACAAAAACCATGGTAACCAAATGAGGAGGATCTGAGACAAGGAAATGGACTAGAGTCCCTCCGAAAACTAACCAGTTGATGAGAAGGGTTGTTTGTGCTTTACTAGCACAAGTGGCTAACCTAGTTGGCTATTGAAATAACACAGGAGAAACCCAGGAAAGGAAATAAAACCTAATAAGTTGATGGTACAAATGGTTTAGTTCAATTGATAAACACAGGATCAGAACAATGCTCTCTCTGCAGTCTGCACCTTCGACATGTAAAACCTATAACCCGCGAAAAAAATGCACAAAAACAAGGCCAGAAAGAAACCACAAACACAAGGAAAAGAAAAGCATACTTCAATCACGTGTCTTCACAATTCATCTTGCTTATCCATATTGTTAGTTTCCGCATTCCAGGAGCAATTACAAGATAATGATAGAGGAACAGAAGTCATTAGGCCCCAACCTATCTCACGTGTTAGAGTTTCCTCCAAACAAAAGAGAGTGAAAAGGTGTGAAGCTACGTCAGAGAAATAAATGCACCTAATATAACAAACAAGCATTTGATCAAAGATCATGCACATGCCTTACGTAGGTAAAAAAGAAGGTGTCGTGTGCACTCCTTGGTCCCTTCCAGGGATGCAATTGATAGAAGCACACAAATCTTACACTTGGTCAATATATATGACAACAGAGGGGGATATAAAGAGGCATTTTGACATAGGACCTTGGAAAGATTTTACAAAATCAGCCAGTCTGTTATTATACTAGGATGGCATCAAAGACCTGCAAGCTCATGCACTATACATTAGTTCAAAGAACTACCAAGGTATCTGCTAACAATACTCCCAGATCCTGGCAATTCACGAACTCCGATATAAAACATCTTACTAAACAAACTCAAACTAGCTTCTACCCTGCATGATGTATCATGTACCCATAGCTATTTCAAACCACCACAAACTACCGTGTCAATGAGCACCATCGCCCCACTCTTATGAGGAAAGACATCAATAATGATAGCACACTTGCATGCGCACACAAGATGGCTTTTGCAGAAAAGGAAGAGAAAAATCATTACAACAATCTCTTAGATGGCAATACCCAGCGCAATAACTACCATATTCAGGGCTTTGGGGTTATCATATGCCGGTTCGTTGTACCTGTCATACCTATGACTATAATCTGGAATTGGTCGGGCCCTGTGATGTACTGGGCTCTGTGAGTGCTGTGCGGGCTACCACCACGGCCTACCAACCTCCCGTTGGCCTATCATATTTGTCAGCCCGCCCTTCTCATCATCATCCATTAAAGCTTATGCAACAGAAAGCACTCTGTCCAATAGGTTACTTTTCAAAGCCCAAATCATAGTTCAATTCAGTCCTTAAGAAGTTCTCTCTGTTGCAAGTTGCAACAGCTTTGTCGCCAATCCGTACCATGCTCTCATGAAACCTGTAACTTTCCTCAAAAACTTGCAATTTGATGCCATGATCGTTAAATAATTGTAAATATGTAACTAACCTGACTAGGCACCTAAATCAATAGGTTTCCCCTACAGGTTGAGCGAGTATGTCACAGCTTCCCAAGAGCTCAGAATCCAAAGTGAAGCAGAAAAGGAAGCTCTATGATCTTTGACGTTCTTATGATTGAAGGCACACAAGTGTGAGTTGGACAATAAAATGATCTCTAAGTAGCAGCCTGTGGCAGTATTTTTTCAAGAATGCTTCCCTTGCTATCTGGATTGCCAGAAACCCTGCGTATAGAAGCACCCCAAGCATCAATATCAATTTCACCACTTGAGGTGGCCATGGAAAGCACCTTGGTAACATCGGCTTCCGTTCCAGAGTCACGAAGGCCCTCAATCAAGATCGAGTAGGTCAATTTGTTCGGCGAACACGATTTCTCCAACATCTCCTCTAAAATTCTAATTCCTTCCCTCGGATTACCAACTTTACAAAATCCCTTAATTAGCATGTTATATGTAAAAGCATTAGGAACACATCCCTTCTCCATCATGTCATCCCACAACTTCCCTGCTTCTTGTAACTCTCCCCCATCACACATTCCCGCAATGAGCGTGTTGTACATTAAGACACTAGGAATTGAACCGCTCTCAAACTCGTCAAATAACTTCCTCGCTTCCCAAATTTTCCCCTTCTTACAAAGCCAATGTATAAGAGTGCTAGATAAGACATTATCCGGCATACAATTATTCTTCAAGAGCTTCTTCCACAAATCACCCGCCTCCTCAACTTTGCCTTCCTCGCAGAGAACATCAATCACCCTACAACAAAGAGCAGAATTCGGTACATATTTCTTCTTTAGCATGTCGCCAAGCAAATTAAGCACTTCCCCGGACTTCTTTTCTTTACAATAAGCTTCTATCATAACTCCATAAGTAACGTCATTCGGCTCGACGCCATTCTCCTCCATTTCGTCCATCACCTTCACAGCATCCATAAACCGCCCTCCCTTACAAAAACCGTCCATCAAAATCGTGTACGTGGTCGCATCAGGAACCCACCCTCTATCGAGAATTTCATCGAACACCTTCTTCGCACCAACCATGTCACCCATGGACACATACCCACCCAACACAGTCGTGTAAGTCACCACATTGGGTATCATTCCCATACCGGGCATCTCATCCAAAACCCTAATCGCACTCTCGACATCATTCTTCTTACACAATGCCTTAACCAAAATATTGACGGTAAACACATTCGGAATGATATCAAACTTTTTCCGGCAATTCTTGAAGAGAGCGTGCACTAGCTCGAACTGGTTGTTCTGAACCAAAGCGTTCAAGAGAGTGTTGAGGGACCTTACAGATGGTTGGAGGCCGAAATCCTTAATCCGGAGGAAGGTGCGGAGGGCATGTGTGGGGCGGCTTGAAACGCCGTAGTTTCGAATGACGGAAATGAAGATGTTTTCGCCGCATTTGATGTTGTTATTGTTATTGGATTGTTGTTGGCGCAATTGGGTGAGGAGGGTCTCCATGGGGTGGAAGGCGCGGGCGCGGGCGAGCTTGTGGATGATGGCGAGGTAGGTGTCGTGGTTGTGGCGGAAGTTAGGGTGGTAGTTACCGGCGTGGTGGAAGATTTGGAGGGCGAGGTCGAGGTTTTGTTGGCAGGTGATCATGGAGACGAGGCGTTTCGGGGAGAGGCGTTGGGGCCAGGGAGTGATTGGGGGTGTGACGGTGTAGGATTTGAGGAGTTGGTCCTTGGATTCCACGGAGGAGATGTGGTCCTGGAAAGGATGGGCGAGGGTGGAGTCGGTGGTGGTAGGGGTGGTTGAAAGAGAACGAGCGACGGTGGAAGGGAGCTTGAGGCGGTGGCGGGATCGCAGCTGAGTAGCCATGTTTTTCAGTTTTGGCCTTTTTGGTAGCCGAAAGCAAGGCTCTGTTTGGAATTTATAGAAAAAAAAAAAAAAAAAAAGAAAGGAAAGGAAAAGAAAAAGGGAGAAAAATAAGAGAAAAAATTTACTATTCATTAAACTTAAAACACTTCTATCTTCCTCTCCCAACCAAACAATGGAAAGGAAAAGAAAATTTTCCTCTCCATAAGTTCTAAACAGAGCCTAAGGCCATCCACAGTGGTATAATAAAAAATGGATAACCAAAAAGTTGACACATCAGCTTTTGATTATCCATTTGAAAGGTTGCTAAGCTTAACAATGTTGAGGTCCACAATGATCACTTCTAGTCCATAACCAAAATAAGGGGTCTACTGCAATTTCACTCACTCTCCCCTTATGTTTTCCACCATTAATTACTTCCCTCCATTACTGTTTTTTTTTTTTTGGCAAAAATATATCGATTACCTCAATTAATTTTGGGGAAGAAATTGGTGACTTCCATCCCTCATATTATGAAAAAATAATAATGTACTAAAAAAAAACCAGATTTGGAAAAGAATGCAAGATTCTTCATGTACTCAACCACAGGGAGAGGAATGAAAAAAAATAAAATAGAAACGGAAAAAAAAAAGTAAAATACCTTAATCTGGCGATAATGAGTTGAATTGTAAATGATCGAAAGATATGAACTTCACTTTTAGAAGGAAAGAAAGAGAAATAGTTTGTGGGTGAAAAAATGAGATATAGAACAGACGAAGAAGAGAATAAGAAAATACCATTTGAAACACGCGTATATACAAATTTTTAAACCAGTTAACTTATGTGATATGAGATTCACAAATTTTGATTATTGAAAAAGGATTCTAGTTTTGGTTATTCAAAGCCCAAAATTTAATTATTTCTAAGAATGTTGTTAAGTTTGATTATACCATTATGAGCCATCTTTTACACAAACATTGTTAACTTTAAAAATAATTTGTTTTTGATTATACCACTATAGATGGCCTAAGTAGATTTTCTAATATATTGAGAAAAGATAGGATACATGGAAGGAAAACATGAAACTGTCCACGAAACAACGGACCCATATTCATTTTCAGATTTGTTTTAAAAGTAGACCGTCCGTTGTTATTTCATAGACACTTTAATATTCTCTTGATATATTGTATCGGGCCTCTTCCACATTTGATGTAAAAAGATAGGGAGGGATAAATAGACGCTAGATTTGTTGAAGAAACGTTCTACCAACATAGACCTTTTTACCCTGACTTTTTATGGGGTTCACTTTTGAGTCCCAAACAAATGATCTAATTCATTAATTAATTTTAAAGTATTTTTTAAGAGATCCCGTCAAAAAAATCAACTCAATAAGATACATTTACGTGTTTGATCAAATCTTACAACTTTTCATTCATAATTTCAAATGAAAATTTTGAATGAAAAGTTATAAAATTGGATCAAACACTTAAATGTATTCTATTGAGCTGATTTTTGACAGAGCCCCTTAAAAAAATTTAAAATTAATTAACGGATTGGATTATTTGTGTGGGACCCAAAAGTGGGCCCCACAAAACATCCGTGGAAAATGTATAGGAAGTAGGGCTGCAAACGATCCGAGCCGCTCGCGAGCGGCTCGAAGCTCGGCTCGATAACGGCTCGGCTCGGCTCGGCTCGAGACACAAACGAACGAGCTCGAGCTAAAATGTTCGGCTCGTTTATGAAACGAGCCGAGCGCGAGCTAGTCGAAACTCGGCTCGAATTGGCTCGCGAGCCCAACTATATTTTATATATATATATATATTACTTACAGAGCTCGAGCTCGGCTCGCTCGGCTCGTTTATGATTACTTATATATATATATATATATATATATTTGTTTCATAAACGAGCCGAGCTCGCCGAGCTCAAGCTCTGTAAATACATCTCGAGCCGAGCTCGAGCCAACTAAATTTTTGGCGAGCTGAGCTCGAACACTCTAAAACTCGGCTCGGCTCGGCTCGTTTGCAGCCCTAATAGGAAGTGTTTTCGTTTGTGGAAAGAGATGGAAAAAAAACAAGAGAAAAATAAATACTCAAAATATATATATAGAGAAAGAGGATATAGAAAGCATTTTCTCTTTCTTTACAAGTTACAAAATCAGTATGGTACTTCTGCATAAGTAAGAAATAAAAAATTTCAGGGCTTGTCTTGTCCCAAAACATAAAATTGATAAGGCCTAATTTTTCAAAAGTGCTACAAGTACTTAAGTAACTTTTTTTTCCCTTTGTATTTTGTAAAAAAAAAAGAAGTCCATTTAATATTACTTTTAGCACTTCTAAAAAACTAGGCCTAAATATCCAAAGCCCAGCGATTGCACCAAGTTGAACATAATATTCGTAAAAGCATTGTTCATTATTCATAATCAAAATTGTCTCTCCAAAATCAAAAAATAGTTTATCCCAAATTATTTGTTGGAACTCTCTTTCAAAAAATATGCCGAGAGTAGACTTTTAGGTCTGTTGAAATTATAAATAATAAAGTTGTCCGTCTTTCTAATACCTTAAATTTTTAGATGAGTTTATGGTTAACAATCTAATATGGTATTAAAGCAGGTAATAGATCATATATTCGAACATCACCGCCTACTTAATGTTAAAATACTTACAGTGTTTAGCTTCCTTATGAAGGAAAGCATGGCTACACGTGAGAGAGCGTGTTGAAGATATAAATAATAAAGTTGTTCGTCTATCTAAAAGTTTAAAATTTTAAATGAGTTAGTGGTTAACTATCTAATAGGGTCCAACGTATGTTAGCCATGGTTCGAGTATTTGGTTCAGTTTTGCACTCTCTATCGTAATGAAAGCCAGTTTAAAAGAAAATTTGCCCCAGACCAAATTTGACTGCTTTTACTTTCAACAATTGCATTGGATCAACCTAGATTCTAATGCAGTTAAAAAAAAAAAGGAAAAAAAACCTAACCTAATGCAAAGCAAAGCAGGTACAAGCAGAGCAGTAATCTCCGAATACTATAAACTTTTCTGGTCCTTAAAAGGATCATTAACAAGGGTGCTGCTATTCGAAGCCTTTAATTTTCTTTCATAACCCACTATGTTTTAGTAAATGATTGTTGAAAATCATACACAACGTTTTCGGTAAATAGCTGTTGAAAATAAGATTATATTTCGGTAACTACATGTTGAAAATATGTTCAACTTTTGGTAAACAACTGCCGAACATATATTTTCGGTAATTAGCTGTTGAAAAAAATATTGTATTTCGGTAATTGGATGCTAAAAATATATCTCAATTTCAGTAACTAACTATCGAGTATAATTGGAAATTTTTAACGGGCTATAGGAGAAAATAAAGAGCTGCGAATAGCAGCGTCCATTAACAATAATTATGCCTAACCTCATGGAATTTTGTCAAGTGATTGTAAGAAAGCAATAAGTGTTTCTTTATGAAATCAAAGATTTCATTTTCACACAGGTTAAACATTTTAAACTTCGAGGCCATTGGAAAACCTATATTTTTGTGTGTAGCAAATGTGAGAAACTGTATTCAACTGTGAGGCGAAAGCCTACACAATAGAAAGGAATCCCATGGCAGCAAATGGGCGTCCACAGACTGGACAAATTATTAAAGAGGACAATCAGAGCACAGTATATGCAGCCCTATTGCAAACTAGTCTAGCGAGATCAGGTTCTCAGAAAATAAAACTAATACTAAGTACATGACCAACAAATCATCGGACTAAATTCGTACATAAACCAGACTAAATCCGAAAAGAAACCGAACTAAATCCGAATAAAAACGAAATAATCGAAATGCGCGCAAGCTGGCTTGGACATCTGATTATTATTATTTTTAAAATGCCTACTCGAGATGTTGAAAACACAAGCTATGATGATATATACTCCTAATTGAAAGCATGTATTGAGTCTGGCATTAGAAAAAGTTCGAGAATTTAATTAAAAGCATAGCGGTTATTATGAATCCTTCAAAAGATGGACAATTGACGACACTTTAATTTCGGATGCTTCCCTTTTGATAATAAAATAACAAATTAATGGCCCAGGCGGCATTATAAGATATGTACCCAGTTTGTCGGTGCAGCGTTTAAGAAGTGTTTGATGATCTCTTATTCTCTTGTACCACTGCTACCAAAGTGTATCTCTTATTCTCTTGTACCACTGCTACCAAAGTGTCACAGAGGAAACCACCGATGGTGGTAGCCTGGATGGCAAAAACCTTCTTCACTCTCAGGCAAGACTCACGTTCGAGTTTTGCCAGTGGCAAGAGAATAAGGAATTTGTTTCCTTGTCATCCTGTACGTAGGTAGTGCTGTGGTGACGGCCTGTCCGTCACGAACAGTAGCTATGGCTTGAACCGGATATTCCACAGCGGGTAGGGAGTCTCTATGGTCACGCCCAAGAAAAGTTGCTATGCTGGTCGTCCCCACCCATTCTTTTTTCTGATTAATATATATATATATATATATCACAAAGGACAATTTAAATATAGCCAATCTCTAATCACAAACCACTTTGACCATTTGATTGAAATGGCATGCTCATGAATGGGCCCAACTTCAAAATCCAGGACACCGAGTATGTGATCTTGGAGCACCGATCATGTGGTATTCTAATTCCTTTTTTCATAACTCACTTGGGTAGATCTTCTATATTTTTAGTGTTGAGTCTCACAAGGATGAATGGTGAGAATCCCGGACCACCCAGTAATTTTTCGGACAACAACTCACTGACGGAGCAATTGATGTCGAATTAGTTTCCATTTGACCAAAAAAAAACATAAAATTGATGTTGAATTCAAAACGACCTAAAATAGCCTGTAGCCTTTAGAAAATTAAAGCAGCAGCGGTCCAATGAGGTGTGAAACCACCACCAACAACTTTTTACCTAATAATGAGATCAAGACCTTTAACCATGATAGTGTCAAGGGCAATTTTGGCATGCAGTATAAAATTCCCGGGCATTTCGCCAGAAATTATGATGTGGAAAAGTGTAGTAGCTATAAATACTACTGTATGTATGAATGTGTTAAGAGACAAGACCTGGGGGTGTTGAGGAAACTGTAACTTTGTGGTCGCAGTATTGTTGTTGTGTCCTAAATTTGCTCAATGTTCTCTTAAAAGCGACTGTACAAGCCTGTTTTATTATTATAGAAATAGAGAAGATAAGAACCAAAGCCATATACCCCCTCTGTCCCTCTCCCTCTATAAACATACTGTATTCTCTCTCTCTCTCTCTCTCTCTCTCTCTCTCTTGATATGATATGATACTGTTGGGGTGTGTACAGTGATTGGAACAAGTCTGGTCTAGTCTTGCCGGTCATCTTAATTTTCCAGTACTCCCTTTCAGTGACTTGCTGGGCTTGGGCTTGGGCTTCTCTCCCACCGAAGGATCGAATTGAAGCGGCAGTGACCAGTCTTTAATTAATAATACTAGTGAAGAGTACCAATATTGTTTTCCCGGCCTGTCGGTGTAGTTTGTGGTTGTGGAATTAGAGAGATGAATGCAGAGATGAACGGTGGTGGGAGTGATCTGCGGATAAACTCGGTACTGGAGTACTCAAAGAAGTATCATCATCAGGACGATGGGCAGGGCCAGGGCCAGGGGATGTTCAGTACTGGTGAAGAAGAGAAAATAGACTATGTGTACAAGGTGGTGGTGATAGGTGACTCAGCGGTGGGAAAAAGTCAGATACTCTCAAGGTTTACTAAGAATGAGTTCTGCTTTGACTCCAAATCTACCATTGGGGTCGAATTCCAGACTCGCACTGTTTCCATCAACTCCAAACTCATCAAGGCCCAGATCTGGGACACTGCTGGCCAAGAAAGGTACTGCTGTGTAATTCATCGCTTTCTCTCTCTCTCAAGAATTTAATTGGTCTCTTGATTTTGTCTCATTTAATTTGGTTACTAATTTCTACCGTAAATGACTGCTACTATAAGATATATTGGAAAATGGATGCAACATTCTTGAAATGAAGTACTGAAGATTATTAATGATCAATAGTTGGGCCACAAATATTGAGTGTATTAGTGCCACCGTCTTAATTATATATGTTACTTGGGGATATATCAGTCTAACGAAGGACAAAGAGTGGCCGTTAGTCGACGGACACCCTAATTAATTGATCCCAACATGTGCTGATAAGTGGCCGGGTAAAGTAATTAATGTGAGATTTTTCCGCTATAGTTAGGTGGTATGACTTTAATTTGTACTTTATAATAATTATTAGGGAATTGATATTTGCGCTCTTTTCTTTTCTTTTTATGCAGGCGTTCTATTTTGTTCATAAAGTTACTAGTAACTTCACGTTGAAAATAGAGTGCCTGTATTAAAAAAAGGACAGCGAATATCAATTTTTCTTAAACTCGGACAATTAATAGGCAGTGGAATCCTAGCTAGGTCTTTCGAGTTAATGTAAACAAAGTTTGTAGTCAAGCTAGCTAGCTTAGCTTAGCTTAGCTGTGTGGACGATCGATCGAATCGAATACATAAATATTTATGTCAAGCTCAGGCTATACTAAGATATTAACTGCTGCAATAATAATAATAATTCACGGGGAACATGCTGCATTATTTTTATTTGTTTGTTTTAGAAATATCCTTAGTTTGTTTGGGACTTTGGGTTGGGGCCCATGCATATTGATGATATAGTATATATTATTATTCCGTGGTAGTTGGGATTGATGCTCCGCTCCGAAATAGTACTCCTAATTAATAATTACTTAACTCCATCATTATTAGACTAGAAAGAAAAGTACTATTGTCGGGTCGGGTCGGATTGAGTAGTTTCTTATGCAAATTACTTGCAATTGCTGCTATACAAATAATTTGAGTTCACTAAAAAAATTCACTCAATAGAAATTCTAAATAAAGTTTTTTTCCCGTTAAAATGAGTGAAAATAAGAATTTTTGTCATGGAGATCATTTAGTTAATTATCGCTATACTATTCGATCTATCAGCATTACTCCAAGTTTCAAATTTCTTTTGTCGTCGTTCTCCTTTCACCTATATATATATTTTATAAAAAAGAAAAGTTGCTTAATTTTGGTGGGATTTGGAAGGATATTGTACTTCGTTTTCCAATATTGGTGTCTGTAACCACAGGCCAACTAACTGATCTATGCCATACATTGCGCAAACATAGATTTTAGTATTTAATTTTACTTTATTTGATTTTATAATGGATCCACTGTCCACAGGTATAGGGCAGTCACAAGTGCATACTACAGAGGCGCACTTGGGGCCATGTTAGTGTACGATATCACTAAGAGACAAACATTTGATCATGTCGCAAGATGGGTCGAGGAGCTCCGAGCCCACGCTGATAGTTCCATTGTCATCATGTTGATCGGTAACAAATCCGATCTAGGGGACCAAAGGGCGGTTCCGACAGAAGACGCCATCGAGTTTGCGGAGAATCAGGGCCTATTTTTCTCAGAGACCTCAGCTCTCAGCGGTGACAATGTGGATACTGCATTCCTCAAGCTGCTAGAGGAGATATATGGTGTGGCCTCTAGGAAGGCATTGGATTCTAGTAATGGGAAGGTCAACGGAGGTGACATGCTGCTCAATGGGTTGAAGATTGATGTTATCGGGGCACCCGAATTGGAAATAAGTGAGATGAAGAAATTATCTGCTTGTTCTTGTTGATTATTTTTTAAGTGATTGCGGTGTGATGTGTTGTGTTGTTATTCTTGAAAATTTCTACCTTTGTTCTATATATGCTAAGTAAAGGGAGACGTAATATTTGTATTTACTATTTTATTTTTGATCTTTTGTAATTTGAAGTAATGTTTTAATTTTACTATCCAGCTGATAGATTGGGTGACAGAAAATTAGTAGTATGACTTAATATTCTGATTGGATTTTATTTGCTTGCATGTAGTAATAATAACACTTAAAAAATATGGACTTTCATTTGAAGATTTACAGTAGTACTTCTCACAATTTTTCCGGAAGACAGACAGGCAGCTAGCTAGCTACTGTAGGTTTTCCTACTACTCCCCTTAATTAAAACAAACTGTGAGTCAACTTGAGACTTTGTTGTTGGATACTACAGTACTCTATACTCCTACTCCATATAGGGGAAGTGTAATTGTTCCTCAAATATATATTCTTTGGGTCAGTACTTAAAATGTCTAGCTAGGGCAGCCCAGCCCAGCCCAGCCTAATATCTCTTCAATTGGATTTTGTAATAATGTCTAGCTAGGGCAGCCCAGCCCAGCCCAGCCCAATATCTCTTCAATTGGATTTTGTAATAAGTTCTACAGGATATATATATAGTCCCCTTCTTATAAGGACTATCTTATTTTAATAAAATGCGAACTTCCATTTTCCGATCAAATTTTGATGAACTGAGCCGCTCAATGTGTTCAGAACGTGTTTTTTAGGGTACTCGCGAGAAATCAACAAAAAAAAAAGACCGGGAAGGGTTTCATCCGAGCAGTTTTTGTTTGTTTTTTATCTAACGGTTCAAATAAAAACTGCTCAAATCAAGCCCTTTCCGGTCATTTTTTTTGCCAATTTTTGCAGGTACCCTTAAAATCACGTTCTGATCACATTGAGCGGCTCTGATCATCAATATCAGATCGGGAAAGGCGAGAAATGGGAGGTCCGCATATAAAGTTCTTATTTTAAGGTCCTTACTTGAATATATATATAGTCTTAGTAATAATGCTATACATGCACAAATTAAACCACCGTTCTCACTTGTTAGATACGAGCTAGGCCATGTTAATGACA
This sequence comes from Rhododendron vialii, assembly GCF_030253575.1. NCBI lineage: Eukaryota > Viridiplantae > Streptophyta > Magnoliopsida > Ericales > Ericaceae > Rhododendron > Rhododendron vialii. Next base: position 298,917 of record NC_080563.1, on the reverse strand, counting down.
CAATGTCTGGTGATGACTGCGGGAAAATGTACTTAGTTTTATCTATCTATTTTCTCTACAAACAATGCATAAGAAAATTTTATGAGGTGACAATTTAAGTTTGAGTTTTTTTAAGATGACCATCAATCTAGGCAGGCATCGAGACCAGCAAAAAAATACGCTCGGATTCTCCAAATAGACTCTTGGTGGCCGGAAGCACATTAATTCCCAGGCATTACTCATACTCTCCTGCTTTGAACATTTTACATTTGTTCCCTTGCACTTGTTGTTGTAGAGAATTCGGACAATTTTTTTCTTATAATCTGGGATGCCGCGCAAACCAATACGATTCTCGAATACTCCATCATAAGACAAAAGTGATCAAAACTCTAAACCAATGACTCATTGGGTTAATGAGTGATGTTTTCCGTTGAGTTTTTATTCAGTGGGCGGCTTAGGAAAGCAAAATTAATTTACAGGTTCGATCTGTGAATATTGGAGCATCGATCCATATTCTAGGTGTGATGTTGTACCTAACTCTCAATCCTGGTCATTAGCTGATTGGATGCTTTTGGGGAAATTAAGAAAGAATATTAAAAAGAAGGAAAGTTACACTCTATGAAGTTGCTGGGAGCGTTGTAAAGAAAAAACCAAAAAAAATTACCCACTCAAATTCCGACGTACCCAAAACAAGAAAAGAAAAAAAGAATCACCCACTCCACTTGGCAACCTAGTTTGTGTATAACCACAACCAAAAAGAGAGTAAGAGTTGTAAAAGTTTCGAAACAATCATTTTACAACCACAAATACTCTACTCACATTGGAATCCACACATAAAACACATCCAGTATGTGTGGCTATATAATTATTGCTTTCAAATTAATCAAAGTCCATGACGTGGCATCTGCATGTTCGATCTTCTCCTTTTTCTAGTAATCGATCATATACATATATATATATATATACATATATATATATATATACATACATATATATATATACATATACATATATATATACATATATATTGCTTATTGCTTTCAAGGTATGCATAATAAATTAACCTTGAAAACACTTGTAGCTAGGCAGGCATGTCGATCTCATGCATCCTTATGATGCAGCTAGCCAGCTTGTTTCTTCGTTTGTGATGAATACATATTATATTTATTTAAAAGCCTAACATGCCTCCCTCGTAGTCGTAGATGATCATGAGTGCAACTAAGCACAAGTCTAAAACACAATCATGCATACTAGCTAGCTTGCTGAGATTTGTATGCCCGCGCGTGCCTGCAGAGATAGATAGATAACGTTAAGCATACATCTTATTACATTATTATACTAACTTTTCAAGCAAAGAAGCTCTTTTCACTGCATGTGTATTTTAATCAACTGGATAGGGTGTAACATGGTCGCGCATGTCTCTTAATAAAGGGGCTACCAAGTTGAACAACATCTTTGCGCGGAAAGCCAACTTGACTAGTGTCAACAGCTCAGTTCATTGGTACGACAGGATGAAAGTTTGGGTAATATATATATATATACACACACACACACACACACACACACCATGGATTCAGTGAGGGATCCCTTACCGGTCTACGCTGCGGACCTCCCCTTTCCCGATCGAATTGCGACGATCCGAGCCGCTCTATGTGTTCAGAACGTGATTTTAAGGGTACTCGCGAGAATTCAGCAAAAAAAATGATCGGGAAGGGCTTGATCCGAGCAGTTTTTTCTGAACCGTTCAATAAAAAACTGCTCGGATCAAACCCTTCCCGATCATTTTTTTTGCTGATTTCTCGCAAGTACCCTTAAAATCACGTTCTGATCACTTTGAGCGGCTCGGATCGTCCCAATTCGATCGGAAAATGGGAGTCCCGCACGGTAAGCCCGTGCGGGATTCCTTAAGGGAACCGGACTATATATATATATATATATACCATTTATCTGTTGCTAACATATATATATTTGTGGGGTTGTGGATTTGTCCTCGCCCGGGCCTCTGGTTCAGTGGATGCGTTAGCCTAGCTCTGTCGTCATAACCTGCACACGTGACACCCACAGTTAGTGACAGGTCCGGCCCTGGACATAAGCCTATTTGGCCACCGCCTTGGACCTCCATTTTTTGGCCGAATAATTAAGGCTCCAAATAAAGAATTATATTAAATCTATATAATATGGAGCAACGGTTTTTGAATTTTTCATATTTTGGACCCTCGGATTTGTACATATTTTTTCTATGGTTGAGATTTACAGGTAGTAAGACTATAAATATATTTGGAAAGAATGAATATTTGGAAGAATGATGAAATAAAAACTAAAATTGATGTTTCCTAATCTTGTTCTGATTCCTTATTTTCAATTTTTTCTTACTTTCCTAATAGTTATCAGTCAAAAACGATTACCGTGATCTAGGGTTCTCTCTCTCTCTCTCTCTCTCTCTCTCTCTCTCTCTCTCTCTCTCTCTCTCTCTCTCTCTCTCTCTCTCTCTCTCCCTCACACGTTAATTCTAAAGCATATTTCAATTTTGAATCCAAAACTGCTTTCTCTCTCAGACATACATTTAGCGCGCGCGCTCTCTCTCTCGAAGCTACCGGAAGCCAACCGTAAGAGGTTACTCTACCCAAACACCTACTTACTTTCCGTAGTCGTCACTACCGCCAAGAAGAAAGGTAGAGTCCCTTTGTCCACCAACTCCAAGTATAACGTAGAACCGTATGTTGAAAGTATAAGTAGATTCTCCTTATATAAGGTTATCTATTGCTTAAAATGTTGAAATGCATGATAGTTAATAACTTATTTTCGCTAATGGAAGTGTGAGCATGTTGGAATAATCAACTTTCACTCTAATAAACATGCGTTGTTTTGAATTTTCCACAAAGGAAGAAAGAACGGTTTTTAAAAGATAAGACTTTATCGTAGATAGAAGTATTCGTATTTTGATATTTAGATGATTATGAGCATGTGTTATGAATTATTTGTATTACTTGCCTTGTTGTAAAACATATGTGATTTTCACTCCAAAGGCGTCCGTACATGTGGTGTTATGCTTTAAGTTGTGATTTGAACATGTTTTGTAATATAGAGTTGGATGATCTTGCTAGTTTAGTTTCAAGATTTCAATAAATGATTACGTATGTGAAAAGTCCTACCGCGGAATCTATGTATGAAGACGTGACACGAAAATCGAGAAAGTTAGAAATATGACACCTAAGGTGTGGTTAATGAAAAAGCGTGTTTTAGAAGGGTGAAATGTTTTGGAAATCGCAATGTGGCCGGATGTGGTAACCCATTGTGTGGTGTGTGTTTTGTGTGCCAATAGGAACCCGGTGCGGCGGAACCATTGTGAGGATACTCGAGAGACCGGAACGGCGGAACCGAGGTTGGGTGTGTGGCTTGGTTATCCGCGAAGAGAAGCCAATGCAGAGTGTGCCAATGAGAACCCGGTGCGGCAGAACCATTGTGAGGATACTCAGGAGCCCGGAACGGCGGAACTGAGGTTGGGTGTGTTAAAAACGATTTTGGAAATGTTGATATGGTTATGAAATGTGGAAATTGTTGACACGGTTTACGAGGAGTCGCGTAGGAGAAACTCGAAAAATCATGGACACCAACGTTAGTTTGGATAATGAATGTGGATGTGTCATTGTTAACTGTTTGTCAAATATGTTTGAACTATGTGGAAATCGTTGATTTTATGGTCTATTATTTGTAAGTTAAGGGTTAGAGGGTATGAGTTACTCTATTGAGCTTTTGTAGCTCACGGTGTTACTTTTGATGACTCTGACATATTATATTGGTGGCGACGCTGGTTTAATGTGTCAGATCTTATAGATGAACAGGGTGAACTCTACACATTGGAAGCCTTTGGAGCCGAGGAGCTGGTCAGGATGGAGGAACAGGCGGAGCAGTAAATAGGAACCCTAGTTCCCTCCTTTATTTGAATAAAAGTACTTTTGTAAGGTTTATAATGTAATATTGAGCCAGACTCCATTTAATTTTCAATGAAATTGTCCTTTTAACGTTCCCAAAATTATGGGCGTTACATTTCCAATGGTAAGATATTTCTCGAGTTAAAATTATTATAGGGCATGAGGCTTCAAAATAAAAAAAAAAATTGATCTCCAAGCTAAAAAATGGCAGCAGAAAATGGCACAAGTCATTCATGCCACATCACCAAGTGTGCATGTGTTGCTAGCGTTTTTTAGGTGTTGTGACCGAGGATCATGTGATGGATTAGGAAAAAAATTGTTTTAGCAACACCGGAATAATTTGTACTAACCAAAGAAAAACACTGGAATGATTTTGACAAAATATTTCTGTAGCAAAGTAAAATTAATGTTAATTTGCCTATCAAAAAAAAAATAATGTCGTGTCAAAAAAAATAAAAATAACAATAATGTTGATTTAAAAAGTGACTTTTAAACATTCCAGCTAGCGCTCTGATTGTGGAAGAAATTTCTGGGGAAAAAGAACTTTAATGCTACACATCTGTATGTGTCACTTTGTTAATGAAGTTTAACAAGTATAGCACGTACACTATAGCATAGGATATTGTCCAGGCAGGCAGGCCGGCTATGCACAAAATTGATTAAAGTCCAAAGAGAAGACGTGGAATGTCCTGGTTCCAGTTTAGGATTCCTTGCCAAAAACTACTACAAAGAGACAAATGCAACTAATTTAACAAGAAGACAATTTCATCATCACCAATGATTGAGCAACACAGAGTAGAGTAGGGCATCCCCTGGATATCAACCGGCCGGAAAGCAATAACACAGTGCTCGTAATTACGGAGTAGTAGAATCTACTTGCTGGATATGGTAAAAATCATTTTCTCGGAGTCCGATAAGAATCTGTACCATAAACACGAATTTGGAACTCTTGGTTAGTGATTAGTGCAATATTTTTCATTTTAGGTTAGGATTTAAGCACAGGAAACTTTTTCTTTCTAGGATAGGATAGGATAGAAGTACATGTAAACAACTTCAATTTCAATAGTCCTTTTGTAAGTCGCTCATTGTGCATTGCCATTTGCTCAAACACCATAGTTTTACTGGTAAGAGGCCATGGGGACTTTGGGGGTGTTTGGGAACCCCATTTTCTCATTTTTGCATTTTCATTTTGGGTGTTTGGCACCCTATTATGAGAATGGATTCTTGGTTTTTTGGTTTAGAGGAAAAAACCCAGAAACAGGTCTAGAGGTGTTTTTCACATTTTTGCATTTTGTGGTCAATTACCAAAATACCCACTTTCCTCCATTTATTTTCGACAAAGTAATAAAGACAAAGGGCAATATGGTAAAAATTTAACCCATAATTTATTTTCAACAGTCATCTACCAAACAATACTACATTTCAAAATATATTCTGCACAAATCTCCCAAATACTCGTACCATATTCAAAATACATTCTGGCCATAACCCAAAAAGCCAAAAAACTAAAAAGCTGAAAATGAAAAGCCAAAAAGTAGGTTTCGGGGGTGTTTGGATGGCCACTTTTTACATTTTCAAATTCTCATTTTTGGGTTTTGGGTGTTTGGCAGGAAAGGAGAAAATGGGTTTCGGGTAAAATAGATTTTCCGATTTCTTGTTTCTAAAATAAAAGGCAGAATCTGATAATAGGAGCTTTTCCAATTCCCAATTTCCCATTTTGGAATCCAGCCATGCCAAAAAGACAACCATACCCTCTGCCTTTTGGATAATCTCCACTTTGCCTTCGGTTTTCAAGGACCCGGGGACTAAAAAGGGCAACGTTTTGGTTAAAAAAAAAAAATCTTACCATCAATTTGCAATCATATGGAGCAGAAACATGATTATGAGAGCTATAGAGACAAAATTTGATTATGTCTCTTTAGAATAATATGATCAGAATAATAAGATCTTCACACCCGTTCAAACGGATTAAAAATTAGAGTACTTAATTTTTTAACCATATTTTTTAATATATAAACGGTCTCAAAAAATTAAGTGCTCAAATTTTCACTCCGTTTGAATTGGTGAAAATATCTTGTTTATTCTGATCGTATTATTCTAAAGCGTCGTAATTCATTTTTATCTCTAGGGCTCTCATATTAAGTATATGTTTTTTATTTAGGACTCTGTAGAGAAAAATGTGATTATGAGAGTCTTATAAATAAAAATTAATTATGACCATTTAGAATAATATGATAAGAATAACAAGATCTTTGCACTGATTCAAACGAAGTGAAAATTTGAGCACTTAATTTTTTTAGACCGTTTATATATTAAAAAATATGGTTAAAAAATTAAATACTCTAATTTTTAATCCGTTTGAACGGATGTGAAGATCTTATTATTCTGATCATATTATTCTAAAGAGACATAATCAAATTTTGTCTCTAAGGCTCTTATAATCATATTTCTGCTCTATAGGATTGCAAATTGATGGTAAGGATTTTTTTTTTTAAACCAAAACATTGACGTTTTTAGTCATGGTAGGGGTTGTTGTGCCATAGAGGCAGCAAAGCCCTGGGTCTGTTTTGGAACGTTATCTATTAACTGATTTTCCTTCACCTCCCACCAGTTCTTCACATAATAGCAAACAATAATTGAAATAAAAAATATATAATTAAAAAAAGGGGGACACTTTCAGGTCTTGTACATCCAATTTCAGAAGTAAAAAATCAATCCATAATTCATTTTCATTCCATATCCTCCAAACACTGCTCCTACTGCAAAATGCATTCTGCACATATCATTCAAACACTCTACCAAATACAAAATATATTCTGATCATAATCCCAAAAGCCAAAAAGGCAAAAAATTGAAAATCAAAAATCAAAAAATTGGCTCTCAAACACCCCCTAAACACCCTCTTTGTACCTTTCTACCGACTAGACAATGGGCCTGCAATTCTCTCCCTCTTTCTCACACACACGCGGCACAATGCAACGCATATTAGATAGCAGAAATGATCCGTGCACAGCTTGATGCAACGCATATTAGATAGCAGAAATGATCCGTGCACAGCAAGCTGTGCACAACAGTCTTTTTCTCCCGCCCCGGGTCGCACAAAGATGAGGCTAAATTCTGAAGTGATTTTGGGTGTTTTGTTAACGTCTCTAACGATATCGAACGAAGCTCATTTTTTACAAAGACCTTAAACGACATATTTTGAACAAAATGAGCGGCTCCGATCATCTTTGTGCGACCCGGAGCGGGAGAAAAAGACTGTTGTGCACAGCTGTTGTGCACAGCAGTCTGTGCACGTAGCACAGCTCTATTAGATAGAGCATAGCATCGGTTAACAATTGGGATATTTGCAGTATTACTGTTACATATGATCAAGAAAACCAGTTATCTAGCTCAACTTCCCCAACACTCATTTCAACACCCCTTTTCATACTTGGGTTCAAAAAAATCTCAAATTATCTTGGCTCCAACCAGGTGTTGGTTGGCGTTGCATCTTTCCCTTCGCTGATTGGCAATTCTGGTACCACCGCAACAAAGCAACAAAGCCCTCTTTGAACCTCAAACCTCGAGTTCTGACCAATCGAATCAAGTGGTTAAGGTTACTCTAGCAAAAGCAATGGAATGGAAGTTCACTATCAATTCTACGGTAAAGTCCTCACGTACGTTGGGTAGCTCCACCCGAACAGGTTTTCAAACTTAACACGTCTCAACAGCGGTTTAATCGAGATCGCGACAACAATTGGAAAGGCGGTTCCCCCGCACTATGATGGCAGATTCGAGTAAGGCAGAACTTTGGGCCATAAAGGGATGGCCTAATTTTGCTCTTATGGAAAATATTAACAGACTGGAAGTCGAAACAGATGCTTTAACTGTCTCTCAGCTCCTTTCGGCGAAGAACATTGACAATCACCCGTTGAGTAATGTAATTTTTGAATGCAGGGCTCTAATGCCACGCTTTGACAGCATCACCATCAACCACATCTTCCGCGAAGTAAACAAATGTGCCGATGCTTTGGCAAGTAATACACCGGTCTCAGTGGAGGAAATTTTCTACTATCTTAACATTCCGCATTGTATTCTTAATTTGTTTTATGCAAACTCTATCGGGGTGGAATACCTAAGAGACAGCTTTGTTCATTTTGCATTTTTTGGTGTTCTAATTTTGATAGTTGGTGAAAAGAGAAATATGGTAATGATTAGAGAAGGATAATAAGTAAAGAGAGATAGAGAGATAAAAATAAAATAATAATTGAAGAGAAAAATAGAATAATAATTAAAAAACAAAATTAAAATGTGAAACGAACAAGGCCGTACTATCTTTAATTTAGTTTTAATGCAAGCTTCAGTTAAACAAAAGAAAAGAACCAGTTATGGGTTGGGTCATGCGGTTGTGAACATAGAAAGTAGAATAAAATACTCCACCTTTTCTTTTTCGGTTGTCTTTTAAGAATTTTCCTGTTTCAACATAGATATATATATGACTGGCATCTCCTTGTCACCTACTGATGACATTAAACTCAAACAATAAAAGCAATCAATCACTTTTGCAAATTACAAGAGTATCATTTGAAGCAAATCTGATTCAATTCTTCTTACAATATTCTTTTGCAAGGAGTATTTTTTTTTTTTAAAAAAAAAAAAAATCTTTAAACTTTTCATTTACTACATCTCAACAACCCCAAACCTTAAACTTTGTTTAGATGGAAAATCATTGACAAACGTACCGTAAAAACAAATAGAGAAACAAATATTCGGAAGTGGCAAGAACCAAGATGAAAACAAACCTATCTATCTATCCATCTATGCTGTCTGTAAAGACAAGTTCAACAGTCTATCTGGCTAATCAATCGTTGTTTGAGTATACAAACCTATGAACAGAGCAATTTGACAACAACAACAAAGAAGAAGAAGAAGAAGAAGAAGAAGAAAAAAAAAAAAAAAAAGGTAGTTAAAAATACTCATCACCCTTGGAACTGCGTGGATTCATGATCCGACGGTCCAATTTTGCTGGTGCTCTTTAGCTTCAACAAACCGTACAACTTACGTAGCTCCCTCACTGGAGGGGAGCTATCTTTAAAACCACCGGAAGTCTCGCTCGACAAATCCGCCGAAAATCTCGACGACTCGCTCAGCCGTTGTCCCACCTTCGCCGCCGTGATAACCGACTTCAGAGCCCGGCTCGGGGAGCTCCGGTTGGCGATCATGATCTCCCCCACCTCCGCCGGGGATAGAGTCGCGCCGCTCTGGAACACCTCTTCCACTTGTGGGAACAACTTGTGGTCCTTGAGCCCTAGATAGCTATTGGCAAGACTCTTGAAGGAACTGAAATCACAGAGTGGAAAATGAATATGAACGTCGATCCGTCCAGGCCTGAGTATCGCCGAATCGATCCGTTCCTTGTTGTTCATCGTGAAAACCATCACTTTCTCATCTGAACAACACGAGTTCACAATTCCGTCCATGAAGTTCAGCAAACCGGATAAACTCACCGCCGTGGAAGAAGAAGAATTCTTCTCCGCCATGAACCGATCCAGATCCTCGATTACGATGATCGATTTGCTCGTCGTCTGCAACAAAAGCATTTTCAGATCGCTATCATCGGAGACTCTGAAGAGATCGACATCGTAAACATCGTACGAGAGGAACTTGGCCATGGCGGCGACGAAGCTGGATTTGCCGGTGCCAGAGGGGCCGTATAGTAAATAGCTTCGCTTCCAAACGCGGCCGAGGCGGTGATAATACTGTTTGGATCTGAGAAACGACTCGAGATCGGACTTGACCCGGTTCTTCAGATCCGAATCCATGGCGATGGTTTCGAGAGTCGAGGGGTGGGTGAAAGGAACCGATCTCCACCGTCCGTCGCAGACGTGGGATTTTTCCGTGTTCATGTAGAGCTTCACGTCTCTTTGGGGGCTCAGTTCGATCTCATCGGAAACTGTGTGGATGTGCTGGAGATAAGGTCTCAGAATCCGGCGTTTGTCCTTCTTCTTCACCCTCAGAATCAAATTCCTGATGAGGGATTTTCCGTTATCCCCCTTCTCAACGGCGTTAGTCCAGGACACCCTTGCGCCCAGAAACTCATCGTGAACCGTCTGATTATCGTCGAGGCATAGAACGATGTCGTTGGATTTTTTCCCGGCGAAGAGGTTAGTGAAGTCGGAGTCCTCCATCGAAGTCAACGAATTCACGTACGTGAGGACTTTATCGTAGAATTGATTCTCCTGGAAGTTGTCATTCAATTCGGGTACTTTGAAGGACTGGTGAACGTGAACTCGGTCTTCAACCCAGTGCACCCAATTGTTGAAGACGTAAATTAAAGCAGTACGATACAAGAACAATCGAACTAGGAGGAACACGCAACCGACTAGGACCAGAAATAGAAAAAATCTAGTAATCATAGAAAACATGACTCGACTCGACTCGAGTGAACACCCAAACAAACACTGATGACTATATATATATATGGGAGTACAGTATGTTGTCGGCCGGAAATCAATGCAGCCAGAGGCAGCTAGAATCGTGGTTTTTTCCGCTTCGAAGCGGAAATCATTTTCGGAGTAGCGGGGGCGAGAGAGTAGAGAGGTTTACCCTTCAATTTATGTTATTGGTACCATATGATGATAAGGTGCGTTTGGGCTTTGAAAGGTCAGATTAGTGGAGATGGAGACTAGCTAATTGCCGGCGAGGAACAGCTAAAAAGGTCGAGAGAGAGAGAGAGAGGCTATATTCGAATCGAATTAATTAAAATAGGAGTAAGATCTTGGGTGACGAGAGTATGATGGCCAAATCGGAATGAAGAGGGGGCTGGCTGGCTGGGCCGCTGGGGTGTGGTGGAAACGATGATTTGTTTCTTTTTTTTGTGGTAATAATAAAAACGATGATTTGTTTCTCTTTTGTTCTCCGTTACTACTTTCCAGGTAGGTTTTGTATAGAGAAGAAACTTTTTAATGTTAGTATTTTATTTATACAAGGACTAGGAGTATTTGTTTTGCAGACGTTTCTGATAATGGACAGTTCGGCATATACACGGGACCTGCTAATTAGTTTCCTTTTTAAATTAGTAAATTTCAAGAGAATCCCAAAAAATATTCGAATTACTCCATAAGATACTCCTATAAAAGTTGTACTAGTATTATACTCCTATAGGAGTACTATTGTTGTTTGATAGGCCACCCACCACTACTAGAACTTTGCTAATTGTACGGACAGTGTGTACAATGGGTTTTTGAGCTCATCTCGAGTTTAATAAAGATAATCGGAACTGCTCATTTTGTTCAAAATATTTTTTCAAGGTTCCCTGTAAAAAATCAACCCCATCTGATATCGTGAAGGGCATTTATGAAATGTCCATATTTGCTAAATTGAAAGCCTAAATTTTGAAGCAAAATTGGACGTTTCGTAAACGCCCTGAATGATATCGGATGGAGCTGATTTTTTACCGAGACCCCAAAAAAATATTTTGAACAAAATGAGCGGCTTCGATTATCTTTGTTGGACCCGAGACGGACTCAAAAGCGCGTTGTACGAGCTGCCTTATAGCACTTGCTGTACCAGTTGCATTTTCTGCGCTACTAAAGGGAAAAGGGTCAATAGTTGCTGGTGATAGATTTCCTGGGTCTTTACGACGTGGAGGGCGGTGCTGCACAGTGTGTTATGCATGGCAAATTGTAGTTGCTCCAGTCTCGCTCCATTAATTAGAAACTTTTACTTCGTAGAGCTCGTCAAGTAGAACAAGTTTATCAATAATCAGCTCGATCGGATGTCTCATCCGAACATTATTGTCTTGAAATTATTAATTCTACCAAAAAAAATTGGATTTTATCTGGTGTTTCAGGTCTAATCGTTACAAGATAACAAAATTCAGATAAGGCACTTAATGATATCCGATCGAGCTAATTTTTGGTACACTTGTTCTACTCGACGAGCTCTCTAAAGCGAACGTTTCCGATCATCGGAGCGAGACCGGAATGACGATGATTTGTTGTGTACAACACCGCCCTCCAATTCGGGTCTTTACACTTATCCCTTCAACTATGCAAAATTTGTTTATCCCATCGAGGGATGGCAGCGGGGCGGATATCTGTACCCGATACCCAAAAATCCCCACTTACCCAAATTCACCCCTATAACCAAACAGGTGGAGAACAGTTACCCCATAACCGATCCATATAGGTTTCGGGTATTCTCTGAACCGAACGGATAACCACATCAAAGATTGCAAAACAAAAAAAATTGATAAAAAAATCAACCAAAAAATACTGATTCTTTGACCATCCAAATGAACAACAATAAAAAACACCCAATGGCATTTGTTCTTCACTTTAATGGTTTCTAAAACAAGATGTGAATCACAATCAACCAAAAAGCTGAATCTCAAAGGAACAATCCATACATCTCATATCCAAATCAGTTGAAATCAATTTAATAAAACAAGATTTCATAAATCGAAATCGAAACCATGGAAACTAGAGATCTACTTTATCCGATGAGATAGAAGAGGAGAGAAAGAGAGGGCAGGTGACCAAGTTTTCACCATAGATCTGATTACCCAAGGGCAGCTGAAAGGTGTTCCTTACACTAGCCAAAAGAATCTGGTTCCCCATAGAGAGAGAGAGAGAGGTGCGGCAGTGAAGGGGAGTGAATGACTCAAATGAAATTTTGAAACCCTAAACATTGATGCTGCTACACGTGTGTGTATCTATATATATAAAGGGTATTCATGTAATTTTAGTATTTCGGTTCGGTTCGGATAACAATTAAACCATAACTGAACCGCTACCCGTTCGTTTATCAATGGGCTCAACCATACCCATATCCACAGGGGAAATTTCGGTTATGGTTCAAGAAAAACTTCGATTATAATTTGAGTACCCATCGGTTCGATTCACATCGTCATCCCCAATCGGGATGGGAGGGACGAAAAGACGAACTCTTGTGGCCGAAGTTTAATTAGGTTCGGAAGTCCGTAGGGCCGGTATGGGCATTGGAGTTGCTACTCAAACCCGACATGCACCATCCCCGACGAGAGAAAGAAAAAGGAATAAAAGTAGAAGACAAAAAGAGAAAAAGTTGATCGCAGACTCCATAGAAAAATAATTACTGTCAAAAGAATTAAGGCCCCGTTCCAGAAATTTTTTTAAAAAATAAACAGTTTATTTCACATTTTCAAACTCAAAAATAATATAAATGAAAAATAAATTTTCAATTTTTTTTGCATCGTATAAAAGATCTCAATGAGATCTTTCAAATAAGATCCATAGTGCATATTTTTAGATTTCAATAAGCCCCTCATTTTTGAGCTTGAAATTATCTTTTTAAAAAATAAGAATTTTTTTTGAATTCTGGAATGGGGCCTAAGAGCAATTCAATTCCTTCTTGTCCAAGTTACTTTTGCCACTTGCTACAATGTAAATAAAAAATAATAATAATAATATTGATGTGCCGATTTGGTGTCATTTTGATCCAATATTAATTCGAATCATTTGATTAAACTTATCTCATTATTCAATGCAAATGTATTTGTCTACATGATGTGGCAGATTTTATAAGATCAAAATTTCTCTTAAATTGACACCAAAGATGACTATCATTTTTTGACCGCAACTTGGACTTATGGGTGATTGATGAAGAATGAATTAGCTAAAGTTAAGGTCACGGGGTGCGCCAAATGGAGAGATAATGTCTACTCGGTCGAACAATCATACGATGTTAAAAATTCATAAGATATTTTGAAACATTATAAATAATTGAACAATGATGACCATTTCAATCGAGTTAGGTTAATTGCGAACCTTGCTCTATAAATATATTGGTACCGGCGGGTTGGTTCAACTTCATGATATAATAAACAGGTATAGAAGTTGTCAAGGGAGGCTATATATAATCACTAAAGATAGGTACACTACCTTTTTATACTACATAGTTACACTACATCTTATGTGGGGCCCATTTCGGGTCTCAGAAAATCCAAAAAAATACCGATAAATTTTAAAATATTATTTTAGGGGTTCGAGAGGTTTTAGAGAACCCTACGGATTCAAAGCAAGCGGCAAATTTCTTCTTTCACACCTGAAATTTTGAGTTCTTTTTTTTTTTTAACAACAAAAAAGATTTTATTAATTTTTAGACAAAGAATGCAAAGATTACAGGGACATGAAGCTAGACGGCATTACAACAAGAAAACAACCTAAAAAAACAAAAACAAAACATTGTTGACGAAAAAAACAAGCTAAAAACAACCTAAATCGATTCCAAAGCCCCACGCCAGATCAACATTGATACAAAAAAACTAATCCACCATAAACCCAAGATATAACCATAAAGCTATCCAAACTCAACCCCCTAAAAGACCCGCAAAAAGCTCCATCCAGACGAGAAAATCCGCAATACCCAAACACCAACCCAAAATCACAAAATTTTAAGTTCATTACAAGTATATATGGGGATACTATATATATATATATATATGTCACTCGTATTTTATCAATTTATACATGAAAATCTAATTTAATTTGAGAACATGCACAAGTAGGATTATAATTTTAAGTTAAACCAGCTCGACAAATCGTAACTTGCAATGTTTGTGCGCTATTTTGTGAAACAATAAAATCTCTACTACTACAAGTAAAAATTTAATTTGGGCTAGCTACGTTTCAAATTTGTGGAAGACAATTACAGTAGTTTATTAAAAACAAGACAATGCATATATATGTGGAAAGTAAAGTTGAATGAAAAGAGAATACTAATTGAATAGTAGAAAACACATTCATGAGGCAAGAACGGGCGGGTGTCATTCACGTATTATGTAACTTAAGTACGTAGTAGCTAGTCTAGGTAAAATATTCATGTACGTATTTACTGTATTCATGTACGTACATATATAAGGGTGAAAGACCTTATGTGAGAGAATTTTGTTATGGACATACCCATCTCAATGAGAAGATTTTTTCTTAGAGATAACCTGAATATCAGACAAGTGTTAGATTAACTATAAGTATTTTGTTTATGCTATGGACCTAATGACTTTGTGTGTAACCCTAATGTGGTACTCCATTTCATAATCTAATTTGATATTCCGCTTGACCAGAAAAAAAAAAAAAAAAATCTTATGTGAGGAGTCATGAATTTGCATGGTCATTCATATACTCTCTTTACATTCTTCAGAGAAATTATTATTATTTTTTTTGATGATAAAAAATCTAATAAAAAACGCATATGCATAATAATTTTTAAAACTATTTCCCACCAATTAAATTGGAGTCTTTATTTATTTATTTCAGGCATCTATGTATCTGACTGTAGTAGTAGTCCTAGTTTGGATTGGAGGCGTACGTGTCCAATTCGAACCGACGTTGGGCCCACGATTTAGCTCTCGTGAAAAAGGAAAGGAATATCCTACTCCTACTAGCTGTTCAATTTCTTCCAAGTTGTTGCCGTACACAAAAGCCATT
Organism: Rhododendron vialii; assembly: GCF_030253575.1. Lineage (NCBI taxonomy): Eukaryota > Viridiplantae > Streptophyta > Magnoliopsida > Ericales > Ericaceae > Rhododendron > Rhododendron vialii. The sequence continues at coordinate 283,556 of NC_080563.1, read as the reverse complement.
GCCAGCAACTACTAAAACTAATTAATCAAATGATTAAGAGAGTCTGACGGACGGACGGACGTCATAATATAATTAATTAAAGAACACGCAGCCTACGCGGGATTAGCACGGTACTTTTACTGGGTTACTGTATTGAAAGCTGGCAAAGGCACTTCTAGCCTAGGTAGGTTGATCCAAAAAGTTAACGATTTGACGTGTACGGTATATATATATTTTTTATATATAAAGAAGACAAGATATCATCGTCTTACAATTTGCTACTCCGAACCACTAGTATTCCTATATAGTATTTAAGATCCATCATATTCCAATTTCTCGATTCGGAATTAGTATTATTAAAGTATAGGAGTATATGGTGTTAGGCATATTCTCTGTCGCAATTCTAAAACATATACTCCATCGTATGTCGTCTCAATTTCATCATAACTTCTTCCACTTAGATTTCCCATTAATTTGCATGGTCGCCAAATTTTAATTTAATTTTACAAGCCTAAAATAAATAAATAAAAAGCTACTCCTACAAATTGCTAGTCGTTGTCATCATGTTATGACATGTGTATGAGAATTTTTTGGGTGCCAAGTAGATATTACGTAGCGGTACCTGTGATCCGTCAGTCATTTCAATTGTCTAAATGTATTTTGGACGGTTCAGATATATTTTCCCCCTCACCTCACCACTCTCTTTCCTCTTTTTCTCTTTTTAAAATTCGGATAATTCAAAACATGTTTGAATGGTTGAGATCGTTGACGGAGAACCACGCCCGTACCTAAAAACTTCTCATGACTTTTGTAGCATTTTTAGGCGTTAGGCGTTAAACATGGATTTTGCTATCAACTTGATTTTCTTATTTGTTCTCTTTTCCAAAATAAGCCCCAGCCCTTTTTTGTTTTGTTCTTATTCAATTTTTTATTTTTTTGTATTTATTTTTTTTGTGAATTATTAATTCATTTCGACCAGAGGAATCGAAAACATAAAAACTTATCATTTTTACCCTAGTTTTTTAAAAAAAATATCCAAGTGTTAGCATTTTTATTTTTATTTTGTTGCTAAAAGGGCTAAAAACTGGATATTTTTGGGTAAAAAAGAGAGAGAGAGTAAAAGTCATAATTTTTACTTTTCTAATTCTTCTTATCAAGACAAACCTAATCCACAAAATTTTGATGCAAAACCAACAAATGCGAAAAAAATTGAATACGGACAAAACAAGAAAAGGTTGGGGCTTATTTTGGAAAACTAGGCCTTAATGTTAAATCTTAAATTTTTGGTATTAAAGAGAAATCCATAAAAGAGGAAAACTAACAAAATCAAGCAAAAGACTTCTTCTTCTTCTTGAATCAATTGGAAAACAAGACCCAAACAAATATTGGGTATTCGATTTGGTTAACATTTTGTTATAATTTGGTATCTCATCCTCCATTGGTCTTAATTAACAATAAAAAGATACATATACATGTGGCCAATCCAATGTGCTTGATAACAATGTAATGTAACTTCAAGTCCAAGAATTAATTGAGGTGCATAAAAGCTGACAGCACACCTACTTAGTTATATAAAAAAAATGTAATGTAAATTGGCGTACTGGATTTCAAAGGAAATGAAGAAAATTTTGTTTTTGGGATCTCGGTACACAAGCCTTTGCCAAACAATAATTCTAACGCCACACTTAACTACACACCCAAATACATATCCACACTCACATTATGGGTGGGTCACCCACTGAGTGTGTAGTGTGTGTGGGCTCTACCTCTATTGTGAGTGTGGGTGTGTAGTTGGTTGTGGTGGTAGAATGATTATTTTTCCAAAAGATAAACAGATGATATTATAACTCCAACGAAAGATTACATCAAGATGAAAACTCGTCCTTAGACAAAGGACCAATTAATCAAGACGGCGGAGATTCATCCCACAGACTATACCCCAAACCTGCAAAAACAAAAAACAACCCATGAATTGGGAGAAATCCAGTCGAGAGAAAGGCCCATGGCAAGAAATTGAAGAGAAAAACCTCCACAAAAGGAAGAAGAATAAACAAAAGATCGCAAACCAACAATAAAATGAAAAAACCTCGCCATCATCATCCACCAACAAAATCTTCAACTCCGGTGATCCAATCATGCACAAAAAGCTACGCACCCAAAGCCGTACATTTGATCCCATCACCAGACGAGTAACCAACAAACGGCAAACATGGAAGAGATCCGATGGTAGAGGAACCGGAAAGGCTAATTAGATACGTTACTGCTAAAAACTCAGATGGTAATTAATTAAGGGGGTGATATATATATTGGTACCTGGTAATGGGCCGGAGGTTTGGAACATGGGTTTTACGCCAAGAGGTCGTTGAAGTGGGCAGCACAGTTGAGCTAGCTGAAAACCCTAAGTATTCTGAATTCAAAATTTGGTGGGGGGTTAGGTCGCGAAAGACAAATCTCTGCTTACAGTAATACAGTTGGATCAATATTATTGACCACGCAGAGCTGGAGCTTGCAACAACGGAGCATATTCATTAAAAGCAACAAGCTAGAGATCCAGTTGAAGATGTTCTTGTATGCTATTAGGGGTGTGCATGGGTTGGACGGGTCGGATTTGACCCCTGCCCCGACCCGACATGTCGGGTAACAAAATTATTGGCCCGCAAACTGAACCGAACAAGTAGTAAGAACCGTTAGCGAGCCCTATTTTTTAATGTCTGGTCGGGTTTGACCAAAAACCGAATTAATTTTTATGAATTTGTCGGGTTTGGTCGGGTCGGGTAAGAAACGCACCACCCCGGACCCCGAACCGAAATATGATTTTTAACAGAAATTGAACCCGCACTTGTCTGAATCGCATGTTCGACCCGTCTGAGACCCTTCGGGTCGGGTCGGGTCGGGTCCGGGGGTAGGCGGGTTTTTTGCACAGGACTAATGATATATAGAAAATGAATTGAAGATTTAATTAACAAGAGTACTTGCGGGAATTTTTTCTCAAACGAAGCCAAATTAACAAAAGAAGAAAGAAAAGGAAAGACTTTTAGATAGATATAGCTTAATTGTCCACTAGTAGTTGTTTATACATATACATATATATATATATATATATATATATATATATATATATACATACATACATACTTTTACATTTCAATTTCGCTAACGTATATTATGACGATTAAACCATTTATTGTGGAAGAATATTAGACAATATATAGCCTAGCTAGCCCAGTTGGTTTTATTTGTGATGGAATAGGACTTTTGGGGTGCAATCTCAGGCCGCTGCTTTTGAGCCACATACTAATATTTTAAGTTGTTTTTAATTGGTAAGTATTTTTTCAATTCCACATCTTACTAGTAATGTGAGCCTCTCATATTTCCGTGGTTGAACTGATCAAAAAAAAAAAAAAAAATCCCGTGGTTGAGATGATCGACATCTATACTTAATTAGGCTTTGTTTGTTTGTATAATATATGCATGTTTAAAAATGCTTCATGCCTTCACATAGCTAGCCGATTTTTGGTATTTTTAGGGAGCAAGATGGTTGAGACTTGATAGGCTAACTTTTAGATCGAGATTCAAACAGTGATTACAAAAAAGGAGGAGAGTACCACCTGATAGACGGGACGCAAGTTGTGTGGCTGTTAGGAAACTCAAAGGCACTACTTATCAAGAGTTAACTAGTAAACACGGATTGTTATAAAGTGATTGTTAATGTCGAGCTTTGTAAAGTGTTTACGATCCCGCATAACTAGTTCTTATAATGAATAGCAAATCAATGCATCGCTTTTGAGCCAATTGTGTTATGCAAGGGTTCATGTTTCTTTATCCTTAATTTTATACTATATGTTTTTGTGAGAGTGTTCATGTTTGTTAAACTTGAAAATTAGTACTATTTCCGTGGGCACATAATATATTGTTGACATCCGCTTCTAGTTCCGACTTGATGTGAATTCTAGATCCAAAAATAAAGGGGATTTAATTAGAATTAGAAGGCCTAGGGGAGGCACGTAGATTGGTATAGTAATATCTTGAAAGACCCTTTCCAGATTAAGTTAGCTTCTGAGATAACGGATAAGAGAAACTAACATTTTTGGATGGAAAAGAAGAATGTTACCTACTGCTGCCATCTACCTTATGGTATTTCTATAGTCCTAGCTTACCTAGAGTGTGGTCCCTTCTTGACGCGTGTTCTTAATTTCATCATAAATATTGATCATTAATTACCAATTCTGAGAGTATTATTATATATATATACATATGTAAGTCTAATATACTACTTTGCATACCTAGACACTGTTTTGTTTCCTACAAAAAAAAATATTGATGTATACAAAGAAGAATTAGGTTTCCTCGAAAAAGGAGGAGGAGGAGGAGGAGGAGGTAGAAACTAGAAAGCATATGCATCCATCCGGGAATCTTCTTACTTTGAAAACAAAATTGCTAAAAAGAATGGTCGATCGATAGTAATGTGGTGGTTCTTGTGGCTATAAGCCAACTAATATATATACTCGATTAGTACTCCATATGGTGAGACCACACAACGAAAATCCTAACGGCCACCACTTTTTTTTTGTTTTTTTCCTTCTTATTTGCTAGCCATTACTTTTAACAAAATGTTGACAACAAATTAACTGGAAAAGAATGAAGAAGTAGACAAGACCATCAATTTTAGGTGTTTATTAGACGAATAAAAAATTTGATACGTACTCATGACCTATTTTAGTCTTCATTCTTGCCTACCACCTCTTCCCTGATAAAATAGTAAATGAAACACTTGTGCGTGTTTATTTAAGCCTAGTTAAAAGTGTACTTTTACCACATTTGAAAAACTATATCACTACTACAAAATAGTATAAAGATCACGGTTCAAAAATTAAGATCTCACTTTTTGAAAAAGAGTAATAAAATGTTATGGACTATAATTTTAATCTCAGTTATATGAAAAAACTGAGATGAAAAGAATTTTTAATCTTGGTAATCTAAAAAGTGAGATTGTAACTTAAAGAATAGATCTCATTTTCGAAAAACTGAGATTATTTATGAAAGAATATATCTCATTTCGAAAAAAACTGAGATGGAAAGATTTTTTAATCTCAGTAATATAAAAGTGAGATTGTAACTTAAAGAATAAATCTCGTTTTTGAATAATTGAGATTATATATGAAAGAATATATCTCATTTAGGAAAAACTGAGATAAAAAGAACCCTTAATCTCAGTCATCTAAAAACTGAGATCGTAAGTTAGAGAATACATCACATTTTTTTTAGTTTGGATTGAGATGAAAATTCTTGTATAGGAAAAGTTGAAGACCGCTTACCCCTTAATAGACTCCATGTGCGATACAACGAAATAAATGTCACAATCGACTTTCAAAATTTCGTCCACTATTCTCGTTCGTCTCTCTCACTCTCAACCATTCTACAAAAAAGATTTCGTTGCCAAATGGGGCACATTCGGCAATGAAAATATTTTTCGTTGCTTAATCGGTACCTTTGATGACAAAATTTATGAAAGTTGCATTTTATCGCCAAATGTATTTTGAGTATAACTCTATACTCAGAATTCCGATTGAGATAGTTCAAATTGGGTTTGAACAATAATACGAAGGGCTACAACTTTCATGTTCATCAAAATCGCTAAATTTAATATTTAAAGGTTCAAAATGACGTTCGAAATATATTTTAATGTTAAATGCATATGTTATATATTAAATATTTCAATTATATATTCAAAACTGTGTGTGGTGCAGTTGGTTGAGGTTTCTATGCAAAACTCAATAGACTTGGGTTCAAAACCCCACAAGAGAAATAGAATGGGATTTTTTCTATTAGGAAATCGCCACTTTTAACCTCGGTTTTTCCAAAAACTGATATTACTTCTCTCTAAACAACCACGGTTATATAATAAAACTGAGATATAAAGTTGTTAAAGGTTACGGTTTTGTCATTTTTAATTACAATTTTTACTTTTTAGTCACGATTTTAATGAGTTTTAATCACGATTTTTATCACGTGGTTAAAAATATATGGACTTTTAGTTACACCTTGATAGACCACGGTTTTGAACGCGAGATTAAAAATGAAAGATCACACCAAATGACCGAGATCTTTATCTATTTTTGTAGTAGTGTATGTATCATTGTATACACAAATCTCTCTCTCTCTCTCTCTCTCTCTCTCTCTCTCTCTCTCTCTCTCTTTTAACACATTTGAAAAACTATATGTATCATTGTATACACAAATCTCTCTCTCTCTCTCTCTCTCTCTCTCTCTCTCTCTCTCTCTCTCTCTCTCTCTCTCTCCCAATTAGAGATATTGGTGGGGAAGAATCTAAATAAAAACTAAGTAGTATTATGGAGGAACTTAAGTGCAAATCTTCTTTCTATTTCCTCAAAGGTGTGAATTATATTCCTTATCTTCCCAACTAATCTCTCTCTCCCTCAAAACTCTAGCAGCCACCAAGATCTTTCTTCTCTCTTTCCCTCCCTTTCTAGGGTTTCACACCGTTGTACGGCGGTGAGAGGGGAAGGCTTCTATACTTGTCTCTTTGTTTTGTTTTTCTTTTGTCTCTTCAGGTCAAAGACTTGCATGTCATTTGATCTCTAAGAGTTTTGCTCATTTTTTCGAGAGTTTTAGTTTCGTCTTTGAACAAATATTTGTCTACAAATTTGATTATTTCAGAGTTGATGTTACTTCACAATGGTATCCGTGCCAACAGTGCTCGTACCTTACATGATGTTTTTAGTGAGGCAATTGATAAGTGCCGAAATATCAATATTTTGTCCCTCCAAACTTACACTTGTTAGCCATTTATATTCGTTGCTTGATAGTTATTTTGCTTTTATTTTGTTTATAGGTTTTTTTTTGTCATTCGTTAATTCCTACACTACATTACATAATTGGGGGTTGAGGGAGGGGGCAGGGTTTGAACCCTGGATGAGCGTGGGGCAGGGGAATACCATTCCACTTGGGCTAGGCCACCACCTATTTTGTTTGTAATTAATCGAGCTCATTGTTTGAGACGTTGGATAAAAATAGGAGTTTAAAGAAGTTCGTGATCAAAGTGTGGAGTTTATCAAAGTTGGATTGCTAATTAATTATATTATACAAAGTCCAAAGGGCCCTTTCTGTAATTAAAACATCAAACATATCTATATAAACATAAGTTTCCTACTGACATCGGCAGTCAGTTGTTGGACGAGGGCTTTCGGCCGTGGAGGCAGTGAGAAGCTGTGACGACGAGAAACAGGGTTGCGCATGGACATGACTCTGGCTTTGATGCCGGCTAAACTCCATTCTCTAGGGAAGAGATGAAGTACTGAGCCAAGTAACTTAATTTGTATAAAGAAGTTCTGGGCATGCTGTTGTCACAAGCCAGGCTGGTTGTTGAAGCCCATTGTACTCGGCCCAAAAATTTATTTTTGTGGGCTGACATCTGAATGAATCCTCGTTCTATGTCAGTTGTGGATCTAAATAAATAAATCCATAAAGTGACTATCTTTACTGTATTTGTTTTGATGAGTGATTGAAAATCATGGACGGTCAAATTTCCCCCATTAAAATAAATTGGAAGATGCAAATACATCAAGAATTTTTCCACAGCAAAGATAGCAATTTATCTATCAGTAAATGATCCCTGAGCCATAGTTATTGCCAAATCACAATAATCAATAGGCTCTAATAATAATAATAATAAACAGGCTCTAGTTCAAACATTGCAACAGCCACTTGTAGGAGAAAATTTTCAATACAAGGTAGGAGTAATATGTAGCGCTCCTCATCTCACATGAAGTGGAACCTACACATATATAGATGTGAGAGGCTGCAGAAATAGCCGCTGTGTCCATTTTTCCCCCCTTGCATGTACTCCACAATGCAACATTGAAGATGGCAGCAGTGGGTCCTTGCTACACTTACATGTTACGATAGACACGCAAGATGCTCGATGCAGAGAATCAAAGACCATTGGTAACTGTATACAAATATCCCATAAATACAAAACAAATCCCTGTCATGACAATTACAATCAGCTGCTTAAGAAGAATAAAAAAGATTTTGAGTAGTATGTTTGGGGTTTTGCATTTAAATTCTTTTCTTCTCATTCAGGGTAATAAGAATCTCCGCTTTCTGCATTTCTGATATTCTTCTTAGTCCTATCAAAGAAAGAAAGAATAAATAAATAAATTAAGAAAGAATCCCTCACAACTTTTCGAATACAACACAGAGAGTGCAATAGAAAGAAAGAGCCAAGGGAATTTTCAAAAGCATTGGTCCAGTGTGCTGTATTACAAAATAGGGAAAATGACGGCCATGGACGTTTTTTGATAATTAATACCTGCCAAGGACATTTTCAGCATTAACAAATATTCTTAACTTGTCATTGAAGAGTATTAATTATCAAAACACGTCCTGGGCCGTCATTTTCCCTACAAAATAATCCAGAATTGAACTTCCCCAAAGGCCCGAATAGGATCATCTGATCAGCCTCTGTTTGGTAGCCAGGGTATTCAAGTTACTAGTACTTGTAAATGCTAAAGGCAAACAAATGAAAAGAAAAGTGGAGGGCAGAGAGCATCATTTCTTTCAACAAGTAAAAGTCAGAAGCAAGGCATATATAGACAACAACGGTACCACAAATCCCTTTAGTGAATGCCAATTCAAGCATCTCTCATCATGGCAAAGTGTTTGTTTGTGCTGTTAACACACGTATTGCTCCGCATCTCTCTCTAATTACCATCAAAACAAAGAGATTGTGCGCCGCCAAGAGGGCAGTAGTTCCATTTCAGTATTCGAGTAGCATATTGATTGATGTGCCAGCAGAATGACCGTAGGTTCCCAAACAGAGACAAATTTTCTTTCTTTCGCTTCTGCAGAGGTTTGGATGCTTTTAATGTCTCATACATGTTGAAACAGAATTAAAGAAAAGAACTTCTGCTGAAGGCCAATGCATTAAGATGCGGCCAAAAGGGCACTCCTTTACGCTTCCCATTTTTCTAAAGAACGACCCCAGCTGATTTGTTGTTGATACCTATCTTGCCAGGTGACTGAATTTTTTGGCTTTTGATTAGAGCAGCATGTGCTTTACTGAATCAGATTCTCCCCCATTCCTCTCTCTCTCTCTCTCTCTCTCTCTCCCTGTGACTGTGTGTGCATATAGGCATGATTCATGATGCCTGGTAGATGATCATAACCCTCAAAGCTATATATATAGGATCATACAACAGCCTTTCATTCAACTTCAAGTGCTCATTTCTATATTTGTTGTTCCGAGATACACATATACACAAGTACTTTTGTAGCCTGAAATACCCTCTACAATTTTAAGAAATCATGGCAAGCCAGCAACCCCCAGCTCGCCCATGGTTCCGGTTAGCGTCAATGGCTCGTCCAGCCTCTGCCCCCACCCCTGCTCCTGCTCCACCACCAGCTCCATCTGCTGGCCCACCGGCTCCCCAGCCAAGGCCAACATTTGTCCGGCCCATAGTAACCCCAACATTTATTACACCAGTAACTCAGCCACCACCACCTCAAGAACCTATCTCACCGCCTCCTCCACCCTCAGCACCTCAAGCACCTACCCCACCATCTCCGCAGCCAACGACCCAAGCACCTGTGCCACCATCTCCACAGCGACCTGTGCCACCATCTCCACAGCGAGCGACCCAAGCAACTGCCCCACCACCACCCGAACCACGGCAGCCAACTGCACCACCTCCTTCCCCCATTGTTCCAGCACCACCACGGGCTGTCGTGGCACCACCATCACCACCACCTCCCGTAGCCACAACACCATCTGTTCTAACATCACCTATCATCAAAGCATCCACTCCTTCCCCAAAATCATCACCACCAACTTCAACAACTCTTCAAATTGCACCCTCTTCATTGCCCCCCTCTCCAAAACCAAGAGCCAGCTATGTTCCTTCATCTCCTCTGCCAACAAAACCATTGTCGCCATCCCCAGCAGCACCAGCACCTCCTTCCCCCATACCCGTCGTTGCCCCCACAGCCATCACGACTGCTTGGGTGCCAACCCAAACACGCTTCCCCAAAATTGGCGAATTAACTCAACCAAAAGCCCCATCTCCACCCCCTAAGGTCCCATCTCCACAGATCCATCCCCTCGCTCACCCACCATCTCCACTAACATTACCCCCAGCCCAATTCAAGTCTGACACGGAACACCATGCCAACATTCCTCCAGAAGCTGAGCAGAAAACTATTCTGGTCCAAGAAACCATTGGAACTACACCGAAGGTGTATGTCAGCGGGAAGAAAATCCCTGGAATTGCCATGAATCGGAAGCAAGACCTAACAAGAGACAACAAAGCAAAAGAACACGACCATTACAAGAAGCTATCTGATTCTGAAGAGTTTGGGATGAGGGTCATCACAATTGCAGGTGAAAACAAAGGTGCGATCATGGAGTTAGGCCCTACCCCTAATTCCCAAAAAAAACATGAGTTTGGTGGCGGAAACCCTCCTGGCCTTCACATGAAAGGCGACCCCAAAGGTTCGAGAGGTGGTGGAAAATTAGGAAGTGATGGCAGCAATAGCAGTAACGAAGAAGGAAGGATAAAGAGCAAGGACAAAAGTGACAAAACTATGGCGCCAATTTCGTCACCTCCATTGAAGGCCTTTATGAACAGCAACGTGCAGGGTGTGAACAATTCGATTCTCTTCAATAGTTCTTGTACTCACCATGACCCTGGGGTCCACCTCTCCCTTTCTAGAAAGCCCAATGGTGGTGGAGGCCATGGAATACACATCAAGGACCGCACAAACGGCTAATACAATTACAGAGAGAAAGAAGAAGAAAAAAGATAGGGGAAGTAAGGGTATTGATTTCACTTTCATGTACTACAATAATGGGATAATGTGAGTGATATTATGTAGAGTTATGGTAAAAGGGACATGGATATGGATTCTTCAGTGTTTTGCTTTCCTCTATCATGGAAGGTAACTGAAGATCAAGGTCCATGGCCAGCTTCATTATGTTTGGTGAGCCTGGAATATGTTAGACATTTCGGAGCTAAGAAATAAATTGTTCTTTTGTCAAGTTACATGCATTGCTAAATTTATTTAAAACTTGATACCCCACGCGGATGCTTCTACTTAGACAGAAAAACTGGTATGCACCACCGCTCTTAGGAATGTGAGCCCCCGCATATTTGAGTGTTCGGTAGAATTTACCCATGACTTGTTTATCTCAAATCAACTGACTTGTTTATGTTAATCAAACACCGCCTAATAGGTGACGAATCACCAAAAAAAAAAAAAAAAGGAGAGGGGGGGAGGGCGGGGGTTGGGGGTGGTGGTGGAAGGGCTAGGAAGGCCTATGTTAAACAATCAACGGACATCATTTTGAAAACTGTGTTGAGAGGAGAGCTATGTAGCATGGTATGGACACGGACATGACGGGGGCACAGACATAGATACAAACGTACAATGCAACCACCAAATATTAGATTAGGACACCTATCAAAGGCATTAGCAAACGGTGGTGTATGCCTATACACATGTCTTATAGTTGACTTTTGGCATAATACTTGCAAAGTTTTACATATTTTACCCCGAAAAAGCTTTCAAAATTAATAATAATCATCCTGCAGTGTCCCCAAAAATTAAAATTTAATGAACACACCACGTTATGTGTTCCCGGTGTGTCGCATGTCCCTGGAGTTCCAACAAAGATACGGTGGTCTCTAGAAGTGCCGATGCTTCGCAGCCAGGAGCTTAACGCATGGAAAAGTTTTGGGACCTAGGGATTTATTAAGGATTCTAGGTTGGGAATTTGACAATGGTTTGGTTTAATTACATTCTCAATTCCAAATCAATGGTCTTGCGAGATTTTTTGCTGGGGCCATGGTTGAGTATTTTGCTCTAAAGTGATGAAATCAAGAATTATGAATCACTTTTGTTTAGTTCTCCTCTCAGAAATAATTTTTCCAAAAATTTTGATTGTTTCGTCATCCGTTTTTTTTCGTCTTTAGTGATTTTTTTTCAAAATTTTTTACTTATTTTATAGTACTTTATGGATGTACACAGCGTACCTCTATTCAAAAAGTAAAAGAGTTTGTTAAAATGTTAAAAAAATTTACTAAAGACGAAAAAATATGCAAATCTATAGAACTTTTAATCTCAAAATTGACAACCAAACAAAGTGGGTCCCATCATTCTATTTCTAATTTCTATAGTTGTTTTTCTCTTCTTTTTTTACAGTGTCACCGTTACCAATATTGCCAACATTTTTGGGTACACAAATGTTGTGACCTTGTGCGGATGTGTGTAGTGAAAATATATGTAGAAGGTGGCTGAGTTGGTTACCAATATTTAAACAGAAACACATGTGCTACTCGAAAATGTCAAACTGGCAAATGGGTTCGAAGGTTGGAGGGATGGCATTCTCACTATTGGCACATTTGGGTTTGATCCAGTGAGCGATTTTGATGAGAAAAAAAAAAAGTCAAAGTAGTTGTAGAAAAACAAGAATTAATTAAGTAGTGGTGAAGAAGACTATGATCAGGAGTTCTTATATGATGATCATGAGAATTATGACTCGAAAGAGTGTAAAGAATTAGAACTTGATCCCCTGGTACTGTTCGCAACATTTGGATATTGTGGCTCCTGTTATGGCAAAATTGCCCAGAATAAAAATGAACTGAAAATGTCATGCGAATTAAGTTGGATGGCATGGGACTCAGGGGGTGAAAAGGGGAACAAGATGAAGAAGAAAAAAGAGAGAACAACTGATTCTGATGGGATCAACGACACAAATTCAGATCGCACCAACCACAATCTAGATATCAGTTATCACAAGAAGAATGTTACGAATAACAACCATACGATTGATTTTAAGAGTAAAAAAAGGACTCTGGTTTGGCAAGAAGCTCATCCCCCGTGTCAGAGAGGATACTAAACTGAATCAAGTGAGTCCGTCCATGCATGTCTTTTTCTTTTCTTTTTTTTAATATCTCTCTTTGTAATATCTGTTTTCCTTGCTCACTATGCCTCTTTTATGTTAGCTAGGTCTACTTAATGTAAAGAGCAAATTGCGATTTAAAAGAAAATAATGCAATATTTGCAGTACTACTTAATTCTTGACACGAGTCAATTTGTGGTGATGTGTTTCAATTAATTTCGTTGAAGGAGATGTTCCTAAGAGGTTGGACATACGTCAGCTAACAATTACGTAATTAATTTCCATTTCTGTAACTGTAGTTGATGAGAAGGATGCTGACGATCGAGGAAGATCCATCCAGACGCACTTGAAGCAAAAGCTGTTCATAATCAAGATCACAAAGGGGAGGGCGGTGGTCAGATAAAATGCGTACTGCCTACGTACTACTAGCTCAATGAACAGCACGGTTTCCCCTTCTTCGAATTACTAACGGTATTCTATCCTAGATGTCTTCGATCTTTTAATTTTATCAAGGTAGTGGTAATTTGAATTCCATATTCACCCCAAGGAATCTGGTAGGGTTGGCATGAAGTAGACAACAGCCAAAAGACTTACCTCCTTAAGATAAGGTCTTGCAGGGTCGAATTCCTCGAAAATCAAATATATACATTGTTAGTTTTGAAGATCCAATGTATGTCACATTTTCAAGTGGTCATTATCATCTACTGCTACGTAGACTAATGTGTCTTTTTCTTTTCTTTTTGATGCAGATGCTATAATCTAAGCTGTGAAGAAGTCCCGAGTCTCTGGTTTCTTAACCAGAAGTGTGTGTCTTCTTCGATTTTCTTGTATATGAACCAATGAACTATGAGATCAGTATCTGTTTTGTACACTAATTTGTTCGGAAATTGTTTTGGCATTGTTTTGTGTGATAAAGAATTTGTTGCATGAAAATTAGTGGCTTCAGTAATGTCATGAACCAGTCTTTTCGATAGGGGTCAAAAAGTAAATATCTGAGAATAGAAGGCCTTAATAGCATAATATGGAAACTTGGAGGGACTAAAAATAGGTTTGACTTTCTGCCGACAGCAGTTCGATAGAGGCTGTCTCTCTCTCTCTCTCTCTCGAGTTCTACAGAACTTTTCTCTTGGTATCTCCGAATCACTGTCCTTGTTAATTTGATCTTATTATTTATTACAGCCTTCAAATTTCGAATCTGACAATAATGTTTGTGGATCTCTCTGTATTTGTTTGTGGTGGCGATAGATAGATTGGTTTGGTGGTGAGCAGTTTTAATCGAAGAGAGAGATGACTTCAAATCTAGAAGTAGTTCATCCATTTGAGGAGGTTGCAAAGCACAACCATAAAGGGGATTGTTGGCTTATCATCTCTGGAAAGGTCTCCTCTCTCTCTTTTTACTTTCACTCTATTTCTGTCGATCGAATATTACTCGTCATCTGGTTTTCCTGTTTGTGCATTGCCAAGATTCATGATTTGCTGCAAAATTAGTATCTTTTCGGATTGGATTTCTTTTTTGAATCACGTGGGTGGGAATATTATTTGTTTATCACTACTTATTTAAGCAAGAACTGAGTGAAGTCTTCATGGCAACCCGGAAATCAGTCTGATTCGGTCAACTCAATTCTTTTAATCAGTTAACAAAATTTAATCTTAGCAGCATGATTGGTCTAGTTCTGAAGGAAAAAAAAAAGAGGAGCCCTAGCATATATAATCAATTGAGATATGATTATCACACTCCACTTTTCTTCTAAAAAAAAATAAAAAAAATTACTATACATCTTTTAGTATGCTTTGAATATCTAATTTTAAAACTTCCACCCCCTTGTTGAAAAACTGTAATATGCCCCGAGGAATTCCTACCAGCAGACTTCCCTGCACACGAACTGAATTGTCTAAGTGCTCTCGTGAAAAATTTAGATTGCACTTATAAGTAGTAGAATTTGAGAAATAATGTCATTAACCCTGGGATGAGATCACATTGTAAATATCTAACCCGGGTAGCACTACGGTAAAGCTCCAGCATAACGTGAAGCTTCCGAATGCATTCTCTGGTCTTTCTTCAGAATACAAAATCGATCTATTTGGTTCTGGATGGCCTTTAAATTGTGGTGCTCTCTCTATCAGGAATAGCCTCTAGTGGTAGGGGGAAGTCAGAGATAAGGCAAAGGAATGATCAATCCTATGCAGCTATGCTAAATCAATGGATTTTTCATGGTACACAAAGCCACTTATTCATTTGTGACAGATCATGATTTGGTGCTTAGTTTTCATGTTTGTTGGGAATGATTATTTAGTGCTCTTGGAGCACCGCCATATGTCGCTTCACGGGCCTTTTACATCACACGGACTTGGTGGTGGAGCCCACACAAATGTGTGGTGGAGAAGGCCCCCAGAGCACCACGTGGCCTTACTCCAGTAGTAAGTAGTAATAATATTCCGTTCTGTTTTCCAAGTTGACAAAACTTTGACTTTACATCATGTGTTTTAATTGGGGTAATCTAATTGATTTTCTCCAGACTAGAAACTAGGAGTTCATATTGTTATCACATTTTCGTGTATTATGATGGACAAGTTATACACCGGCTTCTTTGATGTGTAACTAGTTCAAATAGTGCATCTTTTCTTCGAAAAGCCATTGAGGAATTTGAAGTAATTGAAGCAGTGAGATACTAATTTTATTCAAGTTTTCCTTCTTCGTTTTCCTTTAGTTTTCTATTCAGTCTTGGAATCTATAGCATATAGTGAAAGCGTTTTCATTTTAATGCAGTGCCCCGCATACCAGTTTGTATGATTGATGGGATGAATATCATCTTAAGTACTGCTGTACTTGTTCCTTGAAGATTTCTCATTGATTCTACTTTTCTTTTTCACAATTTTCAAGACAAATAGAACAAAGAACAATTTTTAAAAGAACCTGGAATGAAACTTTTAGGATTCTTTAGGGGGAGGTGATAATTCCACGACATTATTTGTTAGGACACGACAAATTCCATGGACTGACTATTGTACCCTTCTCAGTCAAAACGAAGCAACCCAATCCTCCTCGTCACTACAGATTTGTAGACGTAAAAGACCCACTTGTGCCGCTTCCCTCTCTACTCTCCTGTCTCCTCTGACCCTCTTTACCTCCAATTGATTTTGTGGATTGGTCGCCGGAGGCAACCATTGGGAATGCCTCAAATCTGAATATTAATATGCTTGAATTGAATCAATCTCAGGCGGTGTTCCACTTTTTAAAAAAGAAGGTTTTGGGAAAAAGAAGGTAATTTCAAGGTCAAAAATCATGTGTTGACGCAAATAATTTTCCTACCAACATGGATCTTGTTTGATAGATCTCATTGAGATCTTTTAAATGGTGCAAAAAAAATTAAAAAATTATTTTTCATTTTCGTTATATTTGAGTTTGAAATTACCTTCTTTTTGGAAAAAAAGGTTTTGGGAGAAAGCAGAATGGGGCCTCAGCATTCTTTTGAAACCCACATAGGAGTCAACAAACCCAGCCTCTTCGTCGCCGCATAAGATCACTAGATCAAGATCAATGACTTCCTTTGCCCATATGACAACAGTGTACTTTGAATAAGCAACACATCCATACCCATTAGTTACTTTTATCAAGTGAAAAAGGGGTGGTCTGCAAACATCACACCAAGGGTGGAGAGAGCAGAGAGAACAGAGAAAATGGGAGATCCTCTTCATTTCTTATTATTGATTAAAAAGATTCATTTTCTTTCTATAAAATTATGTTACCACTTTGAGTCTAAATTTTAAATATACAGAAGATTCCGAATGGTACCTGCGTTGGAAATTAAGTTGGAAATTAAGATGCGATTGAAGGGGGTTGGATGGGGCGACAGTGGTTAATTTCTAGAGAGAGAGAGAGAGAGAGACATGGGTCTTGTAGTGAAGGAATTAAAGAGGGGACGGAGAAATTCAGGAAGGCGAGTAGAGAAATTGGAGTGAGAGAAATGAGGATTGAGTATTGTTGCCTGATGGCGACGATTTTTATTTTCTGATCGTAAGCCAAGAGAAAGAGGAAAGAGAGAAGGCAAAGAGGGAAAGTGAGTTGTTTTGATGAGGAGGATTGGGTTGCTTCGTTTTGACTGAGGAGGGTACAATAGTCAGTCCGTGGAATTTGTCGTGTCCCTAACAAATACTGTCGCGTCCCTAACAAATACTGTTGTGGAATTATCACCTCCCTTTTTTAGGCCACAAAAGTCCAAAGTGCGAGAAATTAATTTTAAAGAACCTGCAATTTTGGGTATCATACTTCAAAATATCGATGGGAAAATTGTTCATGGCGTATCCAAAGTAATGAAAAGACAACTCTTTGTGTATGGTTTGGGGATTCTGGACTACCTTTGTTACCTTCTGGATTTCGATTCCCCTTGGACCCTATCGCTCTTCAATCACCCTATCCCACAGAAGTTCAATTGCTGGCCGTCTACTGTTTATCAACATATTCTTAACAGATGGACTTGTTGAATCAACTTAGAGCAGGTGATAGATCTCATGAACAATGCAGATGCAGCTGTTGATGGAAGATTCAAGGTTTGTTTTACACAGGTGCAATTGCAACACGATGGCACATGTAGTGAGAGATGCTAACTGGCATGATACAATGGCCAATTAAGTTAGTGGACTGTTGATTGCTGATATGTTAGTGATAGGTTGATAGGAGGGTTTAGTCCATCCTCTGCTGTTTCTACTTCTTATATGTACCAATAAGTTAAAAGAACCATTCCCTCCAAAAACAGATAGAAAAGTAGTAGTGAAACTGTGAAAAAGGATACCTTTATTCTCAGCTGTATATAGCTGGTTAACTATTGAAGTTTAGACAAGTAACAAAAGGCTCCGCTTAAGTAGCCAGTGGTCAAAATTTTCCCACCTTTTGTTGACTGGCAGTCGTAAACCTCTGTTTTAGGTGTATGACGTAACCTCATTCTTGGATGATCATCCTGGAGGAGATGAAGTCTTGATAACAGCAACTGGTAAAATTATATGGCTATATACTTGGCCAGCATTTTTTCGTCAACGCAAATATTTAAACCTATATCAAATATGAGTGGTTTTTTGCAGGGAAAGATGCAACAGATGATTTTGAAGATGTGGGCCACAGTGATTCTGCAAGAGAGATGATGAGCAAGTACTTGGTTGGTGAGGTTGATAGCTCCACTATTCCGGCAAGAGAGTATTACAAACTACCTTCAAAAGCATCGTCCGCTTCTAACCAGTCTCCTGGAATCCTGGCTAAGATACTGCAATTTTTGGTACCCCTGTTGATCGTGGGATTAGCATTTGCTTTGCGACAATTTACCAAAAAAGACCAGTGAGTTAAGTTGGTCACTTGTGTTGTTTGGGCTTTGGACCAAAATGCATTTTGTGTGATAACTATTGTTGCTATCCATGAAGTGGTATTGTGTCTTATGAAAACTTCATTGTGTGCCTTCCCTGTCCTATATCCAGTTGCTGGTGCAGTTGTGATTTTGGAATTTATTACTACTTGTGTCCGGATTCTTATATTTGTGTTGTCTTGAATGAAACGTTCTCGTAGCATGCATATGCAAACTTACAGTGGCTACCACACTTCGATTTATGGTTTCGATTTAACTCCACCGTTTCGTTATTGAAATGGAGATCGACCCTCCTTTTCAAGAAATTAGGTTCCAAAATGTCATGACGAACAGCAAAGCAACCCTTCGATTACTACTGCTGAGGAAGTGTTTTTCTGTGAAATTATGATTTTTTTTTTCCCTTTTAGACTTCAATGTTTTACAGTTGGAAAGGTTCTTAGAGATTCATGAAATGATTAATAGCCGCTGCCAAACAATGACTATGTGAACTCCGACATCTGACAGATTCAAGGACACGAAAAACAAGGACAGGGAAAATAAGAATTGTGAAAAAAATAAAACTATAATTTGATGGGCTATGGTACAGGAAGGCCTGTCAGTCTTATTCCTCGGAGAAAGTTTTGGTTGCAGTGAACTGAATGCTGTGGCCTTTATTGGCAAGTAGAGTACTAGTGCTACACCCCTGCTGTAAGAAAGATTCAGAAGAAAGTAAATTAATATAAGCTAGCTTAACAATACAAGAGCACTTTTATTATTCTTAAAGCAGGGGCGGGGTACTTCTGCTCTATCAACATAATTTCATTGTTTGGGATGGCCGTAAGTGGTAAAATGAGAACTATAAAAAGACAAGTTTAGAGATTAGGGAGTGCTATCCTCCTCTGCTGACTGCTCTCTACTCGATCTCCTTACCTTAAAATCAGCTTTGATGTCAGCCAGCCAGCCAGCATTGGACAAAAATTTGCACGTCCTGCCAAAAATGATCACTGGAAGTTAACAAACAATTAATTGCACTATCTAGTACTAGTATAGTGATATAGCACTAGGTAACAAGGCAGCTGGCATCCCCTTGGGTTGGGTTGGGTTGGGGTGGGGTGGGAGTCATTTTCTGATCAAATTAAGAGGTGCGCTGATGATTGTATTTCACGAAGAAGTAACCCCGGCCCCCGGTTATGATGATTAGCGGCACATGCACTTGAAAGTCCTTGTGTTTCACTTTCAGCAATGTACTGACATGATGGCATGGGACATAAATGTTATATACAGACATATATTCTTCTTATTATATTAATTAATTGTAGGAGTAGTAGTACACTTAATAAAACATGAGGATTCTTCGATCGAGTATTTTGTGGAAAACATGAATATTCCTTCCAAAGAATGATTCCAAAGCCTCGAGTATTTTCGTGGAAAACCATGATTAATCCAAAGCAAAGCACTCGCTAGCTAGCTCTGGCCTCCAGGGTTTCTTAATATTATTGGTAGGAGTAGTACTTAAAAAGTTGCTTCATACGTGTTTGATATTAATTGGTCTGATATCCCTTTTCTTATCTTAGTGGGAGAATCACTACTATCTAGCTAAGATTACTACTATTGCGAAAATGCATGCGTCCATTATTTATTACTACTATTACGAAAATCAGAGTGTGTCACATGCATTAATTTGTGGGATATAAATAATTATGCATGCCACCTTCATCTGCTTGCTATATAGCTAGAGATATATATGGAGGAGGAGATCGAGATGGTGCATGGTGGGCGAATTGAATTGAATTGAATTCCACGTGTGTCGACTAATTAATTACCAACTTCGATATAGTATATGATCACCTACTACTAGCTAGACTGACTGATAGCAAAGTAATTAATTTCCAAATGATTACATATATATATGCACTACTATTTGTCAACTCGATTAGAAATTGGCTGTCTATTGTATTATTGTTTCTTTCAACAATATTAATCTTACTCCGGTCTATCTATCAGTATCTTTTTGGTTATACAGTACTAATTAATTACGAGACAGAAAGATATAAGTATACTACGTACAGCTAGTACGTACTATTAATTTTGCTCCATGTTTAAGTTTAGGGGAAATGCTACGGTGTCCACCCGCCGTTTGGGAACACCGTAATTTTTGACATAACTGACCATTACAAGCATAACCAAGACCAGTGATGTGTATAACCAAAATCTTACAAAGGCATAACCCCTAAAATCTCCAAAAATTCTGGGGATTTTGGGGATTATGCCTTTGTAAGGCCTTAGTTATACATGTCACTGATTTTTGTTATGCTTGTAGTGGTCAGTTATACCAAAAATTATGATGTCCCCAAACGGCGGGTGGACACTATAGTATTATCCTTAAGTTTATGAATCTCATGATATGCCTACATCTTTCTTTGGCATTCAAATCAAATGGCAGGAATCACACTTTAATTGTCAAAACATGTACGTGTGCTCCCATCAAGGATTATATCTTGTGGACGTACAAGATCACTCGCTTAATATTAATGCATGCTCGAGCTTGGGGCCAATAAGTTTATCATATAGTAAAGGTAATTAATTTTCGCGTCCATTGGCCCACACGCACCACAGTGCTCAAAGTTATGGCAATTGTCATGCATCACTTAATTTGGATGATCACAGCTATCTGTTAAAAGTTATGGCAATTATCTGTAGAAACCGAGTTTTTTTTTTTTTTTTTAATCTCTATAGTAACCGAGTTTATGGTGGATAAACATGTTGCTAATTGCATTACGAGTGTGCATAAATGACTAGCGACCCATGTTACTCGGACAAGCATTCATGCATGCGTATTATTTAATTGGAAAGTAGATGCAAATAGATATATACTTAGGGAAAGTCTACAATACACATCACTTAAAAGGGTGTATCATATGCATCTATTTTATGGTTCATTCATAACAATTTAACGTGTTTCGTAACTTTTACTTATGATCGATAACCATGCAATTGCATAAAAATTAACTCTTGTTGACAAAATATACTGGGCTAGCTGTGTAATTCACTATATACCTACAAAAAGCAAAAAAGAAAGAAAGTAAACATACATAAAAATCTACATACTCGTGTACATATGACCGCAGGGTTTGATAATTTGATCGATTACCTTTAAATGAAAAAAATTGAAATATTTTTTATACCATTCATTTGAAAGGTCTGATTCATTCCGTGTGGTATAATCCATTCAAGTCGGAAGATGTCAATTCAAATACTATTCAAAAATGTAACGCCTCTAGTGGTTCATTTTATGCATGTGGTACGCCCATTCTGGTTCATGTTATGCAATCTCTAGTTACTCTGTGTACTTAACGTTACGCCTATTGGGGTCCCACCTTAAAAATTGTTACGCTGTCTATGGTAGTGTGCACGAAATTTGGCTAATGTTATGCGACTTGGGTACGAAATTTGGCTAATGTTACACGGCTTGTGTACGAATTTGGCTAGTGTCATGCGGCTTGAGGTTCAATGTTATGCGAGTTGTGATTCGATGTCATGCAGCTTGTGGTACAAGTTTGCCTTTGGCTCCAATTAACCACACCCGAAAACTTATGTTACGTATGCCATTTCAAGGTCTTAATTGATCCACCAAAATTTATGTTACACCATTCTAAGGTCTTCATCGAGCCAATCACCCCTAACAAATTCATGTTACCGAAATGTCTCATTGTTAGAAAGTGTTATGCGCTTTTAAGGCTATGTTATGCCTCCTGTGGTTAATTAGGAATATATTTTATTGGTGGTATCCTGCTAGGTTGGCTGGTTAAACAAGTTAAGTATTTTTGTATTGGTGGCACAATATGGACCACTTATTTGGGGTAATACGATATCCTCTTTTAGATGAGTGACACTATAAATATTATTATTATATAACATTACCTATACTAAGGGTTGTTTTGGCTAAGGCCCCATTCCGCTAAGGTTAAGTATTTTTTGGGTACTTATTTCCCATTTTATAATATATATATATATATATATATATATATATCACAATACATCATCTTTAATTCAAAAAATTAAGTACTTCCCTTAGTGGAATGGGGCCTTTGGCTTATTTGTTTGCCAAAAAGATTGTCTTTTATTATTATTATTATTTATTTTTGTCTTTATTCAAAAAAATTTGCATTTCAATCATAATTTTTAATTTTTTCGATTCCTCTCGTCGAATCGTCGTGGCAAATCAATAATCCACAAAAAATTAATACAAAAATAACAATTACGAATTTTTTTAATAAAGACAAAAAAAAAAAAAAAAACTAAATGGCCGCTTATTTAGCCAAAACAACCCTAAGCAAGTGTATTTCTACAAAAAAATATAAAGAAGTTCTCACCTTGACTCTCACTCCTACATGGCTTTTTATCAATAAAGCATAAATTCTTATAGGTTGATCAATATTGATGGGAGAACTAATCCGCAAGCTGCATTATCCGTATGATCAGTATTGTATTGATCAGATTGAAGAAGACAGCTGATATATAACAAAGTTCAGAGAGACTAATCTTATACTACTATATTTATGAACTTGGATTTTGTTCCTGCCTTCCTTATCCAAACGCATATAAGCTGGTGTCATCTTTGCTTAATTTGTTCCTGGCGTGCTAGCTAATTATACTCATTTTCAAGTCACGATGGATATATCGTTGTCCTGTCCCGGTTTCTAAGGTAGCTAGTCAAGTTGATCGAGGCCCTTTTTCCCTGGTTTGATAGGGGTCGGGCCGGGCACTGTATTCCTTCAAAATTTAGTACTCCTACTTAATAATTACTTCACCAAAATGTTTGCACAGGTGAGAGGTCTCTGTCAATATTCGATATCCATTCTCAACTAGCTAGAAATTAAGATGTGTTCATCGATCATGCAGTGTTGTGTATTTTACTAGTATTATTACAGTACTATATATACTTTTGCAGTTAGATCATTAATTAGACTAGGTGACTATATATATTTGGCACAGCATGCAGTAAAGTAAGTTTGATGATCGATGGATCGATCTTATAATTGGCATTTGGCCGGTCATTCGATCACTGGTATGGTTGAAATTAGTAATATACTACTGTACTATATATACCATGCATTTTACATCCTAACCCGGCCCCCACAAGTACTGATCGATCTTATGGAGAGAGAGAGAGAGAGAGATAGTGTCTTCAACACTGATCGAGCTTACCTCATTAGATCTGAGTCATGTACTATGTAGTAGTAGTACTGTTTGTTTTGACATTTAATTATGAAAATTAAGTCAATGGACAATGGTTCAAATTTTGATTTCAATAGATAGGAATAGGAATAGGATGGAAGATTACGTGTACTAGGTAATTACTGGAGCAAAAAAATTAATGTACTCGGCTAGCTACTTAATTAATTACTAGATATATATTACTCGATCCGGCCAGTTGAGTAAACGATGGGTTCAAATTAATTAATGTTACTAATTAACGTAAATCCTCGATCGACCGAACGAACGAGATACCATCTGGGGACAAATTCAAGGAAGTATATACGTAATAATTAATTAAGGAGTAAAGCATACATACATTAATTACTAGCTAATCGACATTAATTTAATCATCTGATCATGAATGACGCATATATATACCTGATCCAATTAATTAATACGTACACAGCAATTTGCATGTCATCGATAATATAGTTGTCCACTAGTATACGTATGAGTGGTTGCCTAGCTAGCCTCTGTAGAACTCTCTATTGAACAAGAAGATTACTCCTACTATATATATATATATATATATATATATATATATATATATATTTCTTCTACTTCCAAGTCAAAATATAGATGTGGATATCAATGATAGAGCCCGGGGGACAAGTGGCAGCGGTAGCCACCACAAGAATTTCAAAAAACACTATTACTATATTGAAAAATATATATTTTATCCTCCAAATTATATAGAATTGCCACCATTAGTTTTTTTTTTTGTTATATAGGCAGTCTTTAATCCTCTAAATTTTTTTTTTTTAACAAAGGAGGCTCTGAAAAAAAAGTCTAAAATTAAATTCAATAGGCCAAATGAAATATTATGAAACATGAGGTCTAAATTAAGAAAAAAAATCGAACTTCACACTATGGTTTTAGGCAAACTCTGTGGAAAAAATGGGAAAACAAAAAAAAATCTACAAGCAAACAAAAATGAGAGGAAGCAACTCATCCATGGTTGTGATTGAGCAGCATGGATATTTGCGAAGAAACCTTTTCAAAATCGAAGACATATGCAAGATTGCAGAGAAACATTATCCATTTATCCTTATGATTTCATAGAGCAAGAAAAACTACATTTAAGATTTTAGTTGCAAAATTATGAGCTCAATATTTTTAAGAATCTCAAGTTTCAATTTGACTACCATGTCATAGTTGTGTCGGATGTTAAATAAGAAAGTCCAAAATTTATTCCCTTGTTGATACATTAATTTATCTTATAATCACTTTGCCCATTTCAACGGCTATGACGGTACGTGCATTTTTTTGCTACGAACTTGTGAATACTAAATTGCGCAATAAGATGAATGATGATTTTTTGGCAAGTTTCTTGATTACATACATTGATAGAACATGCTAGAAGTTTTGATACCGATTCTAATGTTTTCGATACTTCTAATGTTTACTCTTTCTTAATACTGTATATGCATATATATGACAACAGCTTTTAGAATATTGCAGTCTATCTTTTTATTTTATTCTAGTCCACATGTTCGCAACTATACTAAAGTGAAATTCTAGTTCCGTCCCTAGTTGATATCCACCCGATGCATAATTCCATCGTAGATGACAATGCATGACACCTTTATAGGATGAGATTAAATTCTTTATACTGCTGGTGTAAACATTTGTTTCCTCCAAATCAATTACATTGCTTCACGTCGCCATGTTTTATTGATTGGAACCACTGTTTTACAACGTGGCTTAATGTAATTGATTTGGAGGAAAGAAATATTTACATCGGCAATGTAAAGAATTTATTCTCTTATAGGATAGAGTATTACAAAAGAGATAATTTTAATGACTCGAAAGATAAAAGAAATAAAAATTAATTAACAGCTACATACATTTCTCTCAATATCATCTACCGTATTCATAATGTCTCCCTCATATGCGTCCTTCAATGCTGCTAATCCCAAAAAGTGTAACGACCCGCGCCAGCTATCCTGCTTAACCTTTTTTTTGGACTACAGAAATGCAACATTATATACTACGTACTACTTCTATTTTTTTTCACCCCTTAATCCAAATTAACATACAAATTCAAAAAATTACGAGTTAACATAGTGATAGCTAGCCTTAAGACAGTCAACATGGTATGCGCCTAGCATGGACGCAAACTGTCAACGGATTAGCCATCTCACACGATAACCTTAAAACCTCTGATAAGTCAACAGCCGTTTGATTCACTGGCAACCATTCAAATTTGTGTAAAAGCGAGGCCACCCAAAAGGTGACCGTGGTCAAACCCAAGGTCTTCCCCGGGCAGGTCCGTCTCCCGGACCCAAATGGCGCAAGCCTAAGGTCTGATCCAAACACCGAGAACTCTGCTGCTTGATGATCAATAGCAGTACCCAAACTCACGAACCTCTCTGGCTTGAATGCAAGTGGATCCGACCACACATCTGGGTCCCGCATGATGGCCCACATATCCACCATGGCCGTAGTTCCTACTGGCACGTGATACCCATCAATAGTCGTGTCTGTTATCGCCAACCGCGACCAAGAGAGCAATGGTCCCGGCGGATGTAACCTCAACACTTCCTTCACCACTGCAGGTAGATACACCATCTTCGCTATATCAGTCTCTGTAACCGCGCGTGACCATCCCACTACTCTGTCTACCTCATCGTGCACCCTTGATTGAACTTCAGGATGGACTACCATCCGTGCTAGTATCCACTCCATCAAAATTGCCACGGTATCACTTCCTCTGAATATCATTTCCTGAAACAACACAAATTAAACAAGCAATTTTCATATAAAAATATTGGTAGTTAGGTCCATGCAAGTCGTCCTTCGTGCATTTTCAACTATACGCAAACAGCCACGAACACATACGCTGTGAAGCAAAACACGACTAAGTAGTCGATGTATTTGTGTCGGACACATGGGGATACCAATAAGCCGAAAGCTCACGGTGGTATGTAGTACCAGAATATATTACAAGGCAACACACACAAAAATAAAGTAAATAG
Organism: Rhododendron vialii; assembly: GCF_030253575.1. Taxonomy (NCBI): domain Eukaryota; kingdom Viridiplantae; phylum Streptophyta; class Magnoliopsida; order Ericales; family Ericaceae; genus Rhododendron; species Rhododendron vialii. Next base: position 257,091 of record NC_080563.1, on the reverse strand, counting down.
AGAACACGTCTCTGAAACACGTTGAGGATATGCATGTCTCATGTGGACATGTATGGAGATATGGCGTGTGTGTCACTTTATAAAGAAAACTCCTATATTTCAATAATTCAGATTATAACAAATTTGTTCCACGTGTCTCGTGGTTTGTCTTTAAATTTATTGGATAATCTCTTAATCATGTGGAAGCAATATAAGGCCATGTTTTTCCTAAATTATCGTTTTTGTAGTTTCTTCGGTATTATTTATTTTTTCGTAATTTCTTATTTAGTTTTTTGCAGAAATTTTTACAATCAATCATTTGGCTCAACGAGCGGAATTAGAAAAATATAAAAACAAAAAATTGAATTTGAAAAAGGTTCAAACGTAGGGCACTAAAGGCAAAAGACAGATGTTTCAAATTTTTACGTCTTTAGTAAAACAAAAAAAATGCTTTTGGCCGCTATTTTCTTCTTTTTATAATCCTCTCATCGAACCGAATGACCGATGCAAAAAATAATAGTAATATTTAGAGTTGAAAATTATCAAAACAATAATTTAAGAAGAAGCTGGTACTTTTGTGAAAGTGTAAAAGTAGTTTGGGTGTGTGGGTTCGATAATCGTATTAATCACATTTAATCTATTTTTGTAAAGAATATGTGTATATTTTATTTTCTTCCATGTATCCCTCTGTGTTTGTATCCCTTTATGTTTGTGTAAGTGTAGGTATCTATGTCTTTATTTGTGTCTGTACATTCTGTACCATACTTTTTATCACGCCGATACAAATATGACTACTAATTTCTCCGACATGTACGTAAAACCGGCCCAATTATTTTCTTGTGTTGCGAAAATTTATCATGGAATGATGGAAATACATGTGAAATTTTGTAAAACTTATTGTAAATCTCAGACGACAAAAAGGGGTATTTTTATGTTTTTTATAGATAGAGGTGTATTTTATTGCTTGCTTACCCAAAGGACGGCAATCATATCGGGCTCTGATAATTTATCTGAACCCTCAAGGGAGAGCAAAACATCGACGAAATCACGGTTGAGGTGTCGGGGTTGCGCTCGGTGCTCTGCGATGACTCGGCTGATGAAGCGGTTCACTTTAGGGACAAGTTTGGAGCACCTGAACCGGATCTGTTGTGGGTCCAAGTCAGCTAACCAAGAAAGGTGATCGGACCAGTTGAGTGCGCCCAAAAGTTGGTACCCTTGGTCGACCAGCTCCCTCACTTCGTTTACTTCGGGATTGCTGGTATCGAGCCCGTATTTGCGTCCGAAAACAGAGCACATCATGTTGTTGAGGGAGGCATGTTTAAGTGCATCGCGGACACGAATGTCTCCAGTTTGCGACGCACCCAACATTGCTACCAACTGACCAGCAATTTCGAACCTCTGTGACTCGGAGGCTTTGATTTGCTTGGGACAGAAGAGATGAGAGGCTGCGATTCTACGGAGGGTTCGCCAGTAAACCCCGTAGGGAGCGAACCCAATAGCTCTGTTGAACATAAGACTGTAAGCTGAGTCTTTTACCGGACGATCAACGAAAACGGAACTGTTGAGAATCTGTTTGGCTACGTCCGGATCACAGGTAGCGATAACTCTGGTTTCGCCAAGGCTGAAAGCCAATAGACGCTTGGCTTTGTATTTGTCGGCGGCGGCAGCAATCCGGTGGTGGGTCAGACCCCACATGAGGTTCATGCTCCCAATGACAGGGAAACCTCTTGGACCATCGGGTATGGGCTGCTGCTTATAATTGGCCGTTGTTGATGATATTAATTTCAAGTAGTTGAGAAGGCGTTTCCTCAACCTGTACTTGCCCCAAGCAGGACCACCAGGGTAAGCCCAGTAAATCAAGCTCAAGACTAGCCAGATAAAGCATGTCATAATAAAACACCCTAGGTAGTTGTCGACCCAATTGAAAGCTCTATATTTGGAAGCTAGAGCCAGAACCCAAAGGCTCTCTACTTGAGTTCCCCCAATACCCATATCCATAAGTACTCCTTGGCCTAATTAATCAAACTAGTACTAGTATTTGAGTCTATGTATATATGATGATCGATAAGATTATAAGCTCATGACCCCCACAAGCTTAGCTAGATATTGGTTTTGAAGCAAAAACCGAGGGTGGGTTTGGTTGGTATATATAGGGAAAAGGAAGACAAATGGGTGAGAGAGAAAAAAAGAAAAAGAATTAAAGGGAACAAAATATTCCACCTAGCTAGCTTGAAATTAAGAATAATTAAGCGGTATACTTGTGATCGATTCATTTGTTTGTATGAAAGAGATCGAGTACGTGATGTAGTGGTGGGTATATATGAATATTGAGCGAAAATTTTAAACAGCGCTAAGATGAATTAATGGATGACAAAAGTGGAAAACAAATACTGTATATGAGTAATTATTCGGTGCTCCCGATCGAAGTATGATGTGAGGTGAGAGAAGGGAATCAGTATATATACTACCCTGTTGATATACGTAGTTAGCTAGGTAGTAGGAGTAGTTATATAGCCTAGAGGAGTATTAATTAGTTTATGGAACGGGATGTTAGTAGCTAGTATGTAGTAGTACTAGTATAGTAGTGTAGGAGTATCAAAGGAGGGGATCGAGGTAGGCAGCGTGATGGGATTGGGATCGCAGTGACAGCCATCTGAGTGGTGTTGGGCTAAAAGTGGAGAGTGGTAGTGCACGATACATGCAACCAAGTGGCCGGTGTGGTTGATACACTGATCTTGGCTCGCAATCTGATCTGGGCATTGGGCAAATCAATCCTTCCTTCCTGCGATTTGGGAGGGCAGCCCTAGCTCTTATTGAGTCGCCACGTGTTGGTGACAAACAAATGCAGTGTTCTTAGACACGATCGATGGGGACAACACAACTCCACAGTACTCCTCATATCTATATAATAAAACAGAGCGGTGTTTGAATTCAAAAGATAACTAACGCTTTAGATTTATCCTCATGCCTGCATAAATCTCTACCCTTCATCCTACAGAAGACTTTTTTGTAAATACTTAATCCATCCAAGGGCTATCCTAAATGGAATTTTGGTAAAATTTTGATTTGATTTTCAAAATTTGAAAATCAATCAGCTGAGTGGGAGCCCTAGCCGCACACAAATAATCCAGCGACTCTATCTCCCTCAATCTCCCCCTCTCTCGCGACTCTCTCTCTCCAATCGACCCACCGCACCACCACACCCCTCTCTTGCCTCCCTCTGTCGACTCCCTTTTTCTCCCTCCAACCAAACCTTAAGTCCCCGTGGGACCTCTCTGCGTCGACGGCAGACAATCCGTTTCACTTCAGTCAAGATCAGCAGGCGGCGGCGAAGGGAGTTTTCCGACAGCAGTAGTGGCCAAGTGATTGTTGCTTCAGCAACAGTTGTTTAAGCCCATATGTGTTGCCGTGTGGATTTTCGATGGCGAATCAGAGTGTTTGCATCAAACGGAGCAAGTACTACAATTTTTTCTCTCATCGTCATTTATGGAGTTCAATTCTTGCTTCATGTTTGATTTCATTTGTCTAATTCCATGGTATTGTGATTCAGTGGTGGGAAACCAACAAAGGGAACTGCATTTTGATGAGTGGGTGGCCCTTCATCGGTGATCAGAGCAAAGGTTTTATGTCTCTCTCTCTCTCTCAACCATCTATATGGAATTGCATTTTTGTGTAATGGCTCATCCTGAATTCTTTTTTTTCTTGAAAGAACCTATGCACTGTAAAATGTTCGATTATTTGTGTGCTTCAGTAGACCTACGGATCGGGGGAAAGGTCAAGTTTGGTCTAGAATCGAGTCTGATAAAGAATTGCTTTTGGTTATGTTTATCCTGCCGTTGATTATCAAGTATGTCAAATTTGGAACCTTTTTGGTTTTCTGTGTGTTTATAAAGTTTCTATATGGTTATTTGTTTGATTTTATAATGAAGTTTCGAGCTAGGGTTAAGGTTAAAGCAGCTGAATTGGGGGATTTTATTTTATTGAAAAATGGCAATGATTATCATTTGCGCGCCTTCAAAGTTTGGTTTTTTACTAAAAAAAAAAAGAATTCTTCTCAAGAGTCGAATTGGGTCTTAGAAACCTAAGGGACGTGCTTTTGGCTACGTTTACCCTGTTGTTTGTTATCAGTTAAAATTGTTGATTTTAAGGCAAATTCGAATCCTTTTGTTGGTTTGTCAGCGGTTGGAATGAAGTTTTGAGGTAGGGTTCAGGTTAGACCAGCTGAATTGGGGATTTTATTTTGCTGGAAATGATTTTCATTTGCCTTCAGTTTGGTGGGTTTTCTTAAAAGTCCTTTGGCTTTTAGATTTTTTTTCCTTTATTTGAGACTTTAAAAATTGCATTTGAGATGTTTGTAAGAATGCCTCAATGGAACAAAGAAACACATCTACCTGGGTGGCTTTTAGTTTTCTTTATTCATGCCATTTGAGAGGCTTCGTAATTTGGTTGAATATGTGAAATTTGGACTGGAAACAACCAAATTTGGTATGAGTGAGAGAAGTGCTAATGCTTTAATTGCTTAAACAATAAGAAACACTATGTTCAATCAAACCCAAACCCAATAGATTTTGTCCTCTACTTGGTCTCTCCGTAAAATCTACAAAACCAACCCACCCATATCTTTTTAACAAACAATTGCAATCCTCTCAATTCAAAATTGGAATGCTTTTTGTCTTCCGTATCTTTTTTTACTTTGGATTTATTCTAATATCTTGAATAGTCTTTTGTTTTTTTTCCTTCTGCCTCCTACATGTATTACGAAAAGCAGGCTTAATGGCCCGAGAAAAAAAGAGTACACGAAGTACTGCCAAGGGAACAACTTGCGTTAAGGGAAAGGAAAATGCATCGGAATGATTCTTTGAATTTGTATAGAGTTCTTACAAAAAAAGTATATAGCATACTTATTTTTTTATTTACCGTACGCAGGTTCGACATCTTTCAAGTTTCTCTATCAACACTACGCAGGTTCGACATCTTTCAAGTCTCTCTATCAACACTACGCAGGTTCGACCTCCTCAACAAGCAATGTTGGGATTGTGATACATGACAAGCAAAACGTCAATGGCATCTGTAGCAATGGTAAGACCATCAGTTACATATATATTCACTATTATTTTGGTAAACTTTGACAATACACCATACCCTACTTTTATAGGACGATGGAAGACAAGAATTGACTCAACCAAAACAAATGTCAAAGGGAAAGAAAAGGCAACCTATGCCATGGGAAATGAAAATGAACGGGTATGACAATTTCATTTCTCTAAACTTTTTTCGAATTAAATAGAGATGTCATCTTCTAATGCTGTTATTAACATTTCTCAACCGACTTTGTACATGCATGCAGATTCAACCTCTTCGAGACAGAAATATTGGAATAGTAATCCGCAATGAGTGGGACCACGATATCATCCATGTTGGGAATGGAAAGGAAAATTCACGGGTATCTTTTATCTTTCTTTTGGTAGTTTTAAAAAATATCCGGAGTCAAATAGCAAATTGTGGAGCATCTCTAAATTACACCTTTGTCTTCTTTGAGTCTAATTGAACTTACCCGATTTAATAGCATGGAAAGGTAGCGATTTTCCCAATTTGGTATCTGCAATTGCAGCACATGATTTTGAGAATGGCTGGAAAGGATTAGTACTCACTACTTAGGCTTGAAGCCAATATCCTATCTTTTGAAGCATTTTATTGAGATTGTTAAGTTCAATGCTTCTTTGATCCATGGCGTGACCATTTGTTATGTCCTTCGCTAGGTTGTTAATAACAGCGAGAGAGTAATTGCAGAAACTAACCCATTCTAATGAAGCCAAGGATTTGGACCACATGAAATTTTGATATGAGAGTTGATAAAGCTATTTGATATGGTACCATCAAATGGGAGATTGGCCTAAAGCAAAATTAGTAATCATTTACTTAGCATTCAATCATTTTGGGGATAGAGAAACTTCAGGTTTAGCATTTGTGGTGGGGATTTTGGACCAAATGGAATTCAAGGCTTCCTCATTCAATATTGAAGTGATATTACCAATTTTTTTGTTTGTCCTTTTTTATATTCCATCAAAGTTAGGTATAACATTTTATTTTATTTTGCTTTGTTGTTTAGTGGTGATTTTCCACATTCATATAAAGACTAACTCCTTCCTCACTCGAACCACAGGTGGTTGTGCTAGCTCAGAAGGACGCATTTGGACCAAATGAATTGTTATAGTGATACTAATTAGTAACCGGTAAGGACACATTTGGAAAAAGTCAAATTTGACTGATTATTAACCTTAGTAAAAGGTTAGTCTAAGCATCAAAGTCATCAACTTTATGGGTAGTTTGAAAGTGAGTAGTTTATAGGTAATTTGAAAGTGGAGTTGGAGCTTAGGGGTTAATGATATTTGAAGACAATAAGACTATGCGTTTTTGTTATCGAATAGAGCTACTTTTTTTTTGTTTTTCTTTCCAGAAGATTGTAGGCAGCAAACTTCCATGCGAGCTGGGGACGAAAAACTAATCTGAGGGGATACAAACCCAGGTCAAGGGAAAAAAAGTTTCAACTTGAATTCTATTCTCATGGATAGGTGCACATGGAGAAAACATCAATATGGTGGATGTGGGCTTCCCTAGGGAGACTCTTAGTGTGTTTTTTATTTTATTAAATATTCTTGCTCTTCTATCTTCCATTTGGAAAACTCACAGGTATACACATTTGACACCTAACTTCTATCTTCCATTTGGAAAACAAATATTAGTGCTTTAATAATACTGATATTTTTTTAAGGAGTATTGGGATACTAATTATGACATGAAAATTGCTTCTACAAATTCTTTAGCCACAAGTTGGTAAAAAGATATCAAAATTAACACTGGCACAACATGCGCGACGAGAACGAGAGCGAATCCTAAAGCATAGCACTGCACGGCGATCAGAACAACACTTGCTAGGGGATACTAGGGTAAGACTCTTTTGAATAAAAACAATGACATGCAAAATAAAATTAAAGGCAACAAATATGATAGACGATACAACCATCAATTCAAATATATGCAATTGACTAAATAGTTCACTGTCTATTTATAGACACAACCTCTACACGAAATAAATATTGAGGTTGCTCGGGATGAGCACTGTGTCGATATTTTAGGTACTCAATGGCAATATTATATCAAAAAATGTAATGGCCCAACGAGAATGAGAGAGCAATCTAAAGCAAGGCTATTCTTATTTTATTGTCATACCTAGATTATACATAAATAAGATTAAAAATTCTTATTTATGTAGGAATGTCAAGGATTGACAAAGTAACAATTGGGTCGTCGTGATAAGAGCTTTGTAAAGACATTGAGAATTTCATAATGACATTTTATTTTCTACGTTAAGTTTTACAAATATATATTTGGTTTGGCTTTATTTAATTTTTATTCCATGTTTTGAGTGATTTAAGAATTTTGGAAATTTTTGACCTGCTTGAATGTTCTTTGCACCTCAATTTTTCGTGCTCATATATTGTATTTTCCTTCGTTCCTATCTATTTTTTGCAACATGTGCTCCTTTTGCTCTTGCTCGACCCGTGCCTTCAGGCACGGGCATTCGCTAGTACTATACTATACTATACTATATTCCTACTATACTATATATGGACTGATGACTATTTACCCAATCTATTACATATTAAAGCCTTTCATCAAATTTGTCTAGTTGATCATGTTGACTAATAACCGATCAACTATTTTATTTAGTTACTCAAACGCAGTAATCCATCATTAAAATTTAATTTAATTTTGTCGCCTCCAGCATCAGCTAGTAATAAAATTTACTAAGTATCTTTGTTAAGCTCTTCAAATCAATTTCCTTCAGATATAGTCATTGCTAAATAAGTTTAAAAATGGGTTCATACAGGGCTTTATTGGTTAATTATCCTGGGTTCTTAATACTTTAACACAAAGTAACATATAATTAATATTGCATATTGCAGGTCTTAGAGGATAATAACTAGTACAAATTAAAGAAATATTGATATGATTGTACATCATTAGTTAACTATATGACCGAATCTAACCGAAAGGCTCTTTCGTTAGTTCATCGAATCTGGACAAGGCTATTACTGGTGTGCGACTACTTATTACCCATGATGATCACCCCATGAAGTGAGGTTCTATCGCGGAGATTAATTTTCCAGCAGTTTCGACATTGATTTCCTGTGGTGTAGCTCAAAGGTCTCTTCTGATTTTATATTGAGGCATCTCGGTTTTGTGTCTGCCAACTATGGTCCAAATTTCCATACAGCATATTGATCTGGTATCATCCTTGAGAAAGATCGAGAGATGTAGGTTCGGTTTGCCAAAGCAGCTTATGGTGGTGTTTTGTGAGCCGTAATTGAATTATCCTCGAAGACAAATGTCGATGCAATTAACCTCAACATCCTCGGTAGGCGACAAATCGGCTTTAAGAAGATTGTGTGAAACACGGGATTCAGTTCCCTTTTATGTATCGCATTTCAGTTCATTGCATAATCTATAATTTCTGTTATTGTACAATTAAATTTGTTATCTGGTTTCTTGCCGATTGGACTTGGTTTTCCCAACAATAAATTGTATTGATCATAAAGTACATGATAGCGAGTGAAATCTATCCCACCTAAAATTCATGCTCACAATCACAGATACGTTGATGATACATTACATTACATGATTGAAATTGTGGTTTCAATTAAACTATAGTTAGTTTTTTTACTATTATAATAACTAACCACATCCGTTAATCTTTAATTGTTACATTACAATAGCTTTTCAATTTCGATATGAAAGGGCTGAAGAATTAATCATAATTAGACGTACTTACGTGATATTTCGAATATTAAAATACCCCAATAGACAATTAAGTAGACAAATGAAATCTGTCAATTAAACAATCAAAGTCAATTACTCCGCCAAAGGGTTGCTTGGCTCGCAATAATACTGTTGGAGTCATCAAAATCAGAAAACAATAGAGAGGAGATATAAAACTGAATAAAGAAAGTGCGGTCTCTGTCAATAGTGAGGGCGTTGATGGGTGTGATTGAGCTATTAGTACAATCACACGACTCACCCACAGATCGATTTGGTTTCAAGGTGTTACCATAATAACTCCATGATCACACATTCTTTTGTATTTTTTGATAGCTCCTGGCAGGGATAGTACTGTTGGGTTCCATTCTCAGATCACAAATCTAATATATATTAATTTCAGGGTTTTGCCCATAATAAGTATAAAATAACCTCCCAAGGTCAGCTCAGACCAGGATGTCTAGCTCAACACGAAGGGCCATGTAGGGGTCTTAGCGACATGGAGCTTAGTTTGAAGAACTGAGCTCAGTGGACCAGCTCAAGGGCAAAGGTCAGCTCAAACCAAAGATCTCACGAGCACAGCCCAAAGGGCTCGAGCTAGAGTCCCAAGAACATGGAATCTAGCCTATAATAGCTAGCTTCTATTAAACCAGTTCAAGGATGGAGGCTAGCTCACGAGCACAGCTCATAGAAAGATATCGAGCTCAGCTCACCTGGTGAGCTGGTGAGCTGGGCAAATATGACAAACCTGCAGCCAGAGACTTATAAAACACTCCACAGCAGAAGTTCATACAATCTATGAGACTCATAAAACAACCAGAACCTTATCTCATCAGAAGAGATTAGGCCGCGAGTCTTAGAGGATAACCACAAAGATTCATCCACCATGGAGGACTCCTAAAACTGATAAGGACCAAAGAAGTCCAAGGTAAGGAGGACACTACATCCTATTTCCGTCAAGTACGGATAAGCCCAAGAGGTCCCAGCACCGTAAGGACTTTTAACCTTGATAACAATCGCAGAGTCCGAAGGTGAAGGGACTCCCCAAGCCTGATAAGGGTCAGGGGAGTCCTAAGATGAGGAGGACACTCCGACACCTATCTATTCCCGCCATGAACGGATGAGACTTAAGAGTCCCGGTCCCAAGGGATTCCTCTCAAAGATGCCTATATAAAGATCACACCTCTATATCACAAAGGTACGCAATGCAAATACTACAGAACTCATACTCAGTCCATACTCTTTTCTAAAAGCAGATCGACTGACTTAGGCATCGGAGGGGTGATGGCGACAGCCACGCCGGTGCCCATAGCTTTTCTGTTCTGTATTGCAGGTCGTAAACTGAGCCCACCGAAAGCTGTTTCATCCGCTGGAGGATCAGATGGGTGGCTGAGGAACCCCTCCTCCGGAGGTGACCAAAAACCGCTTCATCAGCCCATTATATTCCTATCATCATCACTTTAATTAACTCGGCAATTTCCCTACTTCCAAGGGCAATGTGGCGACATGTGATTGTCTTTCAAATCTTTTTTTTTTTGGTTTAAATCAAACACCATATAAGGAGTGATGACCGCATGGCAAGCTATTACCTAATGGAGGAAGTTCAATGGAATATCCTCCCCCGATGCCAACTAGCTAGCCATCACATACTAATATAATTTTTGTTTAGTTCCTACAGTATTTTTTCCCAAAACAGTACTACTGGCGTATTATTGGGTATCTTGAGTTGATTTCCTTACTCTTGCAAAATTACTGATGAGTTACACCTCCAATAATTCTGTTTTGGGTTTCAATGAGCGAAGCTATTGCCTAGCCCCACTTGTTTTTTTTTTTTTTTTTAATGGCAAAGAAAAGTTTATTAATCTTTTAATAAGATACAGAGACTAAAAGGAATAAGGATTTAAACGGCATCATATTCCTAAACAAACAAAACCTAAGTACATCATGTGCCAATTCGAGACATAAAAGAGAGAAGATTCAATATTGGCAAGCTGCCAACCAAAGGAACACCCAAATAGGCCAAAGCCCAAACACCTAACGAGATTGAACACCAAAATGGCCGAAGCCTAGTACAACAAAAGGTCTAGCCCATCCCATAACTCCTAAGCTCCAACCCTACAAAAATGAGTTAATTCTGGGCCGGTACTAATATTGGATTCCATAGCCCACCAAATTCTATGGGATAAAAATGCAATGCTCACTAAGTCATGTGGGTGTGATTTTACTTCTTTACTCCACATTAAATAGCAACAAATGAACACAACCCATCATTTAGGGTTTTAAATGAATGCAGTCCACCCACCCTCTCTCTCTCTCTCTCTCTCTCTCTCTCTCTCTCTCTCCCCTCAATTAGCCCCGTCACCACCGGCTACTCCTCCGCCGGTCTTAGCCACGCCACCGGCCACTCTTCCGCCAATCTTAGCTCCACCGCCAGCTACTCCTCCTCCGGTCGTTCCACCCCCGCCGCCTCCATGGACGTCGATGCCTCCGCCGCCACCTCCGGCCGCCACCTCCATGGATGTTGATGCCTCTGCCATGTAGACACCCCAATCTGATTTCCCGATCGTTTTACTTTATTTTTCGGTTTCTTGTTTCCCCGATGATGAATCAGGTCGAAAACAGTCTCGAGAACTTGGAATGGCTTGAGTTTGACATGTGTGTGAAACCCATCCTTAGCCCTGAAAGCCCTTGAATCCAAACCTGGGCCTCAGGTTTGATAGTCGTGCGACGGACTGAAACCCTCGCGCGATGCTTTGTTTGCCAAGTGGTGGTCAAAGTCAAAGTTTTGACTATTGACCCTCGCGGGGTTAGCTTTACCCTCGCGCGATGGTCTCACTGTCTCGCGCAATGGTCAACACCTGTCATTTTCACCCGGATTGCGTGGTGGTCAGGGGGCTACAGGCCTATGTGATCCCGTTTCGTTGATTGAACAGCATTCTGGGGGGCTCCCCTTGCACCACCTCAACCCCCATTCTCCCATCACCTTTGCCACCCCACTTCTCCACCAAGCAATTGTGACCAGCCTTGTTGGCTGGTTACATGGCCTTGTCTAGCCACCAACCAACCCATTTTTCTATAAACCCCCCCCCCCCCCCCCCCTTCATTTCAAAGGGTTACCAATTTCTCTCCAAGAAAGAAGAAGGAAAGCTCAAGCACAAACATCCCATACCACACTCACTCCCACATAATCACCCTTCAAGTCTCACCACCTCATTCAAGCCATCTCCAAGACACTCAAGCAAAGGTATAATACCTTTCTGCTCACTGTTCGAACCCCTGAGGGGGGCTGGCAGGGTCAAGGCTGGTAATCGATACCAGTTCTGGCCCTAAAGCTAGCAAGGTTTCAAGAGCCGTTACCAAGCAATTCCTCGCGCGATGGTCCCACACACTCGCGCGACAGTTCTGTCTGCGTGAGATTGGACCACGTGGGGAAGGGATGCTGGTCTTTAAGTTTCTTGTTGTGTTTATAGTCACTTTCAAGTCTTTTAAAAGTATTAGCTCGCTGCTTTGTATGCTAAAAATCACAATTTAGTTTGATTTATAACTTCTCTTGGTTTGGAATGCTCTTGGGACGCTCTTGAACATGTCTCAGAGCCCTAAGTGTGCAAAGCAATCCCTGGAAGTCCAGTCTGAACAATCGCGCGCCTGTATCACTCTGTCGCGCGATGGTTCTGTGTTTTCCAGGGACTGCCCTTGCATGAGCAGCTTGGCCTTGGCCTCTGTTTAGACACCCCCACTGTTTAGGGGTCGTGTTTCCATAATATTTTCATCTGTCTGTTGTAATATTGTTTACTTTCAAGTACTTATAAACTGCTTGGTTTGCACATAGGTGAGCACTGGTCCTTCCAGAGCCCAGAAGGGGGTGAAATTCAAACCATTGGTGAGGCATCAACACTCGCGCGAGTGTATGGTATTGTCGCGCGACGGTTTGCTTGCATGCAGATGGATTCACGCATGCAAGCTGGCCGTTTGTTCGTGTCAAAATCATACACGGCACTGCCTTGATGTATGATCAATGTTTTGAATTTTATTCCATTTATTACTTATCATCTCGCTTATCCACGCCATATCTGTTACATCCTGCAAACTATTACAGTTTTAAATCCCCGATTAACTGTTCCCCCGCCCTAATTGGCTAAAAATTGATTAATCAAACAGAATCGCAAAACAAGTATTTTCGCAAATGCCTAAGTAGAGACCGATCTCCGGATTGGGCGAGAGGGGTGCCATAAAACCCTTTCCCTCTCGTAACCTGGCTCCCGAACCCAGATATGGTTATGACGGACTGGTTCCTTAACTTTTTCAAATCAATCAGCGCGGCAAATGCTTCGAAATACGGTTCCTTGGGTGTCGGACCTTCAAACCCGAGTGGCGACTCTGTATTTTTGCGAGCGCTTGCTTCCCCGCTCGCGCTCCCTCGACCCAGGCCTCTTGCGTTTTGGAATCCGAAAATTCCAAGGGCACGCATGCCCACATGCCACCTCCGTCTGGAATTGCAATCGCCGTTCTTGCCGCGGTTCATAAATGAATGCCCCATTTCATCATTTTAGGGTTTCATATCTCCCAGCCTATCCCTACATTGCCGCCCTCACTTCGACCAGGATCACTTTGTCCGGAGGCGACACGACGCCGTCCTTCCACCTGCGCGTGACTGTCGGCCACTCGACGGCGACCACAGTGTTAATTGTAAATTAATTTGGATAGAATTTTACACTGTTAATCGTGGCGGTAATTAACACTGTTAATTGTAAATTTAGGCATAATTTAACACTATTAATCGTGGTGGTAATTAACATTGTTAATTGTAAATTTGGACAGAATTTAACACTATTAATTATAAATTTAGACAGAATTTAACACTATTAATCGTGGTGGTGGTGGTTGCGGCGGCGGTGGTGGTGGTGGAGTGGTTGTATAGGCCAACTGTTAATTAACACTATTAATTGTGGTGGAAATTTATATAAAAATTAGCATATTTAATTTAGAGAGGAATTAACACTGTTAATTATGGTGGTGGTGGTGGTGGTGGTGATGGCGGCAGTGGCATGGTGGTGGTGATTATGGTGGCAATGGTGGCGGCGGCGTGGTGGTGATGGTGAAGTGGTGGTGGTGGTGGTAGTAGTGGTGGCGGTGGCAATGACAGCATTGTGGTGGTGGTGTAGGAGATTGTATGGGTCGACTGTTAATTTAAACAAAATCAACACTGTTAATTGTGGTGGCGGCAGCAGCGTGGCGGCAGTGGGGTGGTGGCGACATGGTGGTGGTGGCGGCGGCGTGGTGGTGTGGGTGGTGGCGGTGGTGGCCACACGGTGGCGTGGTGGCGATGTGGTGGTGGTGGTGGTGGTGGCAGCGTGGTGGTGGCGGTGGCGGCGGCGGCGGCGGCGGCGATGTGGTGGTGGCGGCGGCAATATGATGGGGTGGAGTGGTGGTGGTGGTGGCTGGATCGTCTCTCTCCAATCACTTTTTTTTTTACGAAGTGAATTTTTATCAACAAAATAATGAGGAGGACTTACTGGACTATAGGCTCTTTGGGCAGGACCTAATAGGCTATTCTTCATCTAAACAAGACCAGCCAGAAAGTTTCCCTACAGAAATGGGCCAGAGCCCAACAAACCCTACCTAAAACAAAACCACCACTGTCCACCCCATTACGCCGCCGCCCAACACCCAACCAGCAGCCACAAATGTAGATCTGGTCGGAGCACCCCAAATGGAGCAGCACGTAGTTCGGCAGAAAAGGACCCAACTTGAAACACCTCCCCAAAACGCCGTTAGGCAATAGACGATTTCGCCCAGCAGCAAAACTGACTGGAGAACACGCCGTCACTAGACCGCCGAGAAATGGGAGATAGCAGAGCACCACCAACCCCCACCACGTCAAAACCGCATCCAAACCCCCAAGAAGAAGCTGAAACGGCACACCCCGACAGAGTAGAAAACAAACCTATAGCTAGCGGAACTCGAGTTTGTCTTTTCTTTTTTTTATAGATAGAGAGCAGATTTTATTCATTTAAAAGATAAAAGCCTAAACATCAGAAAGTTGGAAATTCCATGGGGTAAAATGAATGTCCACGGACCGGACAAACCATTCAAGAGTACTATTTCTTAGTTGGTCTTTACATCTTCGATCTTTCTAAGGTTTTAATTTGGATCTTTGAATGACTTTCTTGGCTGAAGGAGTTCTCCCGTATTAATTTGTATCTGTACGTGTTCTTTTGAGAATTGGATCGCTCTAAATTTAATTAATTGCCAACTTGTACTTTTGACTGCGGAAAAAGTCGAACAGTGGAGGGGAGCTTGGTAATTAGGGGATATTGGTCCTACACGTAGATGAAGTTAGAGCTGATATATGTGTGCGCTCCACATGTATATGAAAGATTGTGTAAGTTATTGTGTTTTAATTGTTATGTGAGTATTTTTTTTTTTTTTTGTATGTATGTGTGTGTGTGTGTATACGGACTTGGAGAAGGAAAATTTGATCCTTGATTAGGCCATCCACAGTGGTATAATTAAAAGTTAATTGTTTTTAAAGTTAATAATGTTTGTGCAAAAAATGGCTTACAATAGTATAATCAAACTTAACAATATCCTTAGAAATAATCAAATTTTAGGTTTTGGATAACCTAAACTAGCAACATTTTTCAATAATCAAAATTTGTTGACCTCACCCCATATAAGTTAACTGGTTCCAAAATTTGTATGGACGCGTATTTCAACTGGTATTTTCTTCTTCTCTTCTTCGCGTGCTCTATATCTTCTTCTCTTCATCCACAAATTGTTTCTTTTTTTCCCTCCAAAAGTGAAGTTTATATCTCTCGATTATTCGAAAAAATTCATATTAAGAGAGAATGAAGTCACCTATTTTTTTCACAAAATTAAGGGAATGAATCAATATATTTTTGCCCAAAAAAAACCGTAATTGAGGGAAGTGAATAGCGGGAAACATAGGGGGAGAATGAGTGAAATTATATTGGACCCCTTATTTTGGTTATAGACTATAAGTGACCATTGTGGATCTCAACATTGTTAAGTTTAGCAACCTCTTAAATAAATAATCAAAAACTGATGTGTCAATTTTTGGTTATCCATTTTTTATTATACCACTATAGATGGCTTAAGTGTATCCATAGTAATGATTGACAATCTATGTGACCCACTTCATTATAAGTGAAAAAGAATATAACGTGTGTGTATATATATATCGGGACAGTTCAAGGGACACCAAAAAAACACCTAAAAAAATATCCCAAATCTCAATCTCATAGTTTCCGATCAATTTTTTATGATCCGAACCGTTCAATGTATGCAGAACGTGATTTTAAGGGTGCTCGCGAAAAATTAGCAAAAAAAATGACCGGAAAGGCTTGATTTGAGCAGTTTTTATTTGAACCGTTCAATAAAAAACTGTTCAAAACTGTTCGGATCAAGCCCTTCCTGGTCATTTTTTTTGTTGATTTCTCGCGAGTACCTTTAAAATCATGTTCTGATTACATTGAGCGACTCAGATCATCAAAATTTGATCAGGAACTATGATTTTTTGGTATCCCCGGAACCGCCTATATATATATATATATATATATATATATATATATATATATATATATATATATATATATATGGTAACAGCTTAACTTTGTAGTACGCATTAAATGACAACTTAATTTAATTCCTATGCGCGCGGTTGGAAAATGGAGGAATATTTATTAGGCTGATCATGTGCGTGGGTGGTGAATGTCTAATCCACTGAAAGGTTAGGTAAATTACTTAGGATGTGCGTTCTCTTAAATGTGGTCTAAATGTGTCTTATTTTTCTATAACATTATAGTACTTTATAAACGTGTCCAGGGATTAAAGTGTTCAGAGATCATGAATATATAGCTCCAATGATGATGAATACACATATTATAAGGCAAATCGTAGCATATAATGATGCCGTATTTTTTTTAAAACTTTTTGTAATGTTTCAAATAATCGGGTGTCTAGATTAGCTTGCGTGCACCTCGATCAACTAATAAACTTTTTTTTATGTTTCAATAATCGGGTGTCTAGACTAGCTTGCATGCACCTCGATCAACTAATTAATCCCGGACCTTGAAGTTACAATCGGGCAAACCTCTAGTGGCCTCAAGATTTGAAACGTGTAGCCTTCGTGAGATTTGACCTTGCGACATCTTGAAGACCGAGTTAACCCTTTAGTTGTATGCAAGTGATCGATCAAACAGCTCCCCTAGCCTGCATATCATGTGTTTTTTGATCTAATCACTTTTCCATTTCTGTTTTGCCAAAAAAGAACATGTCTATGGACATAATTGGATTAATACAAATTACTAGCACATTTATTATGCCCATTCAGTGTACATCTAAAACAATGGAAAGGGGGTCCTAATATTACAGCTGCATGCAATTAAGGCCCCCACAATTTGGTGGCAAACATCCATCATTTCAACCCAAAATTTCATTGCATGCGGATTGTTTGGATGCCCTAGCAAGAGGAATCCGTGTAGGAAAAATTAACAACTTATAATTGAAAGTTTCCTATTTCTAGCTCCTCATGCATGTTTCTTTACACATATTCAAACACAGCTAGCATAACCTTATCTTTTTTAATCCATCTCAAAGTCCAAGAAAGCATCTTTCTCCCAAGATTAAGAAATAATAATAATAAATTATCTTTGTGGTTTAAAAAAAGCTTATACTATCTGTCTTATTCAACTTTTTCCAATGAGTATTACGTGTAACAACGTGCTTGTTTTAAAGATGATCATCGGAAATAATGATGCGATGGAACTTGTTTATGATAAATAATGTGTCTATGTTGTAACGTGAATAGTTGCGTTAGTGTCTAGAAGAGAATATGTGTTGAGAGAGAGAGAGAGAGCGCACAACTTTTTTACTAGTGAGTCCTATTAATTTGTAAAGTACTACTCATGCCAGTTTTTCAATTGCTAATTTGATTTTTATAAGCTGCGCAAGACAATAGTGCAATATACTCTGATTTCATTATAGCCAAGTAGCTAGTGAGCGCGCCAATTAAACTACCAATATTTGCTTTGTTTACAAGAAAATTTGGAGATGTCTAGACAACAATCTATGTAAAATTTCGTTAAGTTACTCACAAATATGTATAGAAAATGCCACAAATCTCTATTGACAAACTCCAAATAATTCAATGGAATATATGTATAGGGATATTGACATGTATGTATCGGCAGTGTGTCTCATTAAATCATTAATTGCAACTTTAATATTCCTCTGAATTAGATTAATTAGTTGTCTTGTTTTATGCCGGACTACATTCATATTTGATAATTAAGCAGCTATATGGTGATGGTAGTGGTAGTGCATGGGACGGATTACCCTAAAACCCTGCTTGTTTAACTTTTTCCCTTCACTTAAATTGAAAATTAAACAAAACAACAAAAGTTCCCTACGTACCCAACCTTAAGACCCATATTCTTCTTCTTATTGGCGAAGGACGGAACACCTTGTCAAATAACATTGGAGAGGACAGAACCCTTTTGGAGACCAGGACTTTCACCAACTTTCATTTTTACCGTAAGACACATTTTCACCTGTACAGTATACACATACTAGCTCATGTCCATGCCTGAAGGCACGACTCGAACAATCAGCATACGGAAATAAATACCGAACTCACGTGCAATATACAGCTCAAACAATCAACAACACGCAAATTAATACTGAACTTGCGTGCAATATATATACCAACATGTGTCCAACAAATTCAACGGTGTTATAAATAATAATGCAACATATCCATTGATAAATATCATAATCTTAATGAAAAAGAAATAGATTGCAAATATACAAAATAATAATAAAAGAACTCACCTGGGAGGTTTTGGTGAAGTAGATTTTGGAGGTATTGAACTCCTCAAAAGAGAGAGAGAGAGAGAGAGAGAGAGAGAGAGAGAGAGAGGAGGTAGAGAAAGTAAAGAAGAAGAATGTGAAAATCATATGAACAATGTACAGAAAATTCTATTTTCGGTGATTTTCATGATATACATTTTATAGCCTAGAAATAGGAAAGGAGGATGCTACGGATACTGACCCAAGCACACAAATCGTACGTACCGACCATTCGCGGGGTTCACTCTGGACCCGCATGGATGATCCGAGCCGTTCAATAATATTAAAATAAAAGCTGAGTGGGTTTGTGAAAAATCAGCTCCATCCGATATGTATAAGTGTTTGATCCAATTTTCTCATTTTTCATCCAATCTATCCATTATTTTTTTCCGATTTTTCAAAAATGGGAAGATTTAATCAAGCACTTAGCTGATTTTTCACGGGCCCACTCGTTGTTTTTTAAAATTATTGAACGGGTCGAATCATCTGTGCAGGGCCCAGAGTGAGCCCCGCGTACCGTCAGTGGCCATGGTCGGTATCCATAGAGTTTTCAAATAGGAAAAGGAATGTTGGCTTTAATTTCGGTGATCTCAGTGGCTTTGATTTTGGTTTTGGTTTTGTACAAAGGTTATATATGATTTTGGTTTTCATTTGAATAATGTCTTAATGAGAGTAATTTATGGAGAGAGAGAGAGCTTAATTCTTTTGATTCAACGGTTATAACCTTATCACTTAGTAAGATTGAACGGCCGTAGATGCATGTGGGCTTCAGTAGGAATTTAGCTAGGCAAAGTTTCCATCCTAGGCGCAGCTGATCGAATTGTGGGCTCTATCAGATGGGTTAAAATTAGCTTGGGATCGGATCACCAAATATGCACACCATCCTTTATTTCCTATGATGATTTGCGATTTTTGTTGGAGAAATCACCCATATTAATTATTCCGGAAAGCGAATAGATGTGCATATACTCTTTCTCTATCAAGCCTGGGTGATAGCTCCGGCTTAATTAGTTATCTTTAATTCTTGTCTCTATTTTCTAGAATTTCAATTCCATGAAAATGTTGTAGTTTATGCAACGTCCTTTCCCAAAAGGAAAAAAAAAAAAGGGGGTTATATCTTCGGCCAATCTTCTTGTTATCTAGTTTAGTTATCTTGGGTCCGGCAAAGCCTGGAGTGTTGGCCCAATGAGTAAGTAGTAAATCCCCAGCATAGCCCATACATCCCTCTGACAAAATAAACAAAACAAAAAAAGCCTACTACTGCTCCAGTAGTTTTCATACTGACGGCCTGTTTGCAGGGATTATGATATTCCCTCCTAATACGTGGACCCGTGTATATTGTGTGGTTTGAAAAGTTCAAAATTAGGGTGGATATCTTAATATCCCGCTCCATAATCCCTCCTAATACCCCTGAGGCGGGCTTACACATGGCTAGGGGTGGGAGCCGGCTATGTGTAATCCCCGCTTATAATACATCATCTCTCTTCCATTCAACTACAAAACAATTTTATCCCTTTATTTTATTTTTATACCTCATCCAAAGCAATGTATTATTTAATCCTCCTATCACAACAATGTGGACTCATCCTTCTTACATAATACCTCTACTATTCAATCCTCCTCCTTATGAGTAATACCTCCAAAACCTAATACCTCGTCCAAACAAACTGAGTCCAAAACTAAAACCCTCTCTCCCTCGCGGTGCATTTCAAAGAAAGAAACATTTCCTCCAAGGAGTAGTACTGCTACCATCGGCAAGCGCCGCCAAGAGAGAGATGCAGATCTTCGTGAAAACCCTAACTGGGAAGACAATCACCCTCGAGGTCGAATCGAGTGATACTATTGACAATGTCAAGGCTAAGATTCAAGACAAAGAAGGTACTCCTACTACTTTTTATTACTACTCTTGTTTGGAATTCTATTATCTTATTTGCGTCTCTATCTAGGGTTTTTTTTTTTATCCGTCTGTCTGTCTGTCTACTGAATCTATAATCGATAAATATAGTTATATATATTGTCAGGTATTCCACCGGACCAGCAGCGACTGATTTTCGCCGGAAAACAGCTTGAAGATGGCCGTACCCTCGCCGACTACAACATTCAGAAAGGTAACAGAGTATCTAATCTATAATCTATAGTAGGAGTATATTTTATGCATAGTGAGGGAGTGACTTTTGCATCTGTCCTGCTGGATAATTAATTAACGCATTTAATCGTAAATTCATGTATTAGAGTCGACTCTGCATCTGGTTCTGAGGCTTCGAGGAGGCATTATTGAGCCTTCATTGATGGCCTTGGCTCGAAAGTACAACCAGGATAAGATGATTTGCCGCAAGTAAGTTTCAATTTGAAGAACCTCTACTTTGTGATCTGTTCTCCATTCTGATTTGATTGTACGGCTCTTATTTCTATTTTGATTAAAATTGTTAGTAAGAATTATTTTACTCTTGTATTCTCAATTTCCTCAAGTAGTCGTGGTAGCTGGAGTTTTGAGATAATTAGATTCAATTGTAAATGCTAAAGACTGTTTGACCAAGGTTAGAATGACAGGAGTCATGACCCTTATACCGTGCTTGATGTCTTACCTATGGATTTACTTAACTGTACATTGACCAGGACACTGCCGCCTAACGTTTATGGGGGCCTAACGTTTATGGGGATCAAATGTTATGCCAAGCGCAATGTTTTAAAAGTCGCTAGGTGCTAGTCGGGCGGTTGGTCATATTAGTTAGTAATCGGCGATTAATTGTTAGTCGGACCTAATCGGATAGGCCCCGCCAGTGGTTAATTGGCAATTAATTCCTTGTTTTAGAACACTGGCCAAGTGTTAATTTTCGCTTATTGATAGCAAGTTTTTTGCACGAGTTTTAGGGAAAAATGAATGGATAGTTTACACCACAATGAGTTCCTATTAATCGGCACTACACATACCATCTAGAATAGTTATGCAATGAACTAGACATAAGGAGAGAAGATGGAGGCACACGGCTGGGATTTCCTTCATTATTATTTTTAATCTTTGATAGGGCTACACTTCCCGCACAATTCTAATATGAAAACCTTTCACACCATATCACCCTTTCTGGTTAAAATGTGAAACAACGATGTATTGTTACCTCTTAAATCTCTTTTGAGATATCAATAATGATTTCTAAAATACCCCTATCTCATGAGTTGCACAAATGAATTTCGGTCTTGGACGAGATAGTCATTTTTCACCAGACATGGACAAAAAAATAAGCGAGTACTTGGAGTGCATGTCCCCCTAAGAACTATATATATCACCCTTTCTGGTTAAAATGTGAAACAACGATGTATTATTACCTCTTAAATCTCTTTTGAGATATCAATAATGATTTCTGAAATACCCCTATCTCATGAGTTGCACAAATGAATTTCGGTCTTGGACGAGATAGTCATTTTTCACCAGACATGGACTAAAAAATAAGCGAGTACTTGGAGTGCATGTCCCCCTAAGAACAATACACACACACACACACACACACACACACACACACACACACACACATATATATATATATATATATATATATATATATAGTTTGGATCCTATAAGGGATCCCGCACGGGCTTACCGTGCGGGACTCCCCTTTTTCGATCGAATTGTGACGATCCGAGCCGTTCAAAGTGATCAGAACGTGATTTTTTAAGGGTACCCGCGAGAAATCAGCAAAAAAAATGATCGGGAAGGGCTTGATCCGAACAGTTTTTTATTGAACGGTTCACTAAAAAACTGCTCAGATCAAGCCCTTCCCGATCATTTTTTTTGCTGATTTCTCGCGGGCACCCTTAAAATCACATTCTAAACACATTAAGCGGCTCGGATCGTCGCAATTCGATCGGAAAAGGGAAGTCCCACACGGTAAGCCCGTGCAAGATCCCTCATTGGAAATTTCCTATATATATATATATATATATATACTCATTTCTCTTCTCTCCCTCTAAATCAGTATACTCCCTAGTTTCTCTTCCCTCCCTTATATCAATTTACTCTATCTCATTTCTCTGTGAAGGTTGTGCTCTTGTAAATGAAGAGCTTGCTAATCTCTTTTTCTCCTCCTTTCACCCATGGGGGGGGGGGGGGGGGGGGGGGGGGTGGGTTTAGAGTGCAAGTGTTGTGACCTAGTAGCACAGGTGAGAGGAGGAGAAAAGATATAACAAGCTCTTCATTTACGAGAGCACAACGTTCAAAGAGAAATGAGATGGAGTAAACTGATATAAAGGGAGAGAAGAGAAATGAAAGCGAGAAAGGGGAAAGGGTGGGCTGAATGGGGGTTCCTTCTATGGGGTGCTAAGTTTTGTGCCATTTAGAGAGAGCCCAATCTCCTTGCAGCCACTAAGCCTTTATTTAAGCAAAAGTAAGACAACTTTATTTTGACTGGGAAACACCAATAAATGAAACAAGCTCAACTTTGGTTGGGTTTGTCTAAAATTACTCAAAGTGTGCTCTTCTTCTTTTTTAATGAAATTTTGTTAAATTCGCATCATATTTTTGAAATTAATTATTTGATTAGGCTGATTCATTTCCAGCTGCCCAACTTTGGTTGAAAATTCAGTTCAAAAAAAAAAAAAACTTTGGTTGAAAATTGAGATAGATATGAAGCACATCATCTCCTTGATCTTTTGTTGTGTGATAGTTTTGTATTTTGTTATGTTTCGTGACAAGTAGTTGCCAACCCCAACCAAGACAGATAAGAAAATGCAGTGCTTCATAAGCAACGTTAGGGTTTATAAACTTCGTGCTAGTGCTTCATAAGCACTTCAGGGTTTATTACTTCATATTATGGAGCCAAATTTGCTGGTCGACAAACTCTTTTTGGACAAAGCTTGGTGTAATTATCCTCCAATTGTTTGCTGTATTGACTTCGATATGACGTGGTAGTTAACCTCAGTGACTTTTCCCCCTCCCTTTTTTAGGTGATTCCCTGTTGAGCGTCATATTCAACTTCTGGTGTGCTATGTAATGTTCCTTTTCAGTGAAAGATAAATGTACAGCACTCATGGGTTACACAGTTGCCACCAGATTCGTTGTTTGGAACTTTCTTCTTTATTTATTGAGCTCAATTGTTTGTCTGGACCCGAAGTTCCTGAAGTACAATGAATATGTTAGTGCACGCCTTGTTGGACTTCAATAGGTGTTTTGAAGACCCTAAAATTTTATTTCTTGTTAAGTTAATGATGATGGATTGGGTATTTAAAGCCTCACTTCTGTATTTGTTAATGATGATGGATTAGGTATTCAAAACCTCACTTCTGTATTTTCATGATCTGAAACTAAACATAGTGTTTCTGTGTGTGACCTTGAATGTAGTTGCTACTACATTAGGTTATGTGGGTACATTCTGTCTCAGATTTGTGTGGTTATTTCATTTGTTTCAGGTGCTATGCTCGCCTGCATCCACGTGCTGTTAACTGCAGGAAGAAAAAGTGTGGTCACAGCAACCAGGTGCTTTTCTTTTTTACTTCATTTTTCTTCATCGATCACTCCTTTCTTGTTGAACTTGCCTGCTTAGTCAGTACTATTGGTTTTTAAATGCAGTTGAGGCCGAAGAAGAAGATCAAGTAGAATTAAATTGAAGTTTGTGTCATTTTGCTTAAGTTTGATGTCCTGTGACAGTCAGGGTGCTTGTATGGATTTGATGGTTTTGGAAATCATGTCAGCTTGTTGTGGCTACGGACCGTCCCAAATTTTGGCTTGTTTTAATTTGGAGAACCGAAAGAATTACTCATTTGTCTCTTTTCAAATTTATTTTTGGTATGTTAAGCATTTCTTTTAACACAGAAAAAAAAAAATCAAACAATGAATGCGAGGATATACGTTGAAAACCCTAAAAGGGAAAAAAACCACGGGAAGAATTAAAACACTATACTCAATGTGTAGTGACAAGCAATCTTACCTTACGATTTGAATCCTCACAATCGAGCCTAAGTTGTACTTGCCGAATTCACGTTCACCACACCTAGTGTTTTGACCGCTGTTACTTCTATTTGCCAACCGAAATCCACTGAAGAACTTTGTATTGCCTAGGAATCTCCTTAGGACTTATCTGAAACTTGGAGTTGATGAAATAACTCTTGAAGATCTGTTAACACTCACTGATACATAAATCGTATTCCCTCCGTCCCTTATTTATAGTCCAATATTCCATTTTGGGTCGTCCTTTAATAAGTGTCCATGTTGTAAAATTAGTGCGTAAAAGTTGGTACATTGTCTATTTTGTTTCTAAAAGTAGTTTTCATTTTGAAAAGTTAGTGAGTAAAAGTGTAATGATGATAGGTAAATAGAGAAAGTAGATAAAAAAGTTGATGTGAAGGTATAATGATGATGTTTTTTTAATAAGTTGAAATTACGAAACAGGAGACTTAAAAATGGACGGAGGGAGTATCTCCAAGCACAATCGTAGAAACACTCTAATAACCCTAGACCATGTTTCTAGGTCCATAGGGAGAGGGAGAATGGCGCTTCACTTGAATCTGACCTAACTGATTGATATTTATAGAGTTGCTGTAAAACGACGAAAGTTGCCCGAGCCAGTTTAATTTCGCCTGAGCAAAATTGCCGATGAATTTTTCCAGTACACCTCGCTTGATCAGTTGCTTTAGGGTTGCTTGAGCAAGAATAACAACTTCAAATTACTTTAGGGTTGCTTGAGCAAGAATAACAACTTGAAATTACTCCAACGTTTTCTGAAACCGCTTGACTGAAACTACTGCACTCGCAATCATTACATATCAAAGAGATTCATTTCCACAGCCCTAAATAGACTATCTAAAAAAATAAGTACGATAAATTACAACTCAATAACGAAATATAAAGAAATATTGTATGTGTTTTGTTAATGAAATTACCAACACAAAAAGCTCAGCTTGGAAAAATACTAGCTACCCTACCTATACATGCACCATCACTGATACTCGCTTAAAAGGTTGACCAATTTGGTTTCGGTTAAGAAGCCAATTAGTACAGGATTAATAATAATAAGTGGTTTAGTTGAGCCATCACACCACACTACTACTACTAGCTAGTTGAAACATGCATATTTGGAGTTTTTTCCCTGAAATTGGTACGTAGTTGGAGTAGCTTGAACGGAACCCTTTAAACGAACGAAACAGACATATTATTATATCTCCACCGAATATTAAGGTTCCTTGGAAAGAAAATCAAGGAGGGAAAGCAGATTAATTGTCTGTTTTCTTACCTTATTTTTGGGCTGCTAATTTTGTCACTCACTTTTTTGTTAACGCCACTCCCCTGCAAGTGTATTTTTGGTTCAAAAATACACTTGCAGAGAAGTGGCGTTAATAAAAAAGGGAGTGGCAAAATCATTTCCCTTTATTTGGGTCCTTTTCCTCTTTATGCTTTAACTGCAGATTAATTGTCTGTTTCTTTTGCACAAGTAGGTGTTTGTAATGCTTTAACTGCAAGCCATTTTCCAATTCATAATCAATAGATCGTGTTAGGAGTTGCCTTGGTTGGGTGGTTATTAATAAAGTCATAACTTCATCATTAATTTGGTCTCTTAATTGGAGTATAACAAGTGTGTGTGTCAGGGAAAGTTTATAATTGGGACAATTAAGTAAAGTACTACCATTAATCTTCGATACGTAAATACAT
Organism: Rhododendron vialii; assembly: GCF_030253575.1. NCBI lineage: Eukaryota > Viridiplantae > Streptophyta > Magnoliopsida > Ericales > Ericaceae > Rhododendron > Rhododendron vialii. The sequence goes on along the minus strand of NC_080563.1, from coordinate 230,789 downwards.
TCTACACAGAGGGGAGCTCCATGCCATTAGAGCTGCCTGCAAGATGCTGATCAGTTTGGGCCTGAAGGAAGTGGAGGTGGAGTCCGATAGCCAGCAGGCAATCCATCTAAGTGTGTCGGAATTAGTGCCACCATGGGATGTCAGAGTGTTGGTGATGGACATTAGGCATTTTGCAAAAGAAGGAAATCTTCTCTTCAAGTGGGTTCGAAGGGCTGCAAACAGAGTGGCACACGAAGTTGCTTTTTTAGCTTTAAGGAATTCTCTTCCATGTAATTGGATTGTTAATCCTCCCACTTCTCTTGTACCGGTTTTGAAAAAGGATGTTAATGAAAGCCTTTAAGGCGTGTTTTGCGGATAAAAAAAAATACATTCTACACAAGTTATTTAGCTCTACCTAGTTGGTTGAGTACTAAAATATGGAGTATCTATTTTCTAGTTAGCTAGCTACACAAGTTTCTCTTTGCTTATATATAATAATCGACACAATTCCTATATATCTTAGCGCGGTGAAGTATCTGAATAATTAATAAAAAGTTTGTAACCACTAAGCTTACTCAGGCTCCGTTCCGGAAAGGGGAATAAGTACTTATTTTTTAAAAAGGTAATTTCAAGCTCAAAAATTATGTGCTTACTTAAATAATTTTGCTATCAATATGGATTTTGTTTGATAGATCTCGTTGAGATCTTTAATACGGTGCAAAAAAAATTGAAAAATTATTTTTTATTTACATTATTTTTGAGTTTGAAAAATATGAAATAAATATTTATTTTTTAAGAAGGTGTTCTGGAACAGGGCCTCAATCAACTAGTATTGTTTTAGACTTTTAATTAGGACATATTTGAATGGACAAACTAATATTGTTGAAGATTTAATGACATCACATCCTATATCTTTGATATTGGATTGGTCAGCAGAATCTCTTCACTAATTGTCAAATTCAAATGTTAGAAATTAAAGTCACCATAAATTTTAATATACCAACAATGATAGAAATGGTGGGCATATACTATCTCATCGGTTTCTTTCAATGCCTAAATTGTGAAAGAACATTGGCATTCAAATCAGTCCAAAATGAAAAACACACTCGATCTTGGATGCTACATATCTGTTCATTGCAAAAGTGATAGTGATACAAAAATAATCCTAATTAACAAAATAACACAGCTCGTCATGAGTATTTCACGACAAGGTCTATCACCGATACTTAATTTAGCAAATTTTACAACTGGCATATACCCATATGGATAAAAGGCCAGTAATTATTCCATGCGGTTAGAGTATCACGTGACAGTGTCCCAAACTATTCTCTATCACAAATTTGTGTGGACTACACACATTTTGTGATGAAAACCACACAAATGTGTAATGAAGGGTGGGTTGGAGCACCACGTAACGATGCCCGGGAGCATTCAAATAATTTTTCGGTTTGGAGAGACAGAATTATAGGTACATTGATCCCATGTGCCCTCATGTGATGAGCATAATGTGGGGATTGGAAACCAAGTACTCCCGTGACATCGAGACATGTCCTTATCCTTGAGGCAAAAAATACCATATGGTTCCGAAACCCCAATTCCAAAGCATCCTGTAACTGTTCTAACCAGATCGAGCGACTTACCCGTGTGTGTACCCCAGAATTACACTAAAGGTTCTCTGTGTGTGTGTGTCAAAAACACAAGAAAATTAAATTACATACACAGCTGGTGTAAATATTTTTTCCCTTCAAATCAATTAGATTGCACCACATCGTCATGTTCTACTAATTGGAGCCACTGTTTTGACATATGGCGCAATCTAATTAATTTGGAGGAAAAGAATGTTTATACTGCTGGTGTATATAATTTAATCTCAACACACAAAATGAAGTGCATGAATTTGAAAGTTGAAGAATTAAACTACAAAACATTTTATTTCTTTCTCACTTAACAAGAAGGAAAAAACAAATTTCGAATTACCATTTTCCAAAGCAATTTTTTTCTTTCATTTAACTCCAGTACTATTTTTGCTCTGCATATTTTATATTTTTTGAATTACCATTTTCCAAAACAATTTAATACACATTTTTTGTCTTAACGAAACCCCGGCCGGACATGTGATGTAAAGCCAATAATTATTTTGTTCCCTGATGAGGGCCGAGAATTAAATGTTGGAAGCGTAGAGTAGATGGGGAAGCCGTGTTTTAATGGATGGGGATGGGGCATGGGCCTGGCCTGGGCCGGCTTTAGCTCTTTCTATCATCCGTCCGCCGGCGTAACTGTAGGAGTGGAGTAGGAGTTTATTATGACATTATTTTGTGGTGAAATTCACATTATTTCAATCAATAGGAAGATAGATACTGTTCATCTTCTTAAGTGGAGGAGGAACAAAACTCAACTCCTCCGACTCTATTCTTTTGTTTATTGTTCTATTTCAATTGGATAAAAAATTAATTATAATTTTTAATTGATAATATTATTTATATATAATATAGATCTTATATGATAAATCTCAATAAATTTTTTTAAACGATATTTTTAAAATTACTTAAAATCTTATAAACGACAAGATAATCAATTGAAAAATAAAAGGAATTTTTAAAATCACTATGAAACAGATGGAGTATTACACTCTTAAAGTGAGCGAACATGTCAGTGCCACCAAGGCGACAATTGATTAACTTCCAAAAAAACACACACATTCTCCCATTATCTACGCTGTGTCCGCTTACCACCTTAATTAATTAATTAATTAATAATGTAATGTCTTGTGTACTCTTATCAATCTTGTCGTCTCTTCTCTCCTCTCTCCGGCCCCCTCCATTTCACGACCCACCGTCCATCGATTATACTACTCTCCTTCTCTCTCTCTCTCTCTTCTTGTCTCTCCTGTATTGTGCTATGGAATGCTAAACTTGATCTCCACACAAAAAAGTAGGAACATATGTCCCCATCAATTCTCACCACCACCAGGTCCACCACCACCATATCTATGGATATCCCCACTCCCATCTCTCCTAGACCAGAGCAGCAGGTCTCACCAAATCATCATTCATTCATCTCCTCAACAATTCCATCTTTCTCATCATCATTACCCTAATATATTCCCAAATCGATTATTCAATTCCCCTACTCCCTTCCTGGCCGGCTGCTCATTATAATCCGCCCGCTGTAGTAGTACTAGCATTTTACTAGTCAAATTCTCTTCTAACTAACATGACTCGGCTCTTCCGATCCAAGTCTTGCGTAGTCCGCCGCTCCGTGGGTTCGATGTTCAATGTATCTTCTCCGACTCCGTCTCTGTATCTACCCAGAGGCAGCAAAGGCGAAGATGAAGACGAAGACGAAGAAGAAGAAGGCGGCAAAGATGATAATGAAGAAGAAGAAGAGGAGGAGGAGTACCCCGCTGACAGCCCTGTTACGACGCCGTTTATAGGCCCCGAGTATCGGTACAATATTAATAACCATAGGGAAAGGGTAGAGAGTGAGAATGATCATCATCATCATGAGCAGCATCAACCGATACTGGACATTTTGGCGGCGGTGCTGAAAAAGTCTCTGGTGACTTGTACTACTAGTGTGGAGATGGAGGAGGAGGTCATGGATATAGGCTGTCCCACCGATGTCCGCCACGTCTCTCACGTGACCTTCGATCCCTTCAATGGCTTTCTTGGCTTGCCCCTTGATCTCCAGCCCCAGCTCCCTCCCAAGGTTCCTAGCGCCAGGTAACCTTTAATTTCTCTCTCTTTCTTTCTTTTATTTCTTTTTATCTATGTACGATAGTACTAGCCATATGATGGACACACACTCTCTCTCTCTCTCTCTCTCTCTCTCTCTCTCTCTCAGTTTTTATATCTGAATTGACACGATGTAATTACATTTTTAGATTATCGCGCAATGTTGGATCTGTGACATGTATTGAATCTTTTGTTTTCCTGGTTTTGGCTTTTTGCGATCTGCCTGCATGTCTTGTTAGAGCGACTGGAAATCTGAGTGAAAACTCTCAAAACGCCTCTCCAACCCCCTCAACTCAAACTTATAGGATTACCAAATACGGAATTGATTAGAGACTTAGTTCTATGCCCCAATTTTCAACGCCTGGCTTTTGCTCAGCCCCTTGGTGGCAGCTCGTGCCTGCGCCCATGTTGGATCTGATGAGAAGCTTAACTGCCAAGAATGACATGTCTCCGGCGCTCACCGTTGTAGCCTTGAGACTTGCAAACAGTTTGTTTATCAGCGGCGGTTGGCCTTGTCCAGGGAGTTAGGCGCTGGGAAGGATCAATGACCGGTGAAAATGAAGTAAGATTTGATCTTGCAATTTTCTTTAAAAGAATCCGAGTAAACAAGGGTTTGGTACAGGTGTGATTGATATCAAATTGAGCTTTTAGTGGACTTTTTACCTTCTATTTTGAGTCAGAATTTGAATAAATGCTCGAGAGGGCCTTGTCATTAATTTCTATTGAACTACTAAACTAGGTAGTAGTCAATATTTTCTTTCGAACAGACTGGATGTGGATGGGGGTTGCCAAAAGAGGAGGAAATTTAAGAAAACATTGTCTTGTAGATTTCTATTTTTTTGTGCTGGGGCAGATCCACGATAGTCTTGCGTCTTTTGCAAAAATGGGGGCCTTTGTAGAATCATGTAATATGTGGTTGACATCTCAATTAGGTTGGACTGGAGATTCTTGGATTGGGATGTGACCATTGTGGTTATTGATGGATGCCTTGGAAGTATATGCTAGTCACGGTGGCTGGGAAGTTATATGCCTCTTTGGGCCCTCGATTGTATGTAAATAGCTTCAATCCTTTTCTTTATCACGTTCAATTTCTTGAAAAAAGCAATGTTTAAAAGACAAGCAAGGTAAGCAGAGGTTTCTTGCTATTGCGTCAAGAAGGATGTCAATCCTTTGACAAAATGTTTGCCAATACATGGTACGACCCTGCAAAACTACTTCTTTCATGAAACTGGAAGGAGACATGATGTTATGAACCAGTTAAGTAGTTTCAAATGCAGAATGGAGGAAAGATTTTCCTGTTGCTGATCTTCTCTTAGAGCTGATCTTCTTATAAAAAATATTCCTTATTTTCAATGTTCTTTGAAAGTGTTGGTTTGTAAGTTCTAAATTTTGATGTTTTTTTTTTCCACCCCCTACCTGAGAGACATAACACGTGGAGATCCTGAGTCCATGTTGCCGTACATAGCAACAGCTTGATAAACTTATACTGATGGACTGTGATTCTGTTCATCAAAATTGGATTACTTTTCTCTCATCATTCACGTGAACAACTGTTTCAACTTCATGCAAGCAGTTCCTTTTCATAAACATGTTTGTTGAAGTTCTTATTTCTCAAACTGTGCCCATTGATGTATTGTTTTTGAAGAGATGAATAGGTTGAAAAGGGAGTGTTCGTATTTGTATAGTTGTATGCGTAATCGTTATTCAACACTGCGAATGTTATCACAAGTTTGAAAAATTGGAGCCAACTGTCACAGACTCGTGGTTTTGGCCAGCCAAATCGTAAGGTGCCAAAGCATACTGTTGCATGACTTTTTTGCCCTAACCATGATCTTCAAACAGCTGATACTGAAATCATTTTTTTAGACAGGTAAAGAGGCTGGAGATTATTTGTCATGCCAAGAAACTATTGGTCGACTAAATGTTTTTTGGGATCTCCATCACATGTTTTATGCAAACTAACGAACTTTGATATGCATAGTACGTTTTTGAGTGTTTTGACTTAATCATGATAATTACAGTTGTGGCTGTGAAGATAGGGTTTGTCAAGGGAGGAAACTATTTATGTGCATTATGCATTCCCTTGTCATACATGTTTCTTTTCTCTTTCCTTTTTGGTGAATCCTTGTCATTTGTCTTGTTGCTCTACAAATGCTACGATCCATATGATGAGCAGATAATTGCCACTTAACACTACCACTTTGACTCCTGCCCTATACTCAGGAGAGCTAGAATATGGAAAGCCATGTGCTTCTTATCGGGATCTTTTGCATGGTCCTTAAAATATGCAAGATTTTTGCCAGTTTTGTAATTCTGATAGAGTCAGAAGCTCCATGTTACATTCCTGATGTTATTTCGTGTGTGAGCTATTCTAAAGGTGGAAGCAGCTCTATGTGTGTTGTTTTGAGAAGGATAAGAACACGTGTACCCTCTTCCTTCCATCTCCCTACTTGTTTTGTGGACCTTGCACTGGTGTTTGCATTGGCTCATTAAAAGGAATTGCCATGGATGCAGGAAAATTGTTCTGTATTTTTCAACTGTATTTATTGATTTATACAGAAGCCATCATCAGATTCATCCATTTTTAACTTGCATTTATAGGAGTACAACCACGTACATATGTCCCCATTCAAGCTTTCCTAATTTTTTTTTGGAAATTTGGATATTTAATTTTGTTTCCTTCCATTGTCCAGTTTAAGTGTTTTTGGAGTTTCTCCCAACTCAATGCATTGTTCCCATGACCAAAGAGGAAACAGTGTGCCAACGATTCTTCTTATGATGCAAAAGCGTTTGTACTCAGAGAGAGGCCTTGAAGTATGTGTTTCTTAGTACCTAATGGCTACTGAGTTGTTACTTTTAAGCTTGTTCAAACTCTGAGGGATCTTTCATATGTTGCTTGAAGGCAGAAGGAATATTTCGAATAAATGCGGAGAATAGTAAGGAAGAGTATGCTCGGAACCAGCTGAACAAAGGTATTGTGGCACGGGGAATTGATGTTCACTGTTTGGCGGGGTTGATAAAGGTACCTTCGCAAGTTATATCTTAAAAGTTATCAAACTTGCAAAATTGCCCAGGCATCATAAGATGAGAAGTGTTAATGTTCAACATCCTAAGGCAATAAAGGATTTTAAAGTTGTGTATGGGATGTTTAGTTTAAGTTGTTATTAGTTCATCTGGTGGGCTAGGAGGGATGATTTGAAAGATTAGATCCTTATTACTCTCTCCCCTTGAACTTTTGACTACTTATACTCAGAGCTTGCTAGTTGCTTCTTTGCTTTGAAGTTATATATATTTCCTAATCTTGATCCAAAGTAACTGTCTTTTATGCATATTAGAGAGGACATGTAGGGATTGGTAGGATGATAATCATTTGGGGCCCACATGTTTTGTGTGTCTTTGTGTTGGCGAACAGATTAGAACAAAGAGGTTGAGAGGATCGACATCGCAAAGAAGATATGATAAGAAATGCCCTTCATAAGGCATTGAGAGTTAGCTTGTTAAAGTGATCCTTGCGATACCTTGATTCGTTAGATCATGGGTGTAAAAAAAAAAAGATGGCCCCTATACGAGGCTATTATATTTGCATGTTGGTTCTAATTTATTAGCTAAATTGTGCAAGATACATTGTTAGGCCCTTCATAACTGTAAAGCGCTTTTCTCATGTACTTGTTTCTCACTTCAATATTGTATCCACGTCAAAAACTGAGAGTTCTTTTCTGATGTTTGGATCTTGACAATAGAAAATGGGAGAAAGGCCTCAATCCCTTATATAGCCAAAGACTGGACACAAATCTCATGGTACTTTAGAGGAGCGGAATCAAAATAAGTGTTGTAAGGTCACCAGAATTACCTAGTCATGGATTCGGATTTAAGTATTTTGTCTAAGAGTTTCATCTCATATTTTGGTCGCTTAGCAGTACTGTCGGTAAAGAAATGTGATTGGCTTTCTTTTTTCCTTATTATTATTGGATTAGAACTAATGACTGCAATTTTATGTTCTTCAGGCATGGTTCAGAGAACTTCCTGCAGGAGTTCTGGATTCTCTGACCCCAGAACAGGTGATGCACTGCAACTCAGAAGAGGAGTGCACTGAACTAGTAAAATTACTTCCTCCCACTGAAGCTGCACTACTTGATTGGGCCATCAATTTGATGGCAGATGTTGTTCAGTATGAAACCCAGAATAAGATGAATGCCCGCAACATATCTATGGTATTCGCACCCAACATGACCCAGGTGCTTAATATATTCCAGTCTTCAAGTACTTTACCTATATTTAGTTTTGAGGTGTCTTAGTTGTTTTGTATACTGCATTAGGCACTCTATCATGGCTTTCAATAGGTGGAGATCAAAAGAATAATTCCATGCATATATTTGAACTGGCCTTGTAATTCTGTTGTTTATTCCACGGTGCTTCACTGAACTGCAAATCAGGAAAATATTGATGTTTCTCCATTAGGTTGCCTTAAGTAGGAAACCTATGATGATGCGTTGTGATCCCTTGTACCTAGTTTCTGCTGCATTGCGCTTGCTGGTTTATTTGGTTACACCACTTGCATATTTGACATTTCTTTGATTCGATCACCATGGCCATTCTTCACACTTTCAAATTCTTATTATGTCATCTATGTTTCAAGTAACTGTTTACCTGTGATGCAGATGGCAGATCCTTTGACTGCGTTAATTCATGCGGTTCAAGTTATGAACTTCCTGAAGACACTGATTAATAAAACCCTTGGAGAAAGAGAAGAATCAGCTGCACATTCTCATCCATCAAACCTGAGAATGGGCCTGTCACGTGGCCAAACTTCCGATGGTTGTTCCATTGAAGGACATGCTGTTGGTTACCCTTTTAGTAGTACCACTTTAGACAGATTGGAATCCGATGGCATGGAGGAATCTGGAGTTGCCAGAGTAAAAATGATGCCGAAGAGAGGTATGAATCAATTTCAGACAAAAGCTCTGCTGTCATGGGCAAAAGGGGAAATTCGTAAAATGGTATGAGAGGTGAGTTTGAGGTAGTTGAATAATTGAGTGGCTAAGTTTGAAGATAAGTCGGGAAACTTTGATGGAATCCTGTATTCAAGTTGAGCAAGCTAGTTAAGAAGTCTGGAGGCCTTGATCTTGTATAATAGGGGAGGAGGGTGGGGAAGCTTGGGCTTGAGATGTATGCAACTTGGGTTGGCCCAATCCACTAAGTTTTACAATGTTTAGTTCTGTGAAAAACATTCGTCTAGCTTAGATAGATAGATGCCTTATTGTTTGGGTGTAGTCATAGAAATATTTGAAGTTGGGGAAATTTTCTTTTTTTTCCCATGTTTTTACTGAAGGTTTAGATAGATGAACATAGCTGTTGTCCGAGGGTTGTGCCTCACCTTGTATAATTTCTTGTATGATTAATTTGTTGCGCAAATTCATGCACCATCTGAGTAACAGTGCGGTAAGATTTGTTCAAACACATAATGGTGGATTCGTGGGAAAGAAACAATCATTTTGCCATTTTTGAATCAATATCTTCCGTTGACAGAAAATAATCCATCACGATTTTATGATCCGAGCTGTTTATTCATTATACAATGATGGTTACCACCTCTCCTCTCTCTATTTCTCACTCCTCTCCCTCACTCTCCGTGCATGCTAAGTAGCTATCTAAATTTAGCACACATTCAAGAGCATCTCCTACGGCCTCCACAAATCTCCATTTCCGGCAAAATGGCAAGCAAAACCCTTCAAATCTACTCCCAGCAGCCACAGCATCCTCCTCGCCAATTCCTCTCCTGCCTAGTGACTCGCCACGCCGAGCGAGTCACTGTAGCCCTTGCCTTGTTCTCTCTCTCTCCGCCTTCAAAGCCACCAAATTTGACCGTAAATCACTATCGTCGTTCTCTTTGCCCTCACTGTTGTTGGCTCCGGCAAAGGTAAGAACAGTTGCCATCTCCCCCCCCCCCCCCCCCCCCCCTCCTTCTCTGATCTAGCCGTCGTTGGCCGTTGGTTGTGGTTTGTGGGTCTGATTGTGGGTTTTCAATTTTGAGAGAGGTGGTTTTCTGATTTTGTGTGCTTTCCGATTTGAGAGAGAGTTGGGTTTTCAATTTGTGGGTCTGATTGTGTGGGTTTTCGATTTGAGAGAGAGAGAAGTTATTGGTTTGATTTGTTGGACATCTTCCGTCGTCGACCAGTTCCATTTCTGGTTGAGAAGAATGGCTAGGCCTAGTTGAGAAGAATGCCTAGGCTATTGGGGAGGGGTTTTACTCCGTATTTGGTGGCTAGCTAAGTTAGAAAAAAACACTTTTCCTAGGCAGAATAGCTAGTGACTGCTGGAGATGCTCTAAAATTAACTTATTGGCTTATTTTCGTCTTTATTAAAAAAAATTAGATTTCGGTTGTAATTTTTTACTTTTTAGATTCTTATCGTCATGACAAAGCAATAATTCTAAAAAAATTGACGAAAAACTAACAAATACGAAAAGAATTTGAATAAGAACAAAAAAATAAGCCAAATGATTTTTTTAGCAGAAGGACCCCTAAGGCTCCATTCCAGAACACCTTCTTAAAAAATAAATATTTATTTCACATTTTCAAACTCAAAAATAATGTAAATAAAAAATTACTTTTTTATTTTTTTACACCGTATAAAAGATCTCGATAAGATCTATCAAATAAGATCTATATTGCTAGAAAAATTATTTGCGTAAACACATTATTTTTGAGTTTGAAATTGCCTTCTTAAAAAATAAGTACTTATTTTCAGTTCCAAAACGGGGCCTAAGAACGTCTTCAATGGTAGGCGTGCTATTAATGGTAGCTATTGTTATAATATACAGTAGCGATGAATAGCGTCAATTTGCTACATTGTAGCAATGTTGCTCCAATGTTGCACATGCTGTTTCTTCTTTTCTATTCACAAAATGTCGATATGAATTTTCATTTCTAGGTCTCATAATGAGAGAGTAAAAATAAATGAGCCTGCTAAATTATAACAATAGCTAGCTATATCTTATGTTATATTTGGCACAAAAAATAGTTATAAGGTAAAAATGGCATGTATTTTACCTCACAATTGAAGAAGGGATTTAGAGCTTCATGTTATAATATAGCTATAGCATGCCGTTAGAGATGCTCCAGTACATATAAAATAGCAAGCTCTAGCTAGCATATGGGATATCACAACCATAACGCACTTAAAACAAACATCTATTATGGCCTGTTTGGATGGGGTATTGTAAATGAGTGTTGTGTTATTCCCCCTTTTAACACCTGGGACCCACCCTTCTACCCCATTTGGCAGTCAAAAGTGGAGGGGGTATTCCTTTCACCCCGTGTTCCACTACACCACCTAATACCGCCTGAGGAGGTGTTGGCGATGGGCTACCTTTGACCAGTTGCTGTGGAATCCCCCCAAATCCCCCTCTTTTCGGACGAATCTATCCCTCCTAATCCCCCTTTCCCACCCCGAAGTACCCATTTCACATCATCCACCCTTCCTTATACACCCCTATTAATCCTCCATCCAAACAAAGTATTATTTAATCCTCATTCTCTAATACCTCATCCAAACAACCTATTATTTAATATCCCCTCTATGAACATCACATCAATGTGGGTCATCATTTATTAACTAATATCCCTTACTATTTAATCCTCCCTTCTTACATAACACCTCCAAACCTAATCCCGCATCCAAATAGGCTTTTAATTTGCACTCTTAGCACATATCCCTACTACGTACACTAATTAGCACACATCCATTTGCTAGTTCCTACCACATAGCCCTAACTACACTAAGGGTATGTTTGGTTGGATGGAATCAAGGTTGGAATGAAATAGTCATTCCAATGAGTTACTTATTCCAATGTTTGGTTCACCATTAAATAATTGAATGATGATTCCAAATAGAATTACTATTCACCTTGGTAAAGGAATTGTCATTCCATCTAAAAAACTAAATAATTGTTATTCCATTTATTTGTCACACCAAAATTACTAGTGCCACTTCAACATTCACTATTGTCACACCCAAAATTACTACTGACACTCCGAAAAATGCTATTGCCACTCCGAAAATTACTATTGTCACTCCAAAAATTGCTATTGCCACACTATTACATTGGAGATGAGAATGACTATTCCTAAGCAAAAACAAACATGAGAATGATTATTCCATTTTCAATTCTTCCAATTCTATTCCATTCTTAATTCCATTCCTATTCACATTCCATTCCATCCAACCAAACGCACCCTAATGTATAACACGCCACCCGCAAATGATCTCAGAGTATCATAATCAATTGACTTGATTGCCTGCCTACACTCTCTGGTCCAAGAAATGGATAGGAATGTCTTGTTAAAGCCCATCTATGGGTCATCTCCAAACCCACTTTGATGATTGGAGCCATTTATTTTTTGGATCTCGTTATGAACATTAATCACACAAAAAATTACGTTGATTGGCTATCATTTGATATGATTTTGGAACACATTTCTATTGAGGAAAAAAGAATTACTACGGTGGATTGATACCCAATTAACCCATTTTATCTCCATATAAATGTATGTCAAAATCATATCAAACTATTTAAGGAAAAGATAAAGAGAAAAACATATCATCACCAAATACCCTTGGTGAGTTTTTGTTTTTTTTCCTGGGGTAAGTTAAAGTTGTATAGAAACAAAACCACTTACAGGTGCAAAGGGCCGGGCATACCCCAGGACAAAGCAATACAAAGAAAGCAAGCTAGAAACAGAGGACTACAACTCACTTAGGAGCAACAACACAACTGATCAGTCAATAACAGACCCAAAGTAAAAAAACGTTCACTGAGACTCAAAAACTTTACTGCCAGGAGACCATTGGGAGCACAAAAGTCTATTAGCAACTGATTTCCTGAGGTTCCTCCAAATCTCTGGTGACTTTATTTAGGTGGCGACAAAGTAACAAATTTGCAAGACGGATGGATTGCTTGGCGGTCCTTCGAATCAATCTACAACCCGTATAGACTGCTTGACAGTTTATCGAGCCGTTCTAAGTTGGATGGACTGCTTGACGGTCTATCTAGGCATGCTACAAGCCAGATAGATTTATGACTTTACAATTGCCAATCGGGAGGGTCTTTGGCTGGAAGCTCACCTTTTGGTCCAAAGGACTTGATCACGGAGAAGAACATGGAGCGATTGTCCATTCTCCTCGAGCTCACATACATCGTCCCAATTTGACATCATTAACTGCCACAATTTTGGTTGGGCAGGCATGTCCTGCCATTTTCTTGCATTTCATTCCATGATAGTACGTATGATGTTATTATACATGATCTGGTGGGGATCTCAATACCTCTTTTTTTTTTTTGGTTACATTTTTTTTTTTTACCCCTCTTCCTTTGTCAAATTAAGAGAACTGGAGCCAAAAAAAAAAAGGAAAAGAAAGAAAGCAGGAAGCAAGTTTGCTTCCTTTTCATCAATTAACGCCAGTAGTAAACAATCGAGAAGAATCGCAGGGGAGTAGCCAACTTTCAGAAAGGAAAATGAGGAGGATCGAATTTCTCTTACACTAGCATCAACTGTACGTAAGAGCGTGTATGGCAGTGAATTCCATACAAGATCAAAATCTTCCAAGTTCTCACCCGTACCGTTGAGCGCTTTGATATTCGATTGCAGGTATCTCATGACGTTGCTTCTGGCAGTAAAGCTCAAACATGATTTCAGAGAAGCTAATATTTGTGCGGACATCTTGGTGAAGAATGCTCTCAATCTGCTGCTTGGATTTATTTCTTTTTCTGTCATTCCATCGTTTTGTCTTTTCAATTTCAGCAAATTTGTAGGGATTAGATATCCCAAACTTATTCGTATTGTTTAATCTACACTAGTTTGTTTCTGACCAAAAAAAAAAAACTGTACGTAAGAGCATCTCCAACAGGAGATGTCAAATTGGGGATGTCAATTTTTTTTTGAAGGCTTATGTGATATTCTGACATCAAGCTAGCTCTCCCTCTCCAACCCGTTCAAAAAATTAGAGCTCAAACTTAAAGAGGGAAAAAAAAAATTCAAACGACAGAATTCTTTCTTGAACTTCAACGATAAGTTTTTGAACTTCCAAAGGTATGTTTTTTAAAATTGACAAGTTGAGAGGTAGCTGTCAAAATTGACATGAGAGTGAGAGGTATAAAAGCCACCTCGGCTTTGGCATGAGTGAAGGTATATCTGTTGGATTATCCATTTATGTCAAAAGTGACCGTTAGAGATGCCACATCAGCTTTGGCATCTCCTGTTGGAGATGCTCGCACGGTTGCTTTCTCAAAACGAATATACATTGTATTACTTTTATGTATAACTTATTCCGCACTTACAAAAATAAAAAATAAGTGCATCAAAACGAGATCACCTCCATATCCTCGCGTTTATATACTAGTACTAGTGGACTAATTAATACTACTATACTAGTATGATATGATGCACCAACCAACCAACCAACCACCATGCAGATCGAAGGAGTTGACGAAGGAAAATGTCTCTGATCTTCTGTTAATATAATACCACTACAGTGATAATTTTTCATCACACTCATTACTGTATTGGAATTTGGTAGGATCGATCATCCACGGCCCCAGACAAAATAATTGAAATGGCCTGAATTAGAATCCACTCAAGCATAAAACAAAACAACAAAAGGAAAGACGTCCAAAAATCTCTCTCTCGGTAATTCAAGTACTACATTAATCTTCTGTATTTATTTACTACTACTACTACTGTATTACATAATGTGCACATTCCTACAAAACTTTTACATAGACATACGGTACAAAGAAAATTGAATACGCGTATAGTATGTCTTGAGTAAACAACTGAGCCTCAAGTTTATTTGTTACGTTTATCTAGATTAAAACGTAAGCAAAGCTTCAATTTTTTTATTTATATATATTTTAGTATAAGAGGAGGCTGGCTCTGTGGCAGGCTGCAGCATCCGTTAATAATGCACGTTGAATATTGAAATTGATCAAGCCTAATTAATTAAGAGGAATGATGAATGACCCAGTGTTGGCCGTCGATTTGGATTTGGAGTCTATTGACTCGGGCAAACAAATCCACAGCTCTTCTAACTCCGTTATGGTCGGCAGAAGTGAAGTAATCATGCCCAAATATGACTCCACCGGGTGTTAGTAGTTTGTAAGCCCGGTTTATATCCGACCAGGCCGAGTGAAAGTCGTGACCTGCATCCACCGCAATTAGGTCCCCGAACACACCCCACTCACACAGTTTCTCCAGACCCGACCCGCTCGAGAACGGAACAAATACTACCGACTCACTGGCCTTCTCGTGAACCACGTTCTGCATGAACTGGTACAGAAGCAACACGTCTCCGTTCACCATCTTTATGTCCCTGAACCGGTCACGAAAACCGGGCCACCCACGGAAGTCGTCCAGACACACTATCTGAGTCTCCAGTCCCAGTCCCCTCGCCAACTCCGCCATGTGAATCGCTGACGCCCCCAAGAACGTGCCAACCTCAAGTATGGTCCTGGGTTGGACTTTGCGGATTAGGTTCTCGAATACAGCGCCGGTTGAGCCCCAGCCTTTGATTCTCCTTGGGCGTAGGAGAGGGCTAGCATGCTCCGGGGGGAAATCTTCGTAAGGGGAAGTGCCATTGAATACTCTGTCGAGAATTGTTTGGCGGACGAGTTTGGAGGGAACTGGGTCGGCACACTGAGTCGTGAAACGGTAGTGGTCGTTGTTGTTGTTGTTGTTGTCGTCGGCGGTTGCGGGGGTGGAGGTGTTTTTTTGGTTGCTTTGGGGAATATTAATATGTCTTGGTTGAGAAGAAGAGGAGGGAGAGTGGGGTGAAGAGTAATTGGGATATTGATGAGATGGAGCGGAAATATATCCCAAGGAGTAAGAGAGGAGGAGGAGGAGAATAAAGCAGACCGTGTGTTTGGTGAATTTCTTGCCAGCCAAAGCAGCGACCCGTCGTCGGTGGTGGTGGAGCAGGAGGTGGTGGACAGGTGGTTGCTGCTCTTCTTCCTTCATTAATTTAGATTTTCTTTTGATCTATTTCCCGATATGTATAGAAATTAAGACAAAAAGAAGGAAGGGTTTCAAAGAGATAGTAGTAGTAGTAGTAGTAATAAGAAGGTTGGTGGTAATTAGCATCAACGATTGAGGATGTGTAGTAGTAGTAGTAGAAGATGAGAAGAGGGTGAAGGAAGGAAGGTTGGTGGTGGTGGGGAGTGGATGTGGGTGTGGTTGGGTTTGGGTTGGTTGTGGTGTCTAGTACTTTTTGCTACCCACACAGCTGGTGTATGAAAATGATCGGAAAACGTCGTCTTCGGTGCCGTAGAGATCAATGCGACGCCCAACCCCCACCCCGACTCTAACTAATTATTACTACTACGACTAATATATGCTATAGTACTATTAGGCTCCGTTTCAAAACACCTTCTTAAAAAATAAGTACTTATTTCATATTTTCAAATTTAAAAATAATATGAATGAAATTTTTTTTTTCAATTTTTTTTTCACAGTATAAAAAATCTCAATGAGATCTATCAAACAAGATCCATATTGATAGGAAAATTATTTACGTAAACACATAATTTTTGAGCTTGAAATACCTTTTTAAAAAATAAATACTTATTTCCTTTTCCGGAACGCAGCCTTAGGCCATCCACAGTGGTATAATCAAATGTCAATTGTTTTTAAAGTTAACAATGTTTGTGCAAAAGATGACTCACAATGGTATAATCAAACTTAGCAACATCCTTAAAAATAATCAAATTTTAGGTTTTGGATAACCAAAACTAGCAACATTTTTCAATAATCAAAAGCATTTTTAAGCTTTGGATAACCAATTTTAGGCTGTGGACCCCTTATTTTGGTTATGGACTAGAAGCGACCATTGTGAACCTCAACATTGGTAAGCTTAACAACCTCTTAAATGAATAATCAAAAGCTGATGTGTCAACTTTTGGTTATCCATTTTTGGTTATACCATTGTGGATGGCCTTAGTCAAATGCTTTATCCTATGCTATAACAGCGACAAGCTAGGATTGTTAACTTCACATTTAGGCCCTGTTCGGTTAAAAAAGCCATTGGCTTTTCCGCTAAAAATAAGCCAAACAAACCCATTTAAAAACAAAAATAAGCCAATAAGCCATTTTTTCGTCTTTATTCAAAAAATATTGGATTTCGATCAAAATTTTATACTTTTTAGATTCCTCTCGTCATGAAGATGCAATAATTCCCAAAAAAATGAGGATAAACCAAGTGATACGAAAAAAATTTGAATAAGGACAAAAAATAAGCCACTTTAGCTTATTTGTCCGAACACCCCCTAACTGATACTGACCAATCCTAATAACCCTCTTTTTTAAACAAAAAACAAAAAATGTTTCCAATTTCTTCTTCCATCTTGTATTTTTTTTTTTTTATTTGCCCCTTTATAAAAGACTCTTTCTGAAAGATTCTTTTCAAGTTCTGTAATTAACGACCACTTCTTTCCTTTTCCTTTTCTTTTTTGTAGTTACATAAAAATACATCCTAACATAAACATCCATACAAAGCTGCTGCCTTAGAGGCTAGAGCATCCGCAATGGTAATAATCAAAATCAATAATCAAAATGTGTCACGTCAGTATTTGATTATTCATTTAGTTCATAATCAAACTTAACAACATCTACCTCCACATTGGTTATTTTTGCATTCCTAACCAAAAAATCCTCTCACAATACACAATGCACATTTGTCCTATCGCAAACGAATTTCAATCATGCATCCGAGCATACCAAATTATTCGTCTCGATGAGACGATTCTAATATGTGATGTTTTGAGTTATTGAGTTTTGAGTTTGGTTATTGAGTTTTGGTTATTGGTAAAAGTTGTTAAATTTGATTATGGAATGGGTGAAATTTGGTTATTTGCTAAAAGGCTTGTAACTTTCCTTATTACAATGTGGGGTGTTTTTTGAACATTGTTGTTAAGTTTGATTATCCAAACCCATTTGATTATCACAATGTGAATGCTCTTAGAAAAGAGTATGGGCAGCCGCTACAACAGCACAGATCACCCTTAACTAACACACTCACTGCCCGTTTGGATGGAGGATTTGTTTTGGGTGGATATCGAATGAGGGTGGATTTGAAGGTGGATATGTAATGAGGAGTAATATGTTAAGAATGGTGGATTTGTAATAAGGTGTTTGGATGATTGTTTGAGAATGGGGACTTGGGAGTTGGATATGATGGGATAATGTGTCAAATGACTTAATTGCCCTTGTGTATAAATTTAATGTTTAAAATACAATTAAATGCATATAATTATCATAGCCCCTGATTTCAAAACCCCAAAATTGTATTTATTATACTTATTATATATATTTACAATAATTGCAATTTAAAAGTCATTTTTATATATGTATGTATATGTATACCGATGGTATACCAAACCCATTCCCTAGCCCCATTCACCCTCGCACAACCCCATCCACTGACCACTGGATTCACCCACGCACGGCCCCGTCCTTTGCCTCCGTCCTCCGCCAATCATCACCCCTCATCTGTTTTTCAGCTCTCTCTCTCTCTCTCTCTCTCTCTCTCTCTCTCTCTCTCTCTCTCTCTTGTTTTGCACAGATCGATCGAGTAGGTCGAGATGGAGTCACCAGTCCCCTCTCTCTCTCTCTCTCTCTCTCTCTCTGTGGTCTGGTCTACAGAGGAGTATACATGCGGGATAGATTCGAAGAGGCAAGGGCAAAATGGTCAAAATGCCAGTCCGCTTCAGCCCGCTTCACTAACGATAAGGTACCCCCTGTCGTTACCAAATCCGGGAACACCTGGAGATGAAATCGGGGAAGACCTCAAATCCCCCTTTTAGTTTTCATACCCAAACATCGGAGATGAGGAGAAGCCGGATTCCAAATCCGGCCGGCTCACAAATCAGGGGTCATCTATCCCATCCAAACAAGCTGTCATAGTAGATTATACTCCAACTAGTACACGAACTAAGAACATACTAAAAAATAGAGGAAGATTTAAAGCCCGTACCATTCCCCAAAGAAAAAGAAAACCCATCTTTAGTATGTTCAAAGTAAAGCTCATCAGCAAGCACAAATCTAGAAATATTTATATTTATATAATAAAGGAAAACGGTTTTTGAATCTTATATGCTACATAAATCCAACGACCCTTATCTCTCCAACCCAATCTAACGACAGAAAGATGGGAATCCCTCATTTGATCAAAAACTCTCCTCTCAAAAACAAAAACTACCGTGAAAAAAGAAAAAAAAAAAAAAAAAAAAACCTAATTGCACGTTTGTTACTTAATTTTCTAATTTCTACCGAATCGACGGGAAATCGACGGAGAAACTGAATTATGATTTGCTGGAATGTGGATGTGGAAAGTGGAGTTTGGTTCCTTATCGTTTTCAGGATTTCTTTGAAAACAAACAATGAAGTGGATGGATTGTGGAAGAAGACTAACAAAATGGACTTTATTAATCTCCAAAATAGAAGAACAATCGATTAAGATAATCAAGTGAACAATTACAAGTTATAACTACTCCTAGAAAAGAAAAGATAAAGGCCTGTTGGCGTGGACCAGAGGATTCTGCCGAGCGGCACCCCTACCGAGCGGCCAATTCGACCGTTTATCTCGGAATCAACGGCCCGGATCAAAACATCTTTTTCCTTTTCCTTTTCTTTTTTTTTAAATCCGCTCGGTACCTTTGCATTCGGGCCGTCCAAAACACATTTGGACTGCCGAGATGCGCTCCGCACCCTTGCCAAGCACCCTTGCTTGGCAGGGTCTCCCGGTCCTGTTGGCGTTGTTTGTGCGTTCTTTATAATGAGGCCTAAAAAGGCTAATTATAGGAAAACAAAATGCACAGGAAATAACTTCCTAACTTCTTCAATACTCTTTATTCTCCTTTGCTTCCACTTGTCCAAATAACTTCCCACTAACATCAAAGTGTGTAGGAGTATGCTAAGTGTTCTTTACAACCGCCAAGTGTATAGGACAATGCCATGTGTCTTTTTAACCTCCAAGTAAATAGAGATACGTCAAGTGTCTTGTACATGTTATTAAAAATACAAATACAAATACCAATACTAAAAATAATAAAATATGAAGCATTCTCATAATTGCCACTTTTCGATCGATCATCGACAGGCGATGAAATATGGTACAAATAGCGTTATATTCCTCTCTCTCTCTCTCTCTCTCTCTCTCTCTCTCTCCCTCCCTCCCTGTAACGCCCCGAATTTTTGGGTACGTTAAAGAAGACATTTTATTACAAAAACAAAGTGAGTCTGGCTCATTATTACATCATAACTCTCATGAGAGTACTTTTATTACACAAAGGAAGGGAACTAAGGTTCCTAACTACAGCTCCGCCTGCTCCTCCATCTGAGCCAGCTCTTCAGCTCCAAAGGCCTCCAAAGTGTACTACTCACCTTGATCATCTACAAAGTCTGACACATTATACCAGTGTCGCCACCGATATAATATGTCAGGGTCACCAAAGGTAACACTATGAGCTACGAAAGCTCAATAGAAAAATCCATACCCACCTATCTTAACTTACAAACAATAGGTTATAATAAAACATCGATTTTCACATGATACGTGTATACACAGCTACAAAAGACAATATCAATAACACATCCGCAATCGCTATATAACTATCGTTTGGTGTCCAAGATTCTCCGAGTTTCTCCTACGCAACTCATCGTAGACCGTGTCTCCATTTTCATATACAAATCAACATTTTTCAAAATCATTTGTTTAACACACCCAACCTCGGTTCCGCCACGCCGGGTTCCCGAGTATCCTCACAATGGTTCCGCCGTGCCGGGTTCCCATTGGCACACAATTTGCATTGGCTCCGTACCGCGGATAACCAAGCCACACACCCAACCTCAGTTCCGCCGCGCTGGTCTCCCGAGTATCCTCACAATGGTTCTGCCGCACTGGGTTTCCATTAGCACACACACACACAACTCACATTATGCACCAAAATCGGTCATAATGTAGTTTCAAAAATATTTCCTTCCTCGGAATACATTTCCTTTCATTAACCACATCCTATGTGCCATGTTTTTATTTTCTCGGTTCTCGTGTCTCGATTCCATGCAAAGACTCCGCGGTAGGACAAAAGTAAGCATGAATCATTCATTGTAATCTAACAAGATCATCCAACTCCATAATATACCACAAGTAATACAATCAATTCATGTATACCATTTCAAACTCCTCGAAATATCAAAATACGAATACTTCAATGCAAATAGTAAAGTTTTAACTTTCGAAAAACCGTTCTTTCTTGGAGATCAAAATAACATACGTTATACTTGAGATGGAAAGTAAATAAAGATAACCTACTTCCTACTTGGGATGGAAGATAAGGAGATCCTACCTTACTTCTTGGCGGTAGTAACGGCTTACGGACGGCAATCGGTGGTCGGACGGAGTAACTTCCTACGGTGGTCTTCCGATAGCTTCGAAAGAGAAGGTTTCTCTCGAAACTTGATCTTAACTAAACTACTTAAACTTTTTGGATCGAAGGGTGGTCAAGTGGCGGCTTAGTGGCGGCTTTAGATGAGTTTCTTGAAGAACACAAGAAAAACTCAAGAACAAGAAGAACAAAGAATTTCTAGAGAGAGAAGTTGAAGAATGAAAAGGTATGAGTTGAATGGCATGGGAATGGCTCTATTTATTACCAAAACTTGAGCTCTCTCTCTCTCTCTAAGGCCGGCCCCCCTCTCTCTCCATACCTCAATTTTTTACACTTGTCATGAAATCTTTGAAAGATCAAAGGCCAACCCTAGGCTTACATGGCTAGGATTTGTACCTTGGATTTGATCTTGGAAGATTTGATGGAGGGAAGGCTAGGTTGTACAAAATTTGGTGTTTAAATAATTATAGAAGGACAATGAAATGATAGATCTTGGCTAGGAAGAATATATGGCCAAGGATTTGAAAGATGTAAGAAGATCATGGTGGTACAACCCAAATCTCCTCTTTCTCTTCTCTCTCTCTTCTCTCTCCCTCCTCTCTCTCGGCCAACTCTCTCTCTCTCTCTCTCCCCTCTCTCTCTCGGCCTCTCCTCTCTCTCTCTCCCTCCTCTCCTCTCTTGCACAAGTACACACACACACACACACACACACACACACTATTATGTACAAGAAAGACATAAAAAAAATATTATGTACTTTTGGTACTTTGAATCAAAGAGATTTTAAAGCCAAGATTTTCTCATTAAATAAATAAATAAGCATATGTGTACTAAGTCATTACTTAGTCATCCAAGTACACATATTATATATACATAGGTACTTATGTAATCTAGGGAGATCATCTCCCCATTAAATTAATCCAATTGGGTTCAAAACCCCAATAAAAAAATACCAAGGTACCTAAGGAATCTTAGGCTTTGAAATCCAAAAGTACCTACATAATATAATATAGGTACCATGTCACGTGGAAATTAGGAAAAATGACTAGTTTATTAAACCCTAGTACTAGTTGAAAGAATAACCCTATTACCCAATGGATAATAAAACCCCTAGTATTTATTGTCCAATGGACAAAAATAATAAGAAAAGTTTTATATTAAAATAACCAAAATGTCCTTCAAAGCATGTGAACAAATGCCTTATATTTAAATATATGTGTGGTACCAAGTACCTCAATTAAATAAAAAGGCTAGGATTCTCCACATTAAATAATAATAGAGTACAAGTACTAGTTTAATCAATAAAATACTTTAGAAATCTAGGGTTTAGATATACCCCAATATTTTAATGCATAAAAGTACATGGAAATCCAAATCTTGATTATTTAAATAAAATCTTGTACCTTGTTGGAAGATTAGTGCTATTACCCAATGGGTAATAGTTTCCCTAGTGGTTAATAACCAAAGGATAATAGAGGGGTGGAAGAATACCCAATAAACAAAGAATAAATGTACTTGCACATGTGTTTAAAACATATATAATATTATATTCATACTAATTCACATATTTTAATAGAAGGCCTATTGTCCAATGGACAAAGATTATCCTAACTTCTATTGACCAATGGGTAATGGTGAAACGGTTCAAAAGGTTCATCTAGTAACTAGGTTAGTTTGGTTCTATCAACTAGTTGTTTAGAAACTAACTAAATTGGTCAAATAGGATTTCTAGTCGAGAGTTAACAAATGACCAAAATCTAACAATTACGAAAATAAATAAGAAATTATATAGCCACTCAAGAGAAAATAAGTAATTTAAAATAACAACGAGATTTTTATTCGATGAAAATCGGAGTTGTTACACTCCCTCTCCTCTCAAAACCACAAAACCACAAACCCTCCTCCATCTCGCTGATTTCACACCACACTAGAAGTCGACGATGAAGGGAGTTAACAGGTAGCATTATTTATTTTGCCCCCTTCTTTTCTTTTATGTTTAGGTTCATGGCTGCTCTTTGACCTTAGTTTTCTCGGCAAACCGCCGCCGGCAATTCCCCGAGGAAACCCAATAGTTACTATAAATAATTTTGGTTCAATTATTAATTTCTATGATGCCAGTCATATTTGAATGCCGAATCTATTTGGAATTGGAGATATCAGTAGTTGTGAAGTTTTTAGTACCTGCTTCAGCCAACTTACTCACCTAAACTCCGAGAGACCAATCTCATTGTCCCCAAGCATGATCCCAAAAAATGGAGAGTCCTAGGTTTGCGATTGAGGGACTATATTCACATCATTTGTATGTGTTGCTTAAATCCTCATATAATTCCATTCTTGTTGTATGTGTTTTTCAAATGAAGAGGTTGGAAATTGTGAAACATCTCTAATTTATTTACCTTATTTTTTAGGTTGTTACAAAGTAAGCAAAAGTGAGAGAAATACTGGCCGAAAGGAAATTTTGTCTGAGTGATCATGGAAAATTATAAAAGAAATTTAGCTGAACATTTTTAGTATTATGTGTTGTCTGTTTCGTTCATGATTAATTTGGTTACGCACTTGCTAAACTATATGTCTGATTTCATTGATTTTAAGCTCATTTACTGTAGTTGAGAAGAGGAATATGGAAAAGGATTTTGTCATGTTCAATAGTAACATTTCATTGGTTAAATTGGTCTTGATATCTTTCATCGTGCCTTTAAATACAGACAATTGAAGCTTGCTAAAAAAATGAGTTTCGAGCCAAGACGATTTCTTAAATGCCAATATTCGGACCGTGCTTGAAGGCACGGGCAAACCCTATATTCTATAAGCTATGACATTTGGGGACTGGGGGGAGCTGCTGTCCCTCAGCAGCGTGCTGTTCCAGCCGAGGGGGCCCCGCTCCGGTCTTGCTCCGATAATCGAAAACGTTTATTTCATAGAGTTCGTCGAGTTGAATAAGTACACGAAAAATCAATTTGATTGGATATCAATAAGTGCCTGATCGGAACACATATAACTTGCCAATAATGGGTTCTGATAGATTTGATCCAGCGTTTCAGATCCATTCTTTTCAAGACAAAAAGATTTTGATTAGACACTTAATGATGTCCGATCGAGCTGATTTTTTACTTGTTTGTTCAACTAGACAAGCTTTACGAAGTAAACATTTCCGATCATTGGAGCGAGACCAAAGCACGGCCCCCTTGGCTGAGTAAAGGGACAGCAGCTCCCCCAAGTCCGACATTTGGGATGATTTCTGGAGGATATACCACCACCAATAAGAGGGGAACATTCCATTGAATCTGACGACCAGTATCACGATTAACATCACAGTAAGGGTTTCCAACTTGAGGAAACCACCGACTTTGAAATACACTGATAGAGTCGCCCTTTTGATAGAGTCGCCGTTTCAAAAGAAGTTGTTTGACCCAAACAAGACTCCTCCAACCCCAAGAACATACACCACGAACTCAAGTAAATCCCAGGTTTTTCCACACATTCCACGTAAACCCCTTGCTCAACAAATTTCTCTCCTTGCAACAAGTTTGGCCTGGTATACAACTCTTGATCTTTGCCAAATTAAGGCATTGTCCAGCCTGCTCACAATTGGAATCTGACACCCACTAAAGCTACCATGCCTCCTCTAGATTGTACTCCATGTACAACTATCAATCATCAGCAAAAAGTACGTGCAAGATATAGGGAGAAGACTCACTAACAGCAATCCCTTTTACATAAAAATTTTGATGCCAACTCCACAAGGCTCGATAAAGCGCTTGAAAAACCAGAATAAACAAATAAGGCGACCCATCTCAACCCGCACGCAGGTTTAAAGCGCACAGATTTACTTCCATTGACCAAAACAGAAAAAGTCAGTGGTAAACACTGATACACAAGGTCAATCCACGTGACTGAAGCCCATAGCCCTCGACACAGCAACCAAGAAATCCCAACTAATTCCTTCATAAGCCCTACTCATATCCAACTTCAAAGCAAAAAAAGATTTCCTCCCTTTCTTTGACCTTCGAATGAATTCAATCAAATCATAGGCAACAAGACATCATCAGAAATAAGCAGCAAAGGCATAAAAGAATTCTGACAGACAGTTATCAAGCTGCCAAAGATTGGCCTCAACCGATTGACCATGACTTTAGAAATGAGCTTGTATAAAACACTACATCAACTTATCTTAATTCTTTACTTTTTCTGTGTCCACGAAAACAAGGCAATCTCTCCTATCTTAATTCTTAAAAGTACTAGTGTACTACTATTTAGTCTGATGCTACTCATGGTAATCCCTCGACTTGAACTCAAACATCCACAGGCCAACCGTAGGAACCGAGAATCAAGCCACAATCAATTCAAATTGAATTTTGTGGCACTACAGCAATGCCACTGTATACAATCATGTCAATGCCACTGAACACCATCACGTGAAGGAAAGAGCTAAGGGATCACCCTTTTCATTGGCCTTCGAGGGTTCACTTGTCCTGTATGGTCTAACTTAGGAACTCCATAACTCTCTTGAAAAAATATTTGACAAAAAAACATTAGAGATCCCAAAAGATGTGTCCCCATGCTAAAGATGATTCCATCTGACTTTGATGCTGTAAAAGATTTCATTGGAATCAGGCCTATTCTTTGCTATTGCCCTTTTTCTCTGTCCTTCTGGACTTTTTGGAGGCTTGGAACAGGTCTCTCTTCGTCTGTCCACTTCTCTCTCCCTTCACCTTCAAGCTCTCTTTAATTATTGCATTTTCAACTTCTTCTCATGTTATCGGCGAAAGTAAGTATTGGTAGAATAGTTAGATTAGTACCTTGGAAAAGGAGTTGAACTCCTTACCTCCTTTCTCCTAACACCTAGGTGCACCCTGATGTTGTTGGGCCGAAGGCCTCTTGGCTGCATTTTCAACTTCTCCAAGCAATTCTCTCTCATTTCAGAAAAATTTTGGACCAAGGGCCAAAATTGAACTTTTTCTATCCAGTCTCACGAAACATGAACTTCCTCCTGTACCTTGAGTTCCTCCAAATGCTCAAATAAATTAAGCCAAACGAGCCTTCTACAATGCTAAACCAACAATGCAGGAGAATTTGATGGCAAGGAAAAGAAATTGAAAATGCTAAAAAGAAAAAGAGCTGCAACCATCCGGCTGCTTAAGCCGAAGAAATGTCTTACCATATACATAGAAGGGTTCATAACTTCTCAAAATACAGGAGAACCATTTGACAAATTTAAGCAACCGTCCAGATACGCGAAACGGGTTTACAACTTACCAAACATCATCTACGTGGTGTTATATCTGCTCGAAGTGAATTATTCTCAGATGTATGCCTGTCTGCTTAGCCTAGGTAGCATAGGATTTATGCCTCCATGACGAGTACCCTACATTCTATGAATGCGGTTACAGAAGAAGCATAAGCTGAAGAGGAGACTTAACAAACTGAAATATGAAGAATACAGAAATACCTGTGTTCAGATTTCTTCCCTCCTCCATTTCTCCTCGATACTTATTTTCTTGCTACTGTTTATACATCACCCTGTCTACAATGAAGAAATAACTGAAACAATATACATAAAATACTAGTAAATTAATCAGAAAAAATAGAAATCAACTTATTATTGGATCTGATTATCAGTTCCCAGATCTTGCAATTAATCAACTTGCAGATTTTGGAAGAAAACTAGAGAGCAAAACATAACAAAATGAAATGGTGCAACATAACAGCTCTCCCACCATGCTATTTGTTGGGGTGGGGCACCCTCCGAATACTCAAAAGACAAGACAAGTGTTCTCATCAATGATAGAGGAAAGAGAAGTTCGTAGAATTTGAAATGACCATCGAACAAAATGGCTGGTAGCTCGGATCATTTTATAACACCATCGGTGTTATAAAATACTACGTAATCATACTAGAACCTGAAGAAAGGCAGACAACAGACAAATTGAAAATGCATTTGAATACTGCAATTATAAAATACCATGTATATAAACAAGGATGTACAACATGAAAGGCAGAGTATTGAGTTTTCATTCAGATCCAATCCAAAAAAAATAAAGTTTTCATTCAGATTCCGTTTAACTACAAAAGTTATAAGCCTAATACTGTTCATAAAAGTCAGCAAAAGTGTTACATACAATTTTTACCTTGTACGTATAACCTCCAAGTTGCATCCCAACTAACCCGCCCATCAGTGCCTTTCAAAAATTCAAAGTGGAAGCAGATTTCGGAGTTCCCTTTCATTCTCGGTACCCACTGAATTTCCAGCAGCTTTGTATTCGTTAGCTATCTCTACTCCAATTTGGGATTCTTTCAGGGGTACACTCTGCATAGCAGAACCCTTGCTAATCTGAAACCGTGCAATTACTTCCACCGGGCTGTGCTCATTTATACGGCCATATTCACAGTCTCATAAACATGTTTCAGCATTGGATTCTCAAAACGTGACTTACTAGAACCCACATCCATTGATTTTGCTGCACATATTGTTGCCTTGCGTGGGGAAGCAGCAAGATTATGTTGTCCTGCAACATTACTATTACCATCAACAGCCGAGCTGAGCCCTTTGGACTT
Source organism: Rhododendron vialii (assembly GCF_030253575.1). NCBI lineage: Eukaryota > Viridiplantae > Streptophyta > Magnoliopsida > Ericales > Ericaceae > Rhododendron > Rhododendron vialii. The sequence goes on along the minus strand of NC_080563.1, from coordinate 203,090 downwards.
GTCAAGATTCCCCGTACTCTTTGTAGCTGAAGAAGTTCTGGCAATATCAGCTCTTAACCCTCCACGGAGACCTATAAATCTGCTCTGCCGTTGTTCAGAATCAGACAGAACAAACACAGTTCCTCTTTCTAGTTCATTCGATCCAGTTCCAATGTTACACGTCGAAGACTCAATATCCAAAATGGTATTACAAAGTTTTTGCTTTTTCAAAGGAGGACCAACCGAAACATTTTTCCTTTGAGATTTGGATGAATATCCCAACCCCCTCTTCTGGGAAGAGGACTTTGATGGAACAACTTTGATAGGATTAGCAAAATCACGTTGTGGCATCTTCAAGGGATGCTCACCTTTTCTCGAATTAGGCGGTGAGCCCAAACGCTTCATGGCTGAATCAGAGGGAGAGGGAGAAAGGGACAGCCTATATTTGGAAGCCCTAAACTGAGTTACAATGGAAAAGGCGCGATCGAAGAATAGCCCCTCTTGTGTTGCCATGGACTTCAATTGGGAAAGCCAGAGACTTGAATCTGAGGGAGAGAGGGAAAGCCAATATTTGGAAGACCGAAACTGAGTTACAAGGGAAATGGCTTGATCGAAGAATAACCCAGCATCATCTTGTGTTTTTTTTTGGGTAAAATCATCTTGTGTTGTTGCCATGGTCTTCAATTGTGAAAGCCAGAGACTATTATGATCATGCTGGGTGTCTGATGATGACGACGAATAATCAAAACAATCAATAACATCATCGTCGTGGGTTGCCAAGTATTCTACGGTGTGAGGTGGTGAAGATTCCGTAGAGGGAGGGGATAAAATTTGGTAGGACACAACACAAGGAGGAGTGGGGGTATCTCGCTGGTCATGGATGTACGAGTAGTCATTCTGGTCGTGGTGGTGGTGGCTTTGGCCATCGATGATGCAGTTGTCGTCGTTGTTGGTGTTGGTGTTGGTGTTGGTGTTGGTGTTGGTGATACTTTTGTCGTTGAGGTCGTCGTCGTTTTGGGAGAGGAGGTCGAGGAGGTAGGGGCCGATGGATTCAGGGGGAATAATGGTGCCGTCGGCATCCAGCGAGTGGTCGATGAAGCGCATAGACAGAGGGGTGAAGATAGCAGCAGTAGAACTAGTATCAATCATAAGTGGGGTGGTGTTAGTAGTTGTGGTTTGGAAAGAAGAGGGTCTGGTGGGCCTGCAGATTTCCAGGATTGACGCGTAGGGATCATCGTCTTCCTCCATATGGTCCGGAAATGGAACTCTCTCTAGGGTTTCCGCCCGTCTCTTGCCTTCCGCTTTCCCTATCTTTTATTTCTTCTTTGTTTTCGGGAGTTCATAAATACAATTGCAAATTTACATGTAACTAGTTTTTAAATAAATGACAAAATTGTCCTTATAAAAATGGACAAAAATACCTACTTTTATTATATAGGGGAAATTACAGATACCCCCCTTAAACTACCACCCGGTCATACATTGTCCCCTTTAACTACAAAAACCAACACTTAACCCCCTCCAACTACCGTTTGCTGATAATGCGACTGACTCCGTTTGCGATCTGTTAAAGATTTGTACGGAAATAAGGTGCTAGACTAAGGGGCTGTTTGATAAAACTGAAAACTGAAACTGAAAGCTGAAAAATTAAGTACTGAAAACTGAATGCTGAAATTTTTAAGCTGAAAAGCTGTTTGATAAATATATTAAGTACTGAATTAAAAAAATGATGAATTAATTTTGTTCCAATTCTATCTTAATTTACTAACGGTCACAATATATTTTTGGTAATGGTGGTGGAGTGGTGGTGGGGGAGTGGTGGAGGTAGTAGGAGTGCTGGTAGTGGTGGTGGTGGTGTAGTGATGGTAGTGGTGGTGGAGTGGCGGTGGTGGTGATGGTGGTGGAGTGGTGGAGGTGGTGGTAGGAGCGGTGGTGTGTGGTGGTGTAATGATGGTAGTGGTGGAGTGGTGGTGGTGGTGGTGGTGGAGTGGTGGTGGTGGTGGTGGTAGTGGAGGAAGTGGTGGCGGTGGTGGTGGAGTGGTGGTGGTGGTGTAGTGATGGTAGTGGTGGGAGAGTGGCGGTGGTGGTGGAGTGGTGGAGCGGTGGTGGTGGTGGTAGGAGCGGTGGTGGTGGTGGTGGTGTAGTGATGGTAGTGGTGGAGTTGTGGTAGTGGTGGAGCTGGTGGTGGTGGTGGTAGTGGAGGAAGTGGTGGTGGTGGTGATGTGGTGGTGGTGGTGGTAGTGGAGGGAGTGGTGATGGTGGTGATGTGGTGGAAGAGGAGTGGTGTTAATGGAGGTGGTGGTGGTGGAGTGGTGGAGGTGGTGGTAGTGGTGGTGGTGGTGGAGTGGTGGAGGTGTTGGTGGAAGTGGTTGTGGTGGTGGAGTGGTGGAGGTGTTGGTGGAAGCGGTTGTGGTGGTGGTATGACGGTTGAATGTAAGTACACAAAAATTCAGCCAGAATTAAGTAGCTTAAAGCTACTTAATTTTTTTCAACTTTTTAGCCTATATTTTAAGTGGTACTTAATTTGTTAAGTAATATGAAATGTGGTTATCAAACTTACTGAATCACTTATTACTTAATTGATTCAGTATTAAGTGCTGAATTTAGGTTATCAAACAAGCCCTAATTTTCCCCTCAACTCCATGGCTCAACTCCCCTTTTATATATATATATATATATATATATATATATATATATATACACACACACACACACAAAACTTCTAATAAGGGCGTGCTTACCTTATTACGGTAAGGACGTCCCTTTCCCGACCAATTTGCGATGATCCGAGCCACTAAATGTGTTCAGAACGTGATTTTAAGGGTACTCATGAGAAATTAGCAAAAAAAAAGACCGAAAAGGGCTTGATCCGAGCAGTTTTTGTTTGTATTTTATCGAACGGTTCAAATAAAAACTGTTCAAATCAAGCCCTTTCCGGTTATTTTTTTTGCTGATTTCTCGCGGATACCGTTAAAATCACGTTCTGAACACATTGAGCGGCTCAGATCATCAAAAATTCGTCGGGAAAGAGAAGAAAAAGGGAAGCCCTTACCGTATTACGGTAAGGGCGCCCTTATTAGAAGCTTACTGTATATATATATATATTTCTCTCTCTCTCTCTCTCTCTCTCTCTCTCTCTCTCTCTCTCTCTCTCTCTTTCCCCTGTTTTTGTACAACTCTACCTCCGCTGGCACTTCCTCAAAATAACTCAAATACCATGGTCCAGTCTGGTGTTAGATTTGTGTCAACCGAATGGCGTCCACAGTTGAATCGCCCGCGGGCAGCCTCTCAAAGCTTGATGTCAACGGCGATTGGGCCGCCTCCGCTCCAAATCTCCACAATAATCTCTCCTTCCTTTCTCCCGACCAGGTACACTCACAATTACTACATGTCTGCGTACATCTCTATGTACTAAAAGAAGATCCTCAGTGGGTCTCTTTGAAAATCAAAATTGCATTAAATTACCACAATAATCCCACAACTTACTTCAAATACAAGCAAACAAGGAAATATAACCCTAATCATAGTAAAATCCCTGATTTCAGTTCAGCCATAACCCGAAAGAGAAAGAAATCTAAAAAAATTTAAAAAAATTCTAGGGCTATGGCTGATAAGCAGAGAGAGAGAGTATAGGTGTATAGACACCGCTGGTCGCGGAGGTGAAAATTGCAGCTGGTTGTGGTCACCGTCGGTGCAGGGGAGGAGCTGATGGCGGCAGAGGTTGCCGGTGGTGGTGGTGTTGGTCGGTTGCGCTCTCTCTCTCTCTCTCTCTCTCTCTCTCTCTTCATTGGGTTTGGGCGGGGAGAAGGCGAAAAGCTGAGGTTGATTTTAGTGCCAAAAAAAAGGGGTAAAAAGGTAAATTTATGACTTCAGTTAACGGGAATCCTCACGTTATCAACAAATGGTAGTTGGAGGGGGTTAAGTGTTGATTTTTGTAGTTAAAGGGGGCAATGTATGGCCGGGTGGTAGTTTAAGGGGGGTATTTGTAATTTCTCCTATTATATACAACCACAAACATATAACCATATCCAAAACACATACACTCCGTAACGCACATTTCCCTCCATTTTTTTCCATCTTCTTCCGGGGGAATTTTTTTTGCTTCTGGTCGTTCTAGGCCACCACCATTGTTGAGCTCCCACCTCCCACCATAAACCCAGTCAACATCTACTTCCGAACTCTCACCTCACACCTCCATTGCTTCCTCTCCCTCCATTGATAAAGAAAAAGTCTTTGACCCAACATATGAGAGCAATGTGCATTTTGATTGGGGATTGGAAGGTTGTGCAATGGAAATGGACGTTAACAAGGAAGCGGAAGCCATGGATGTTGTAGTTTTAGAGCTGAAATCACAGTAAGAGGTAACTCAACACTCCATTTTTAGCCTGATTCTATTCCGACATTGTCATATTCTAAAACTTGAAATTACGTCACAATTTCAAACTCTAGAGTTTGAAAATTGAAAACAATATCATATTCTAAAACTCGGAATTTTGCCAAAATTCCAAAATTTAGAGTTCGAAACTTGTCGACAATAATCACTCCCTCATTTTAAACCTGATTTTGGCACAACATTGTCAGATTATAAAACTTGAAATTAGGCCAACATTTCAAACCGTAGAGTTTGAAAATTGAGAATAATATCATATTCTAAAACTTGGAATTTTGCCGAAATTTCAAACTCTAGGGTTTTTAGAATTGGCTTTCAGAAGTGGGTTTCAGAAAACAGAGAGCGGACATTTCAAAATTTTGGCCAGAGTACTTGGTTGGAGTAGGGAAGGATAATTTTGGAAGTTCACAGCTATTTTGAGGTTGTATGAAGCAAATTTTTATAAGATTTGTGGTTTAAGTTAGCAAAAGGCTACATGCAGTAAATTCGCAGTTGTATTTATAAACTCCCTTGTTTTTTTCCAGGGGAAGTGGAATGCTGGCTAGTGGCTATGCACCTCTCCCTCGTGGCCCTTTTGGATGGTGAAAAATAGTGAGATAAAAAAGGTAAGTCTTTCCTCACAGAATTTCACCATTTTATTTATACTTTTCTTTTTATTTCTTACAAAAATAGTCCATCTAAATGAGTGATTTGACTAGAAACCAAAACTCTTTCTTTTCTTTTCTCTTAAAATCACTCAATCCACAGGGGTTGTTAAGGTCCAGTCCAGTTTCCCTAAGCTATATAGTCCCTGTCCAATTACAATTAGTGAGAAACCAAGCTCTTTTACAGCTTATTTGGATCGAGCGATTTCAGGAGAAAAGAAAGGGGAAGGAGGGAGAACTCAATCTCTCCTCCGTTTGGATGATCCACAAGGCGAGAGAGGGTGATGAAGGGTGGGAGACAAGAGTCTCATCGTTGCCCGTTTTTGTTTCTCGCCACTTTTGGCGCGATTCCGTGAGAAAGGAGAAAAGAGAGGCGACTGGGAGCGTGAGTGGGAGTAGATCTTACTCGCTCAACTTCCGGCGACGCGTGCCGGCTACTACGGCATCTTTTTGACATCGAACCAGTTGTTGTGTGATCGCCGGAGAAGAGAGAGGAGAGTTCCAAGTCTCCGGAGAAAGGAGAGGAGAGTTTCAGGTAGCCGGAGAAAAGACCAATCGTTGGAGATGAAAGTGAGAGTTTGATTTCTCACTTGTGTTTGGATGGGTTGGTGAGAAACCACACCTCTTTCTTTTCTTCTCTCACTAATAAAGGAGACCACTCCCCTTTTTTCCCCTTTCTCACCTGGACAGCCAAAAGGGCTGTTAAGGTCCAATCCAGTTTCCCTAGGCTATATAGTCCCTGTCCAATTACAATGAGTGAGAAACCAAGCTTGTCAAGTTAGCTGTCTCATTTATCTCTTCAGTGGTGATTTGAGTTCGAATCCCACGGAGAGCAGGTTTGGAGTGTTCAGGGCTATAGATAACATTTGAATCAACTGTTGACTAACATACGAACACTCCCTAACCCATGCTAATATATACTGTATGACAAAAAAAAAATACAATTAGTATTAATTACATTTGTCTTCAAATAAATGAGTCCCATTTATAGTATACAAAATGCATTTATATAGTTATTTTTTTACCTACCCAAACTACTAAAATTTGAGGGATGATGCTATGGTGTCCCCGGTCATTTTGGGGATACCGTAATTTTTGGCATAATTTAACCATTATGAGCATAACTAAAACCTATTATAAGCATAACAAAACCCAAATAAGACATAACCAAGGAATATCCAAAAAACCAACCAAGGCATAACCAAACTCAATCAAGGCATAACTAACAAGTTATGCCTTGTTATGGTTCTGTTATGCTCATAATGAATTTTGGTTAGGCTCATAATGATTTTGTTATGCTAAAAGTTACGATGTCTCCAAAATAATCGGGGACACCGAAGTCATTCCCAAATTTGAGATATGAAATATGGAGTAGGAGTGCAAGGGGCGCAGAAGTCTGATTCTAGGTAGTTCCTCTCGGTTTTGTCTAATTCCTTTTTACCTAAACTTTTTTAGTTTATTCCTCCGTCAGTTTTGCCCAAAAAAAAAAAAAAAAACAGAGAGAGAGTCCTCCCTCCCTCCCTCTGGTCTCCTTCCTTTGTCTTTGGCAACTGGAATTCTCTCTCAACTCTCAAGGTAAAGTAAGAAAGGGGAGAACATACCAGTACTGGTAATCTCAAGACTCTCTCTGTACCTAGAAGTTATTGCGATCGTTGGAATCCTGGCGTCTGATATCTGGAAACGATTGTTCCCACTCCGAACCAGGAGGAGGTCTTCCCCCGTGCCCGTAGCATTAATCCCACTCCGAATCGGGCTTGGAAGTCGACGTCTTAATCCCACTACTACTACTACTAATAATAATAATAGTAATAGTAATATGGATCTGAACCTGTTCAAGTTATGCTCCGGCCTCAAATTCTTGGGTTACTTGATGATCCTCCTCGTCGCCGCTATTATCGTTGTCTCCTATTACGCCGTCGTCATCCTTACTTGGGGCCCACACTTGCTTCAGGGTGGCTTCAATTCCTTCCTATCCTTCGCCATCATCTCTGTCTTTCATTTCCTGGTAATTCTCCCCTCCCCTCCCTTATTTTTACCGGTATATATATGTTCCATTAATACCGTTCGTTTTCATGTTGATTTTTTCTCCCAATTTGCACTGTCTGATTATTTGCTTCTGCTCCCTTTGGGAGCGGCTTATTATGGCTTCTTCTTTTTTTCCTTTTAGTGTACGTATTTACGATTAGTGCTCGAGTGTTGGGTAAAGCATACTGCTTGCAGCTTAAATAAGGGCTTGGTAGATGTGCTTTTCGGGTTATCCTTAGTTGGGTTCAACAAATCAGACTTGAAGCAAAACCAACACCACGATTTCAATTGCACACTAAAAGCAAGGTTTTGGGAAGTTTGTTTTCGTAATACTATCAGTATGCAACATCTTGATTTGTATGGTACTAATATTAAAAAAAGAAAAAGAGTTTAACTTAATTGAGTTTTAAAGGAACCTTCAAACTTTTCCTGACCAGATGAACTGGTTTATTTATTGCAGTATCTACTTAATTTTTTGTTTTGGTCTGGTCAGTTATTACTTAGATTTTTTTTTTTTTTGGGTGAAATAAGTAGAATCAGAACCAAGCAAAAACGAAGAAATACATAAATAGTCATGTCAAATAATTTAGAAAGTGATGGACCATGTGTTCTTTTTCATTTATTTTTCTAATTTCATCGTAGCCTCATTTGGTTACTTCTATGGGGCAGAATATGGACAAAAACAAACCAAAACTGGAAAAAGAAAAACAAGAGGGTTTATGCAAGAGAAAATAGAATTTGAGATTAGAGATCCAATACGTGTGGGATAGTTGTAATAGTACTCGGAGAAGAATGAACCTGTGCATTTTTTGGATTTCACATTCAAAAAGGGAGAGATAGTAGTTAGAGAAACTAGTGTCAGAGATTGTGAATAGCAAAGTAATGCAAGAGACAGATGTGAAGGAAGGGAGATTATCGAAGTGCATTAAAAAAAAAATGAAGTTTGGTGTTGGTTTGAGACGGAAGTGAAGGATCAGAAATTGAACCTTGCAATGGTTGGTTGGGAGGCTTGTTGAATGGAAATTTGTTGTGAGTGCATGGTTGTTTCTGTGGTGGAACTGCAAGAGAAGAAGAGTTTGTGTAGTTTAGAAATTTACGGTGAGTCTAATAAACATGGATGCAGACACGACACGGACACACGGACATGTTATGTCTTGAAAAACCTAACACGAACACGTTGTCGATGCATCGAACGAAAAAAGGACTTTGCTTCCTAGATGTATCTGATGAATTCATATAAAAGATCAAAAACCTTGTTTCTACTTATACTTCAAATGCCTTTTATACGTGTTATATTTTGCATTGGAGAATTTCCACTCTTTTTGTTTGCTAGGTAAGATGTTTACCCACCAACTAAGTTTGCCTTCCATTTTGCAGCTTGTAATGTTAGTGTGGTGCTATTTCACGGTGGTCTTTTGCGACCCTGGTTCTGTTCCTGAAAACTGGAAACTGGTAGTGGAAGAGGGGAATTCGGAGGAGGGTAGTTCAATGCCATTGACGGATTGTGTAGCGCCTGAGAATTTGGCATCTGCATTATCTTCTTCAGATGGGATGGAAAGAAGATGCGGTGTACGCTACTGCAGGCAATGCGAAAATGGCAAGCCTCCACGTTGCCATCACTGCTCTGTTTGTAAGTTATCTTTACAAGCCGCTTTTTGTGTGTGTGTGTGTGTGGGTAACTGAGAACCTCATTGAAGATGACTTACAAACGGCTTTGATGTTGCGCATGCATTAATCTTTTGTGGGGTTCAGGCTCTTTTTCTTTCTGGTTAACATCTAGTAATGGGACTTGCATATCTGATCTAAATGTAATATTATATGACTGCTGACGTTGTTATGTTTTCTACAGGCCAAAGATGTGTCCTTAAGATGGATCACCATTGCATATGGGTGGTGAATTGTGTTGGAGCACGTAACTACAAGTTCTTTCTCCTTTTCCTGGTAAGTTACCAGGCTATCCCCTAAGTTTTTAACGGACAAGATGATTGTGAGTTTAAGATGATACCCTAACTAGCTTGATGGATGGGCAGGAATTATTTTGGCTAGAGTTACACATGTAACATATGATATAACTGCTTATAGAAGGGGTAGGGGAGGGGAAGGCCTAGATTGACATTGGATGCTATGGTGAAAAAAGTATTTGAATTTATTGAACTTAATTTGTCATGTGGTTCTAGACAGATCAGGATAGAGGAAAAAGGTTTCATTTAGCCGACCCAATAGATTGGGACCCAAGGCTTAGTCTTGTTTGGTTTGGTTAGGTTTAGTTACACATGTTACAAACTTACATAGCATAGCAAATGTCACATAGTTAGAACCCAAGGCTTATCCTGCAATATTGTATTGTATTCAAGAAGTATTTGTTAAGTATTTTACTTAGTCAAACAAGTATTTTGTCAACCTCTGTGGTTTTGTAAGAATGATTTCTATTGGAAATTTCAATGTTTACTTGTAGTTGTGGCCTCCTTGGCAAATTGTGATGCAGGATGAGCGTGTTGTGACACTCTCCTACACGCTCTAATACCAAAACTTATTTGGGAATGGACTATTTTGGGCAGCTAATATTAGTTTCTTTGTGGCTAAATGTGATTGAAAATGTGGGTTGAAGGATTTGTATCGGTATAACAAAGGGGTAAGATTTAAGTGAACAATTAGGCAAGTTAAAGACACAATTTTTGAACTTTGAGGGCTATTAGTACCAGAAACCAGTTTCCAAGCTTGGTTCTAAGTTATTTCAAGTATTAGGGTTTGTAGTTGAAGAGAGGAGAGGAGGGATATGTTGTTTGGGAGAATAAGAAAAGTGTATAGGGTGGTAATGAACCCTAACACAAATAACTATTATTTATAATATGGGAGACGTTGTTACAATACTTGACTAAGCTGGAGAATAGATATCATAAAGTCCCAGCTTGTTACACAACGACTCTAACCGTGGCTTGAACAATGACTTAGTAAACATATTTGCCAATTTAGCTCCTGTAGACACAAACGGAGTAGCTATCACACCACCAGTTAACTTCTCACGCACTAGATGACAATCAACTTCAATATGTTTGGTCCTCTCATGAAATACCTGATTAGATGCAATGTGAATAGCAGCTTGGTTATCATAGTACAAAGGCATAGGCAATTGCACACTGAATCCTATCTCCTCGAGAAATAACCGCAACCATACAATCTCACATGTTGTGTGCACACTAGATATTGTGTTTTCCTTGGGAGAAATCTTGTTAATTGGAAGAGTAAGAAGCAGACTGTGGTCCATCAGAATCAGTGAATGCCTCAACGCGTAAGTGTCCATTAGCTCGATATAACAAACCACATCCAGGATGCGACTTAAGGTACTTCACAATCCTGAGAACTAGTTCCAATGTGGACGGCGAGGAGCAGACATAAACTGATTCACCACACTAACTGCAAAAGAAATATCCAGTCATGTAATCGTAAGATAATTCAGCTTACCAACCAAACGACGATACTGATCAGGATTGGAGAGCAGCTCCCCCTATCAACACACAATTTGACATTGGGATCCATAGGAGTCTCAATAGGCCTAGTTCCCAACAAACCAGTATCTTCAAGAATATCTAGCACATACTTCCTCTGTGATAAGCTAATACCTTCTTTGGATCGTACCACCTCAATACCTAAGAAGTACCGTGGTTTTCCCAAATCCTTAGTATGAAACTGTTGATGTAAGAAGGTTTTAGCTCATCAATGCCATGCTGGTCATCAACGGTAAATAATAATGTCATCCACATAGACAATCAATAATATTTTCCCTCGGTATGATGTGAGGGAGAACACAAAATGATACTGCGATGCATGTCAAATCTTAAAACTGCATCATTAAACTTGCTGAACCATGCTTTAGGAGACTGCTGAAGCCCATATAGTGTTTTGCGAAGACGACATACCTGATTACGCTCCCCCTAAGCAACAAACCCAGGTTGTTGCTCCATGTAGACCTCCTCCTGGAGATCCCCATGAAGAAAAGCATTTTTTTACATCCAGCTGAAATAATGGCCATCCAAGACTTGCTGCAAGAGAAATAAGGATCCGAACAGAACCAAGATTGGCTACAGGAGAAAACGTCTCCGAATAATCAACACCATAAGTCTGGGTGTAGCCCTTAGCAACAAGGCGAGCTTTATAACGCTCAACAATGCTATCAAGAAGATACTTAACAGTGAATACCCAATGACAACCAACAGTAGTTTTACCAGCAGGAAGAGGAACCAATTCCCATGTGCCATTATGATGAAGGGCAGACATCTTGTCACGCCCCAAACCGGGTAGGTTAATGGTACTATCCCTAGTATGCGACGTGTCAAAACCTGATCACCTCACAATTAAATTGGAACAATCGTTTGAATATAAGTTAAACCAAACCATTATTATTAAGATAATAAATGAACTGTACAACATAGAACAAGAGTCACAAAAACATCAGAGCCCCACTCTGGCCACAACCTACACCAAAGGTACAATGATCCTCGCTCCTAAAAGATCTCAAAAGACACCTCGACGATGGTGACAGCTGTATAGTGGACCACCCCTACTCTCGAACACCTGAAAGAGTAACGCATTGAATGCTTGAGCTAACCACGGGCTCAGTGAGTACAGTTGAATCATATAAATAAGAACAACTAAAAAAAAAAAAAAACAATTATGGATCAAGCATAAGCCAAATAACTCTTTCAGTAAAAATATCCTTCATAGTCCACCACAAGGTCCTTCAATTCATCCCATATAGCCAAGGGTCGTTTACCTCCGACCAAAGTTATCACGGTACCGTTACCTTGAGAGTCAACACAAATAAGTATATTGGTGAAACCAGGGGCCATTCAATTTAATTCCCAATGGTAGGGACACACTCACATATCCCATATGCGAGCCAATAAAAATATATAAGCCCAATTAGGCAAACACTCCTACATTAGCCCAGGAGCAAGGCACACTCCTACATTAGCCCAGGAGCAAGGCTATCATAGCATGAATCTCAAAACACATTTCTCAAATATTCTCGATCCATAATATTTCAACCAATCAAATCACAGTTCATAAAAAAAAAAACAAAGTACTTTTAATAGTTCCAAGCAAATCATTTTAGTTCATATCAATATGATTCACTTGTACTCGCCTTCAAAAACAACCGGATTAACCGAAACCTCAACCTAACTCCTAGGTAGAGCTGACATGGGCACGAACCTCTCTGAACCTGGCACGATTCACACGGCGATGCAAATGAGTGATTGCAATTCATAATACATGTAATGCGTGAAGATGCATGCTAGAGATTAAAACTTATTCAGTTTCCTTTCTAATAATCAGCGCCTAAGCACAATGTTTACCATGCTTAACTACACCCTATACCTCACCACATATATACCAGCAAATAGAAATAATTGTTACATCACAGCCTAACAGTGATCAATTGATGGGTTTTCCTTCGTAAATCACAACTTCCTCACATAACCAAACTAATTAAATTTTCTCTTAATGCTTGGTTAGATTATAAGCCACTTAACCCAAGGACTGACATAAACTATTTAGAACTAAAAAGTTACGTAAAGAAGTTGGACCAATTTCTAGAGCAAGTTTTTATCTTCTACAACTCTTGTGCTAGGATACAGTCAAGACATTAGAAAAAGAACAGGATTTGTAGAAGATCCAATTAATAGAATCCTAGAACCCAAACAATTGCTAATTTAATAATCCCTTTTCATTCAGTAGGTGTACAACATGAGAAATACAATTCAACGAATCGGAATGTAAAATTACCTACAACTTTGAATTCTTGTTCCAAAACCCAGTTTCCTTCTCTATGTTTTTATTCTCTCCTCACGATCTGCTTGTGCTCTTTCTTTCTTTTTCTTTTTTTTTTTAGAGAGAAATTGGTACATAAACCGACTGGAATTTAAGAAACAAAAAGCCTTTTATACCTGCACATAAAACAGTGACGTGTCTTCCTAGCATTCATGCTTATCTTGGTCCCTAGTTCAATTGCAATACCCTCCTTTATGATTTGGAAAATAACTCTTTAGGCCATAGCATTAAAACAAAGACTATATACATTAATTTGTCTATAGGAATGCATGCACAATACTACACACAAACGTCATTTCAATTTATTAATTTTTTTTTTAACTAACCATAAAAATGCATGATATGTATGAAATTAGGATTTGGGTCTCACACATCTCATCCTCCATAACTTTCTGCCATTCAGAAACAGATAAGGCGGCCTCCTGAACAATGTTAGGAACAAAAACAAAAGAAACGGAAGTAGTAAAAGCACGAAGGGACAGAGACATGTGACCATAAGAAACAAACCGTGCAATAGGATAAGAAGTGCAAGACCGAACGCCTTTACGGAGAACAATTGGAATACCAGGGGACGGTGGAGATGGAGGTGAAGGTGCAACCGGATCTTGGGACGGAGGAGGCGTGGTGGCTGGTACTGGTGGGGCTGTTAATACTTTCTTCCAACGAACATACACCTGCAAGGGTGACACAGATGGTAGACAAACAGGAAGCACAGACTTAGTCTCAGTAGGTCAACTGGAGTACGGTGAACCGAGTAAAAGGGTAATGACTCATTAAACATGACATCGGCACAAACAAAATGATGACGTAGTGATGGTGAGTAACACTTATACCCTTTCTGAGTGCGCAAGTATCCTAGGAAAATACACCGAATTGACCGTGGATCAAGTTTGTCCCGGTCAGGATCAAGAGTATGAACATAACAGGTGCACCCGAACACTCGTAGGGGTAATGAGTGAAGAGGGCGACCAATAACAATACCAAAATCAACAGACCTCAACAATCCAAACATTCATACTATTGATGGTAACCAATCGAGAACACCAACTAATAGGCGACACAGACAGCAACAAATCGAGATTCAGATCAATACCTCATAAAACAGCACATAAATCGAGATGCATGTGACTGATCCCAATCGAACAAGGCTTGAAACATTGAACGAACAACAAGAGACAAATCTGGCTACCAGCGAAAACCTTTCAGACTATTTCGAACATAAATTGTGGGATTCTGGGCTGTTTTGAACACGATTCAGGGGGTTTCAAACATATTTAGGAGTGTGGAGAGTCGATTATAGTGAATGAGGGTCGATTAGGGGTTGATAAGGGTTTTGGAGGGTTGATTAGGGCTCGATGGGGGCTGATTAAGTTTTTTCAGAAGTTCCAAAGATTTTTCAGCAGTTTTGAATGGGTTTGGTGCATGGGGTTAGGGTTTCGGAGGGATTTCAGGGTTGTACAGTGGTAGCGATGAACAGTAGCCGCGTGAACAGTGCTCGTGGTGAACAGTGCTCACGTGAGCAGTAACAGCATGTGGTGGGGCGTGGGTTACGATTATGGTTAGGGTTGGATTAAGGGTAGCTCTGATACCATGTTGTTTTGGAGTGGGAGAATAAGAAAAGTGTATAGGGTGTTAATGAACCGTAACACAAATAACTATTATTTATAATATGAGAGACGTAGTTACAATACTTGACTAAGCAATGTGGGACTTAGACTAATAATATTCTAGCAGGATACAGCTTAATTAAAGTGATCGGTTGCTGAAAATACAGGGAAGGGCTGCTAGAATTTCTAGACGGCAATCTTTCTAGGGTATGTCAGTGGCAGATTCTGATTGAAGCAAAGTATGCTTGCAATGGAGAAAGAGAAGCACCTGGAACTTAGGAACTGAAATTCTAAGTCGACCAAATATAGGTAGTCCTAAAATATTCAGTTTTATCGCTAAGTGTCAAAACACAAGTACAATGTGTAGGCTTTATCAAAGATTGTGGATTACTCATTCTTTCATTGGGTGATAATGTTTAGCTAGGGGACGTATTGTCTCATAAAAATGATGCATATGCCTCGGAGTTTGAACTTTGGGATATTTCTTCGTCTGCCTCTTTCTTGTACTCTTACCTGTTCTCTACCATTAGTGTGTGGGCCTCTGTAAACTAGATTGAACTTTGACAAGTTGGAATGAGTCGAATTTGTAATGCTTTTTTGTTCCGAAAGGTCCAGGGTTGGCCTCATATGCACTGTTCTTCACCTTTTAGCTTCTTCAAGTGTTCCTTTCCATCACTTTTAGTTGTGAAGGATCCTTCTTGCTTTTCATGCTTTCTCTTCTCATATTCATGCCATTTATTTACATGCTTATTTATATCTCAGCTATATACATTTCTGGAGACAACGATGAACACTTTAGTATTGCTGCCCAATTTCATAAGATTCTTCCAAGAAGCCAAGAATCATTCTGCCTCAGTAGGCAATCTTGCTATTATTTTCTTAGCATTTGGTAAATTTTTCTACTTGTTCATTCTGTCTAAATCCTAGTCACTACATTGTCATTGTTTCCACGTTTCTAACGGATCATGTTCCTTGATGCAGTTTTGAATCTAGCTTTTGCACTGAGCCTTCTTTGTTTCGTAGTTATGCATGCATCTCTTCTGTTGAGCAATACCACTTCAATAGAGGTAAATATATAGGGTGAACATTGATGCTGCATCCATCGTTGCATTTAGTCATGCGATTCCTACTCTTGCTGCATGCAATCTGGATATTAGTTGAATAATTGGTGGGAAAGCTAAATGATGACTGGGGTTTGGGTTTAGACAGAACATCACCGGTTACCACTACAGACTACAAAGTGATCATAGTTGATCGCATTATCTTTCAAATGCACAGTTGATGTAGCTGTCTTTGCATACAATAACCTAGCCAACTGCCAGATAACCAGACTTCACAAATAAGATATTATTGATGGAAACTAGTCCATCTTCCGAGGGCTGATGCGCGAGCCCTGGAAGTTGTGGATATAGCCTCGGATAATTGTTACTTTATGATCATCTGGTCCAGGTCTACGAGAAGAAAAAGGCTGTCAGGTGGAAGTACGATTTTGGCAGGAGGAAGAATTTTGAGCAGGTATATAAATACTGTTCCTTACTATGTTAATTATATGAACTATCTGACCTTCCGATTTCGATTTTCCACAATTGTTCCTGTGATCGTCAACATTGTAGGTTATACCAGTGTCAATAGTTTCCAGGAAATACAGATCAGCAACCATTTGTCATTCATAGGATTGCATAAGGAAGAAATCCGATACTTCAATAAGATTTGGATCCTAGTTTTTGGGTGAATTTTGAGGATAATAATCCTGATAAAAACTGTAATGTTTGTAAACATAACTTCTGAAGATTAGTTGAAATTTGAGGCGGACCATAGTGAGAATTAGGCAATCTAATCAACAATTCACCCTCATCAATGGTGGTCTTATTTTCTTATGTGTTATTTCTTTTTGAAGGTTTTTGGCACAAGGGAGGTGTTATGGTTCTTTCCTTTGTTCTCAAAAAACGATTTGGAGAACATACCTGCCCTTCAAGGCCTAGATTTTCCGACACATCCAGATGATGAGGTGTGAAGTCTTTTGTCCTTTAGAGGCAGTTAAGAGCAAATTGTGTACCCTTGTGTAAGCACTTGAAATGAATTGAACATTAGGTTCTGAAAGTTGTATTTCTGATATTGGTTCATTTGTTTATTTTATTTATTTCTACTGTTGTTTGTGGGCAAATGTATGTTTTAATCTTTTGGTTTTCATAACACTTGAGTTGTTTTCACCTTTTTAGCCGGTTAAGGTTTACTAGCGCTGTATCAATAGGCATGTCAGTAGTTCTGTATGTCCATTGAACATCATGTTCTGAAAGGTGTATTTCTCACAATGTTTCAGTCTGCTGTCTTCCTTTATTTTAGCTCTTGTATTGCAAGGTGGTGTACATATATAGTTAATGCGGACAAAGAGTGGCCTTAGTCTTTAAATTTTGTTGAGTGTATGATTTGCTGCTGGCTATGTATTTGACCGATTGCCCTCTAGTTACTAGGAACCAAATTTGTTGCTCTCTAGTTACACTGAGTCAAATTTGTTATGTAACCTTCGTCTCCTCTTGGGGTTTATCCTCTTGAGGTTTAGTCGATTCAACGACAAATAATTAGATGAACACTAATCCTCCTCGGTACATGAGTTTTGTTGGTTGGTTCGGTTTGGTTCTATTAAACCTTCTTCTTCTGTAGTTTGATTCCCTTGCCTATAGTTGCCATTCATGCCGGAGCATGCAAATCCAAGAAAGGGTTTCTATAGTCAAGTCTTTAACCTATAAAACATTTTACAATCTATGTAACTGGAGTGTGAAGTGCATGCTGCTCTGTTTCTTCCCCCTCCCTTGCTTAGAAAGCACAATAACTTATTTACTATTTCACTGACTAAAATTAGTACTTATTTTTCAAATATGTACTTATTTTTTGAATTTAATATGATGTATTATGAGAGAATAACATGTCTTGTAAAGTGGAAAACAAGTATTTAAAAATAAAAACTTTAGCGGAATGAGGCTTTATTTTGTTAAACAAAATAGAATTACTAATAATTAGGCATTTATTTTTTTCCGCTCCAGTTTAGAATTTCTCATGTGCTTATACTCCCAAGTCCAATGCCAGACCTACGTATTTGATACTTCTGAACTATGAAGTCAACTCCCCCTTATCAAATACGTACCAACGGGTGAAGGTGGTAACATTAACACATATAACTTTCCAATAATGGGTTCTAGTAGATTTGATTCAGTGTTTCGGATCCATTCTTTTCGAGACGAAAAGGTTTCGATGAGGCACTTAATGATATCCGATCGAGCTGATTTTTTAAATACTTGTTCAACTCGATGAGCTCTACGAAGTGAACGTTTTCGATCGTTAGAGCGAGACCGGAGCAGGGCCCCATCGGCCGGGACAGCACGCTGCTGCCCCCTCCAGTCCCCCCCCCCCCCTCGCTCTCTCTCTTAGATAATTCTACATATAAAAAGAGATTTAAAACCTCCCGTATGATGAGTAGTTTAGTATTGCACTCCAGCTCTCTCTCTCTCAGATAATTCTACATATAAAAAGAGATTTAAAACCTCCCGTATGATGAGTAGTTTAGTATTGCACTCCAGCATGATCAAGAGACTTTGGGTACAACTTGCCCAGTCATACCCAGAAATTGTATTCCATCCGGCGAAGGTGACATTCTTGCGTCGCCGGCCGACCCTCCTCCCTAACATTGTTACTCGTTTTAATTTTTTAAGTATTAAATCTCTCTCTCTCTCTCTCTCTCTCTCTCTCTCTCTCTCTCTCTCTCTCTCTCTCTCTTTGTGTGAAGTTGACACCTGCCATCGCCTCATGGCATTATTTTCTTTTCTTTTCCTTAATTTTTATGTTTGTTTTTTCATCTTTAGCATTGGAAAACTAATTAAGCTATGTACTTCTCTGATTGACTCCAGGGTTACAAGCGATTTCAAGTCACAAGTTAAAAGGGAATTTGATCAATAAAACAAATTAAGAAAAATAAGAGGAAACTTGAATGCATAGACACCAATAAGTAGTTATGATTTTCAATAGTATCTAGGAAGTTTCTTTCATACACCTTCCATCCATTCAATTTTCATCCTAATTTTAGTGAAAAGCCTTAATGGAATTAACCAATGCCAGTATCAAATTTATAACATCAATTATTTCAACATACGTGGCTTTTGAAGTATGTAAATCACGCATAAATTAATATCGCAAGTAAAACCACCAAATGTTGTGACAATATTACCAAAAGGATGACCTAACAAAATGGATCACGACTAGAGAAGAGGGAAGGTGGGGGCTCAAGTGCGAAAAAATAACGTGCATGAATGATGATATCTTGTTTTTCTTTCTATATATCCAGGAAACAAGCAAACAAACCAATTACAGAGTGTTCGTCATGCAACGATGCAGTGATTAATATATAGTAGTATCAGAAGATTCATGATTAGAGAGATCAGAAAAAAAAGCTGCTGAGCAGACGAAGAGGGGTGTAACTAGAAGAATAAGAGCAAAAGGAACCATCCAGAGCTGACGATTCGCGGGATGATAGTGTGTTTCCCACCAAAGCAACATCAACCCTCCAACCATGCTTATCGACAACAAAGCCAAGCAATTTAAGCATGTCCCCAATATTATGTTCCTCAATCTGCTGCTCCTAACCACCACCTCTTTGTAGTGCCTTTCATCTCTCTCTTCCTTGTATGCTGCTGCTGCTGCTGATGATGATGATCCCATCA
This sequence comes from Rhododendron vialii, assembly GCF_030253575.1. NCBI lineage: Eukaryota > Viridiplantae > Streptophyta > Magnoliopsida > Ericales > Ericaceae > Rhododendron > Rhododendron vialii. The sequence continues at coordinate 183,904 of NC_080563.1, read as the reverse complement.
TCAAAATAAATATCTACGGATCCTAGTTAGAGATAAAACCAACTGACTCCAGTCCAGTGCCAGCGGAGAGGAAGAGAAAATTGCCTTAGAAATCAACACACCCACACCTATATATATATATATAGGGTAATAGCTAATGGGGGTGGGGTGGGGTGGAGTGGGGATGGATGGATGAGCTAGGTAGGTACGTAGGCGTTGAAAAATGCTGGGGGAGGTAGAGAGGCTAAAGAGAGATGAAAAATGGGACAGTCGAGTGCTGGGGTGGGGGTAGTACTGGTGGAAGAGAAGAGATCGAAGAGAAAGGCCGGTCAGGGGAAAAATTAAACTGTACTCAGTACTGTATTAGAAGGAAAGAAAGAAAGCAGGACAGTCAAGTGCTGGGGTGGGGGTACTGTATGTACTACACTACTACTCATACAACTTAATTACAACCAACTGGTCTGGTGAGTAATTATTCAATAATTCGTCATGTGCTACTTTGGACTACTTTTTAATCACATATTTTTGTAGAGTTTATACACTTAATAGTAAATTTCACAGAAATGTGTGGTTGTAAAGTAATCCGGAGTACCACGTGACGGTACTTTCGGACTATTGCATATTCAATGCTTCCATCAAATAAATCTAATCAATGACTTAAAAATAAACATACATGTATGATTACGTCTCCTTCTTGATCTTACATCACCGGTTGATCGATGCAAGCCATCTGGGGTAGTTCAATTCTATCTCTGTTTATTCTATGTGGTCTATTGCTTTATTTCATAACTTGACAAGTTGGCTTACTTTGTTACATACATACATACATTACCCACACAATTTTTGACACAAAATTTGACACTCCATCTCAGCCATACAAATCAGGGCTGAGATTAAACCACTTAAATGAGAACACAAACGTAACCTCACCTAATCTCTCTCCCCCTCTCTCTGTCCCCACGGTCTTTCACGAATACCCCTCGCTCTCAGGACCTCCATCTCCGGCGAGGGACCTCATTGGCGATTCCATCTCCGGCGATGGAGATGGAGATGGAAGTCTGAGAAAAAAGGTTCAAGGAAGAATTGATGATGTATTACAGACCTCTGCATAAAGAGGAGAAGAAGAAGAAAGTCTGGTATTCCTCCACCATCACCACCGTAGGCCGGTCGACTTTGGTTCCACGGACGTTTTCCACTTCAAAGGGACCGACCAGCTTTGTCCCTCTTTTTTGCTGCTCCGAAATAGCTCTGTCTTCACTTGTCCCTCTGCCGAACATAAATCGAATTGGAAATTGCAATGCACAAATGGAATTTGCAATACCAGTTCAGTTGGATCTAAATGGAAATTGCAATATCATAATCATTTTCATCATCTTTTAATTGTTTGCATATTTGTCCAAATGTTGAATCGGGAACTTTTCCCATCTTTTTAATTGTTCGATTTGTTCAAAATAGAGGGGCCGACAGTGGTAATGGTGGAGGATGAGACCGGCGACGGCGGAGCGGCAAATATTTGGTCGAGACCGATGGTAATGGTTTTCGATATATTTTGTCTGACGGTGGTAATTGTTTGCAGATTTTTCCAATCTTATCAGAATCATTTTCCCCATCTGGACATGGTGGTGGTGGTTAGGGTTTGGTTGTAGAGGAGTGGGATTCTGTGAAAATAGAGGCGACGGAGAGGGAGGGAGAGATTAGGTGTAAGTGAGATAGAGGAAAGGGAGTACAATTAAATCTCAGCCCTTGATTTGTATGGCTGAGATGGAGTGTCAAATTTTGTGTCAAGAATTGTGTGGGTAGAACCGGCCCCTATATATATATATCTATTATTATAGAATAGATAATCCCATCCATATTAATTGGATTTCGAACCTGAACTCGATTTAATATTTATTATTTCTATCTCATTGGCGCTTTTTATTTCATTCTATCCATTTCCGCCTAGCCTATTCTTTTTTTTCTTTTCTTTTTTTTTCATTTTTTTTATACCTTTTCATTTTTTTTATACCTTTTCATTTTCATATATATATATATATATATATATATATATATATTTTTTTTTTTTTTTTTTTTGTTTGCGAAGTACTCCGTTAGGTACTGTTTGGGGTTGGAAGGGATCCACGATTTTAAGAAAAAAGTTTTAACCAGTAGCGCAGCCTGGATTCATAACCGGAGGTGGCATCTAATTAAAAATATTAACATGCTTACCACTTAAAATAGCATAATATTCTAAATTAACCATTCATAATCCAAAAAAATTTACACATTTTCATAGTTTAATCATCCATTATATAGACAGAAGTAATTTAACGATCTATCAAAATAGAACTTGATGCTCTTTTTTCAATCTCAAAATCATCTGGAGTCATTATAAACTAAACTTCAAAGAATTTTTTTTGAAAAGAATAATTTTTCTATTGAATTGGACTAAGAGGGAGAACAATTTTTCTCTGCTGAGAAGTTTTTTGGCTTCTCCTTTTTGCATTCTCTTTAAACATGTTGCGCTAAAGACCATATTAACCTCCCCAATTTTGAAAAACCAAAAGCACCCTCTTGTGTTTTGCTTTTCTCTTAGTTCGTATCGTTTTTTTTTTTTTTTTGGGATTAATGATAGTCCGAAGTGTTCTTATTTTTTTGCAATTACTTGGATTTAACTTAATTGTTACTTTAATAAAAAAATAATAATAACATTGTTGGAGGCTTTCAATTACCAAAAAATAAAATAAGACAAAAAAGACTTCAAACTAAAAACATAATCGTTAAAATAATTTGAGACTTTCAATTAAGGAAGAAGAAAACAATTTCACAATAAAACTTTAAAAAATTGATTAAAATATTATTCACACACATTATACACCATAATAAATAACCAGGGGTAACATGGTAAAAAACTAACTCATAATTCCATCACATGTCTCCCAAACACTACGTATCATCTGTCTACTTCATTTGGATTCTAAAATCATGTTTCTCCTACTAAACATTTGTGTTGATCTCATTTCCTTCTTCTATCCACGATTGATTATCCTTGATCCCAATAGATCGGATGAGCATTACTTGTCAATCGGGTTAGATGGAATATGTACTATTTGCCTCATAATATTGGCCCATTCAATTACTGTGAATGACTTGGGGAGTGAGAATATGGTGAAATTATGTTAGGATTTTGCATGTCATTTTCCTAGAAATTATATATCTAGGTTTGAAAATTTAATTTGACGATCAGTACTTGTGCTGTAGAAAGTGCGAAATTGTATTGACTGATGAAATCTTCATCAAGATTAGGGTCGTGTGAAGATTGCTTTTATTGATTGATTGCCAACATTGGTTTAAAAATAGGAGTACTAGGATGTTCGAGGTATTGGAGTACTAATTACGTCTTAACTGTTTATTTCGTAAAAGTGTAAAAATCATTCCACCAATCATGATTAAAAATACTAAAATGTGGATTTGGATTCTCTCTCTCTCTCTCTCTCTCTCTCAATCATGATTAAAAATACTAAAATGTGGATTTGGATTCTCTCTCTCTCTCTCTCTCTCTCTCTCTCTCTCTCTCTCTCATGTTTTCTTCTCCGCACATGGCACACCACCTCACCACTTTTCACAATCTTTCAGCTATAATATAACACGTTGCTTGCATTTGATGCTACATGAGTTTTATGAGTTCGTTAACCAAGAGAGAGAAAGGTGTTGGACACTGGCCCATGGGTGTTCCCCTGGTTGCTGCTTCTTCCCACAATAAATCTGGACTCAAGGACGGGGCATACACACTGCTAATTTTGTACAATACCTTCCAACTTATTGTTTGATCTTTTCATTTGATGAATGAGTTCATCATTTTTTGCAATTTGTTTGAATTTGTTTTCACGTAAAGAGAAAATGTTTCGCCGTGCATTTGAAGCCGGATTGGGCAAAGAAATGGTATTATTGACTCATATTGAAACTATTTACTACGTTAATTATGTCAATTAGTTTTTTTTTTTTTGGGTTACCAAGTCGGGTACTGATTTTTTTTTTTTTCCCTTCCTTATTTGACATTTTGTGAATTGAAGATGAATCATTTATGTTGAGTTTCTTTTTCATTTTTATTTTTCAGTTTTGGCACAGCATACGCTCTTCGTGTGGGTTTATTCTTTTCCAATATGTGTTTTTTAAAAATGACTAAATCCGGTGCAATTGAATGCAAAACACCATCAGTGATTTAATTCACGTTAATTGTTGTTTTACCAATTGCATAAATTGAAGCCAAATACATTAGCATCATACAAAATTTTGTAATTGAAGATGCATGGAATGAATTAATGAAAAAAAAAGGGGGGTGAAACTTTAAAGAATATACGACATTTCCATTGCAAATTCCCACAATGCTGTGCCTGTGGGTACAGTACTGTGTTGTCACATGGCTCTATAGTCAGTCAGTTCTATTCTATCATACTCCATTGAAGTAGTTTCTAATGGCTCTGGTATGGAACGACTTTGGGCTAGATTTCCTGGAAAGACTAGAAAGGAGCCCAATGCCTTGGCCTAAATACGTATCATCTAGTACGGCCCAAATTGATATATATACAAAGAAACCAAAATCAAAACACCCGAAATGTCTCACAAGGTTTTGAGCCAAATCCACAAGAAAGCCCAATGGGCGAATAGCCCACCCCCCCGCACACTGCAACATGCTCCACTACATAAAGCCGCCAGCTAGCCCCCTGGTGATGAATTTCAGCATAACTTTTGAATTTGATTGAAAGAAAAGGATATGAGTACATACATAAATGTGCATACAGTAGATATACGGATTTTGGATCCGTCTCGGGTCCCAAAAAATGACGGAGTCGCTCATTTTGTTCAAAATGATTTGAAGAAGTCAAGTCCAAGACCGATCAATATTGAGATGCCAACTCTTTACCTGACTTCCTGATCGTTAAAGTCAGTGAAATCCAAGCAAAAGAAAGATCATTTTATCTTCGGTCTTTAGTATTTCTTTTCTGACAAATCAATCTTTCTTGAATGCTCAATATACCTTGTCCTATCTTTCTTTTTCTTTTCTCTACTTGCGAAATGAGAATAAGAGGAGGAGCGCAACTAGGAGAGCTTGCATTGTAAGCCTCCCAGGGGGAAGGCCGACGGAACTGAAATCGTCACTGAACATGCCTTAGGCAAAACTTCTTTTTCGAAACTGGATAGAACTTTACCAAGTCCGAACGATTGTCAACTACCAGATCCGCTGGTCTGCAGGAATTCATTTTTTTGAATGAAAAGCATCTCATCTTCTCAAACGGATACGCTAACTCTTGCTTTCTTCGGTCCTACTTGTGATGGGGTCAAATCCAATTGCTTCGTCATCCTTTCTGTGAGGTGGCATGTTTCTGCCAGCTTGTCTGGAACATGGGGCTCTCTATTCATGTTGAAGTCACTCTGCTTTCTCGGATGGAAAAGTTTTCCTTTCGTTTCTTTTTTTTTTTGGTAAATTCGTTTCTTTTCTTCATTCGCCTTTGGGGTCCCTATAAAAATCAATCCAATCAAATATTGGTAAAGACATTTACGAATCATTCAACTTTGCTTCAAAGTCTAGGTACATGTACAAATGTATATGCGTGTAAATATGAATTTTCAACCCGTCTCAGATTCCACAAAAATGATTTGAGATCTGGATTCTAAAGCAAAGTTTGGATATTTCGTAAACGTCTTTATGGTTATCCATTTGAGTTGGTTTTTTACAGGAACCCTAAACAAACCATTTTCAACAAATTAAAGCAGCCCAAATCATTTTTTTGGGACCGAAGACAACTCCAAAATCCATATGTATGCATTATATGTACATTTATTTATGTATGTACATGTAGCAGCTCTGTTGATTGAATTGTCTACATCAGAAATTAAACCACAATTTAATTTGGTTTATTAGCTTCACGTCTGACCTGATTGATTCTTGCCTATATACACAAGTTTGGAGAACCAAATCAATGAGGAAAAATGATGTTACGTGTTAATTTAGTAGAGGGAGAAAAGATTTTTTTCTCTTCTTCTTCTTCTTTTCTCCTTTTTTCTGGACAAGTTCAATTTCTATAGTTCCCTATGGAATTTAATGAGCCAGTAGGAAACCTTTTTCTATTTTCTTCTGAATAAAGTAAGATACCTGTTTGAACTGGTCAAATACAGCACATGGGTGATCTCGTAAATAAAATACATAACCAGTGGGTTGAATATTTTTATTTTTGCTATTTGTTAATTCTAATCTACTCTATCTTAGGAGATTTGGGAAGGAGAATGAGTGCTTATGAAAATTGAACCCTACCCATATGCATGGGAGTATAAGGTAGGCACCAACTGCATACTCCACTCCACTTGCCCAGTGGGTTGATTGACTGGATTCCATTTACGTATAATGGAATTATATCAAAATCAAAACTGAACAAAGCATTAATTAGGCTCAAGAAACATATCCAACTGATTCCATGTTATTCGGCCTTTAGATATGAAGCACAGGAGCCCAGCTCAATATTCCAACGTGCAAAACAAAGTTCCACGAGCCCAAAAGAAAGTTTTTTTTTTTTTTTTGGGGGGCCAAGAGGAGATAGCCTAGATTAAGGAATTATAGTTTATGGGGTATGTATGTTACTCCTACACCATGGAATTGAAATTATAGAAAAGGACAATAACTAAAGTAGTTAATCCTAAATTAGCATTGAGGCCCGATTTTGCAAGAGTGTCCATGCATCCATTAACTTCCCTGGACACATGCTTAATTGAGTTCGATGGAACTTATTCAGAATTGACCTGCAGTAAAAAATCAAATGAAAATAACGGGTAACGAATAATTCCGGAATCGTTTATCAAATGAATAGCATGCGAGGCATCAATTTCCACATCAATGTTGTTGATTCCATTTTGCCACGCTAGATTCAGTCCATCCCTTAGGGCCAGAGTTTCGCTGCCATCACAGAAGATTTTCCAATATTTTCGACAAACCCCCGTGATCAATCTTCCTTCACTATCTCTTATTAGACTCTCTAGCACTTGTGCTATATTGATCCAGAGCACCGTCCGTGTTCAGTTTAAACCGCCCCTGTGTTGGTTTAGACCACCCAGGGCCAAGACAAGAGATTTGGAGGCCCAAGACTAAATTGTGGGATGAGGCCTACGGATTTTTAGAATTAAACAACAATGATAGAAATGTTTCTTTTAGCATGTTAATTGCTTTGTCACCTGCGGCTAAAGTGGTTGGCTTGGATTCTAGTTGACCTAGTTTGAAACTTGGCAATTACAATGCATTATTTTTGCGGGAAAAACACTTCAAAAGAAAGAGAGCTGAAATCACCTTATTGCTAAGCTAACGAAGATAATTCTCTCATAATACGAAAAATTAATATATATACTCATTTACAAACGAGGCCCTATTTTGAGGCCAAAATTTAGAGGTCCCAGGCGGCAGCCTCTTGGGCCTTGCCCGAGGGTCGGCCCAGCCCAGCCCACAGACATAGCGACTTGGGTCTTCTCCTTCGCAAACTTGATCAGATGATGTGTCATTCTCATGCACAACCCTTGATATCATCCTAAGAAAAACGTTTAGGAGGTGGAACATTGGAGGAGGAAGGGAGAGAATGAAGAAATGGCGACGATTACAATTGTTCCAAATGCACCAACAAGCAATGGGAATGACAATGGACCAAGGAACACCTGAATGGTCAGAAGGATCTGAGAAGCAATTAAGCTTGAGCCAAAGAGAGATGGTGTAAACAGACATAGGACACTATCATACACCTCTACTTAGGAACACCCAAAATAATATGTACCAAAATGGAAAAAAAAAAAAACAAACAAACAAACAAACAAACGTACCAAAATGAAAAAAATACCTTACATGAATCAAAGAAATACGCAATTTTGATTTTACACCATAGCTTTCTCCAATGGGTAAACCTTATTTCTTAAATTTGAATCAATTAAAAGAGTGGACGAATTAGCATTTATCTACAAATCCATCATATTCCATATGCGTGGCAAATATGATTCGTTGTGTGGCTTCAAGAAATTTGTGCGTGTCTACATTGGATGAAAAGAAACATTAAACGGTTGCTATGGATGATTAGTTTGGCTAGACAAGTAAATGATTCAAGAATATCTATTAAATAGTACTTTGTCCGTCTCATAATTTTAGATCCTTTTAGAAGATCTAACTTTTTAACGAAACATCCATTTAATAAACTTCAACTCACATCAAAAGATAAGTTTTACCAAAATTGTCTATATATAGTTCAAAATTTTCAAAGCGCTCACCCCGTTTTGTGGAGAATATTTTTAGAAGTAAAATGCTAAACTCAACCCAACGAGCAATGATTAATATGCAAAAAGTGCATTGATTTATGTGAAAGATGTTTATTTAATATCTGGAAAAGTGCATTGATGATGAGCACCTAATATTGTGCAATATTGGTACTTTAGTCCTCTAGTTTGTAGCATATTTACGTTTAATTTATTGTTGCTATTCGATGTTGCACGTGAGATGTTTTGTTGAGTTTTATAGGTGAAACGTGCAAATAAGGCGTATTTTGATGCCAATGATAGTCCCGAGGGTAACCGAGCACCCGAGGCCATGTGATGCTATGCCACCAAGTCCCAAGAGTCAAGTGACGATGCCCTGAAGGATGCATGGGAGGTGTCAAGGCAAGGAAGGAAGCAAACATCTGGAAATCGATCTACACTTCTAGCCATTGTTATCAATTACTCCCATAAGGGTATTGATACCATTTGGTCCATTTTGGTCCAGAAGCTGTTCAGCCCTAAGGTTATCGATACCTTTTCCAAATGGTATCGACACCAGTCATCTATGGAGAATCACTAACCAGTAGGTATCGATACCTTTGTTGCATGGTAATATGGTATCGATACCTGTTGCCTTTGACAGATATTTTTGTTGCTTTTTTAGACTTTCCATTTATGAAAACTTTCTTTTAATAGGTTAGTTTTTTGGGAAATTTTGACTATTGTAGAGAAGGAAAGCTCATGTGTATATATAGGGCTCCCCCTCACAATTTGTATCTATCTAGTCTTTATCACTTTAAGTCTTTTTAATTTCCTAGAACTCTATTAATGCTCTCAAGTTTTTGAGCTAATTTCTTCAAGAACTACTTTAGGTATTAGTCGTTTATTGTTTTCTTGTTCATTAATGTTGTAGCTACGATTGAGATCCTTACAAATATTAAGTTTATTTCCATTTTCGTCGGTTAAACATGTTTATCATTTTTATCATGCTTTCTAGTCTCTTAGCTATGTGTGAGTAGTTATTTGGCTAAGTCTTGGGTTAATCTTTCCCAAAGACTTAGGTGGTTATTTGGTTCTCAAACTTTCGAGCTTAAAATCATGGTTTTCGGAATTAAAATTAATCTAACCATTTTGGTCTAAGCAAGGGGTGTTAACTAGTCCTTGATATGTAGTTAGTCAAGCTGTCTTGGCAAGCGACATACCAAGGGCTCATGGCCTCCTACGTATTAGATACATTAGCAAAAATAAGTTGGTTTAGTTCCGATTATTCACATCTTTTGATAAATGTAGTCTTTAAAGCTAAATCTTCCGAGCGTAAGCACGCGGTCGTGACTCTTGTTTGAGTTATAATCGAGAACCGGTAACGACATTTGTCAAGGGATAGATGATCCCTAGACTTGCCTCTTTTAATTTATAAAACACTTTTTTAGTCTTTTTCTTTAGCATTTCTACCGTTTAAAGCAAAACCAAATTGATCGTTTTAAACGCCGAAATCCACCTTACAATACCTACAATCCGATTAAGCTATTTCCGATTCCATGTGGTACGATCCCGGTCTTACCGGTTTATTATGCTGTCGATGATCTAGTCCTACGCTTGGGGTTTTCAACTTTATTTGAAGGCAAGGTTATTAGTAAAGCAATTGATATATGTGGAAAAGTACATTAAAACTTTAATATTGTGACATTAAATATGGATTATCCACTATCTCATGGGCTGAGATTAGCATAACCTTTTTTACAAAGGAAAATATTTTCACACTTTTTTTTATATCCACTTACTCCATCCATTCCATATTGAGAGTCCACTACAAAAAATCGTATCATTTTTCAAATAAAAAAATCAACTACTTCCGCGTATAATTTTTTGAATTTTTTTGCACCAAATTAAAGTACTAATCGAGATCTTTAATACAGTGCGGAAAAAATTCAAAAAATTATACACGAAAGTTGTTGATTTTTTTATTTGATAAAATGACAAGAGAGAATATGGGACTCTCAATATGGAACGAAAAGAATATTTACTAATTTCAACACTAAAAAACAAAAAAGAGAATGTGCATATTAAAAGGGGCCCTTTAGGAAAATACAAAAAGATTTTGTCTTTTTTAGTTGGTAAAGTGAAAATGAATTTCTGGATATCCAAAGTTGGAAAGGTCAACTAAAGAAATGGAACAAGGGAGTAATCATACTCGTGATCAGAGATTATTTAGGCTCTGTTTTTTGTTTTTCGTTTATGAAAAACAAGAAATGAGTTTTTGTTTATTTGTTAAAAAATAAAAACAAAAGCATGTTTGGTAATTATAATAGTTTTTGTTTATTTGTTTTTTCGGCTACCGAAAGTGTTTTCAAAATAAATGAAAACGCAATTTTTGTGTTTTTAGAATTTTCGTAAACTAGTTGAATTGAGGGTGGGTTTGGATTAAAAAATTGAGTGACTTATTTTTTTTATCCTTATTCAAATTTTTTTTGCATTTGTTGTTTTGTGTTCAAACTTTTGTGATTTATTGATTCGTCTCGACGAGAGGAATCAGAAAAGTAAAAAAATTTGATCCAAACTCATAATTTTTTGAATAAAGACAAAAATAAGTCAATAAGTCTGTTTTTTTTACTTATTCGTTTCTTTTTGAAAAAAATTATGAGTTTCAATCAAAAAAAATTCCTTTTCCGATTTCTCTAACCGAGACGAATCAATAAGTCACAAAAGTTTGATACAAAACTAACAAATGCAATTTTTTTTTGAATAAAGACAAAAAAAAGTTACTATTCTAATTTTAAAGCCAAATGAGGCCTAAATATGTATTTTGTAAACAAAAACAATAACACAAGCATGTTTATGGTGCCTGTTTCAAAAAATATCAGAAACAAAAATAAAAAACTCAAAATAAATTTTTTTCCAAATAGAGCCTCTAGTGTCCCAACTCCTATTTCTATAATACATTTTAACATTTTAAAGTGATGGAATCTATACAAAATGTGTGACTGGACAAATATGCCAGGAAATAGGGTTGAATAGTATTATGGAGTAGAATTTCGGTACTCCGTAAAAGGGCGCGCGTCTGTCACGTCCCCTCCAACGCCATCAATTCCTATGACAGTTGGATACTGTACTATCCAATTGAAGATGGAGCGGATGGACGTTGGCCGTTGTCCTCTGTTTTACTACTCTACTACTAGCAACGGTTACAATTTCCTACGTGATTTTTGAGATTTTGCTGGGGTTTCAAAGAAGTCACGGTTGGTGTGGGTTGTTGATTGGTGTGGTGTTTACCAAATTTCTCGATTGATCAAAATCAACGGAAATAATTGAAATGAGTGTTGGAATGTGGATATGAAAAGGTAGAGTTTCGTTTATTGTCATTTTCAGGACTTCTTTAGAAACAAACTGAATGAAGTGGATGGAGTATAAAAGAATAAGTAATAATTAGATTTTATTAATCTTCAAAGTAGAAGTACAATCAACCGAGATAGTCGAGTAAACAATTACAAGTTACAACTACTTCTACGAAAGGAAAAGATAAAAGATAAGTCATTGGGCGATTGGGTGTGTTTGTGATCTTCTTCAATTCTTCTATTTATAGGCTGACTTCTCATTTTGAATTTTGAATTTGAGCAATTCCCTCATTTGATTCAAACTTGAATAATTCCCCTCTTCAAATTCTGGATAGGGCAAACAATCTAATTGCTCGCATCGTCTTGCAATCCAAATGTACTTCACAGTCGACTGCCACGTGTAAAAACAATTAAGCGCGCACTCGACAAGTTAATCCAGTCCAATTAACAATTTCACATGTAATTGCCTTTAAAATAAGGCGAAACCGCTACATCTCAAAATAAAACCAAATTAACAACTAATCAATGACACTTGTCATAATTTGGATTAGTGTTAATAAATGGAGTACAAATGGTGTAAACAAGCGGTCCGCACACAATTCTAGAGCTCGACTCTTAGGATTAGGTTGCAAAAAAATTATTACTCCTGAATTTTCTAATTCCGCCATAATTTGTTTTTCTAATTCCACATGTAATCTGATCTGGGCATCTTTGACCAGCATAAACAAAGAAAAAAGAAAATGATTTGTACGTAGTTGTGAATCTCCTGATCCTTAATTAGGCATACGTGCCACGCCCCAAATCTGAGAACATGACCGGTCGTAAATTGTATGACAATCATAGAATACGAGGCCTAACCAAAATAATTATTTAACAACTTTAAACAAATAAGAAAACTGAATGCCGAATTAAGTTACGGAGTAGAACATTCGAACCAACACCAATATCCTTACTAACAAGATGGGCACAAACACTATATATCCTCCAAATTTCATATCTAACAATGAAATTGCAATAAATTAGAGTGAGGAAGCTGTTTGACACGAGAAAAGAAATATAATGTAAATGTCCTAGAGGTTCAAACGGCAGGTTCTGATAATGCCACAGAGTCCACTACAATGCCCCATGAACTAACCTTAAAAGAAAAAAGGTAAATTAAATCCGTTAGATAAAAGCTCAATGAGTAGTCAAGCATGTTAAGACTAAAAAAAGGTAAATTAAATCCGTTAGATAAAAGCTCAATGAGTAGTCAAGCATGTTAAGACTAAAGAATACAACATGACATACGTATAAACAAAAGATAATTGAGGACTCCAAGGAAGTGGTTTCAATAATAAGGATCGAGGGCTCAACAAGTAATATCAATAGACTAAATAATGAGCAATAAAGTCAATGACTCAACAAATAGTATCAATGAGAGGAATAATTGATCAACGAATTAACATTAATCGAATAACAATAACAAGCCTTTTATACCGATAGGTCTACTCAACAATGAACAACAATAAACGGAAGTCCAAACCAAAGTGGGAACTATAATTACTAAATGTATGCTCAAGGCTAAGCTTGTTGGATCCAATACCGTATTTAGAGTCACCACAAGATAGCACCTGGGACTTTTCCCTAAGCCAATTCGAAGTAGGGTCACAGTGTATCATATAAGTCTTTTCCCTATCCGTTGAGCACTAGAGTCACAGGAGTATTTCACAAGTTTTTTTCCCAGCGGCCAAAGTCACCATGATATTTCACGGGTCTTTTTCTTGGTTTTTTACAAATTTATATAAACACGGTCCCAAACACATAAGAACAACGGCGAACCGGAGTCGCCTGTACCAAGAATATTTCTCGTGCTATTGCATAGTCACAATAATATTATGGAGTCAACGGATTAACAACAATTAAAATAAGGACAATCAATCAATCAAAATTTTTATCAATGAACCTTGTATGTCAAAGGGTACGTCAATCGTCAATAAATATAAGAGCAACGGGTAAGAATAATATGTATCGGATCACAACGAATAAACGAACTGTCGCGAATAAATAGGCTTAAGAGAATTCCAAAAGAAGGAATCACATGCTTAGCCACTCACCTCGATTGGGTTGATAAATTGCATAATGTAATGCCCGAGTACTTGGCTAGTTTGAATTAAAAAAAATGCATAAATTATGTGGATAAATGCAAGACAAGACAAGACATTCCAAATTCATTGTAGGAGTACTTTAAAGACAAGACATTCACTGGTTGATCATATGCCTACCCTCGAAGGATAAAGGCACATCGACGCAGGAATATTATTTGAATGTAGAAGGTAAGAGGATCCTATAATATGGAATATTATTCCCCAATTTGGTCATATTTCATGTTAGGAATGTTCCCACCAGGAGAATGCCATATGCATGGTTGTTAGGTTCAATCGTTGAGGCTCACAGGAAGTCACATGATTTCGTCGTGAATTATATGGTTAAATCACTAAAGAGTTTAACATGATCAATTGGTGAAATGCATCATGTATCATGACCACATAAATTGGCATACAAATCATGACACATTCCTAAAAGGCTTCGTTGCATTTAATGGCTGAGCATTGCATACTATTATCAAATCTTGAATGACAATTTGATGAGATTCTTATTTTTTAATGACAGTTTTACGTGTCTAAGATGATACATTTTAATGGTGAAAATTACGTTTATTACTAATTGAACGATGGTTGCTTTTCATGATCGCAAGAGTTACCCCTACAAAGGTCACACCGGGGACTACTTTAAGAACAATTAGAGATTCACCAGTTGATCATACGCCTACCTCAAAGGATAAACATCATAAGCCTACCTCGAAGAATAAAGGCACATCGATGCGAGGATATTATGTGGATGTAAAAGGTAAGATGATTCTATAATGTGGTATGTTTTCCAATTTGGTCATGTTACATGTTAGGAATATTCCCACCAAGAGAATGCCATATGGTTTTATTTATTTATTTATAAGCAATGACATATGGTTGTTAGGTTCAATCGTTAAGGATCACACAAAGTTGCGTAATTTCGGCGTGAATTATATGGTAAAATCACTAAAGAGTTTAACGTGATCAATTTGTAAAATGCATCATGTATCATGACCGCATAAATTGGCATGCAAATTATGACACATTCCTAAAAGACTCCGTTGTGTATAATGGCTAAGTAGTGCATACTATTATCAAATCGTGAATAAAAATTTGATGAGATTCTTACCTTTTAATGGCAATTTTATGTGTTTAATATATGATACATTTTAATAGTGAAAATTTTGTTATTATAGGAGGTACGACACGCAAACCAAGGTACAACTCAGTCTCTTTGAAATTCAGTCCGACCCTTTCCTCGCCGGTAACCAAGTTCGACATTTCCGGCCAACTTCCATTGAAAACTCCAACCGCCAAACGTGTGATGCCCCACCCCTGGGAGTTCCAACCAGTGGTCGACCGGCTTGAGGGTGGTTAGGACCCGTGCGGGAGCTATCTGACTAGTGACCAAAGGGGTCAGCCGGGGGTGGTCTCGCATCGCTTGGTGAAGTGTAAGTTATGTGCTATAAATAATAAATCGTCATCCTACATTGTACAAGGCCTTTTAAAGCCATGATGGCGTCAAAACCTATTGGAACTTCACAGTTCACTGTGCTCGCCTTGGAGTAATCCAGGGATGGGTGACCTCACTGGGAAGTCTGATGGGGTTTGGAATTCAAAGCAGATAATATTATACAGGGCGAGAGCGGGTCGTTACAGAATGACTCCTATCTTTTGATTATTCTTTATTCTTGTTGTAAATTGAAAAACAAAAATTTGTTTTGATATGGAAACCCTTATCCCTATAATTGTGGAGGATTGGAAACATATCATCCCTAAACTAAATATATAGGATAATCAAAATATTAGACACACAATATCTATATGAATATATGACTAGGGGTATAATGGGGCAACAAAATATTTTGAGGATGAGAACATAAGTATTTAAAACCATTAGAGTGGACACGTAAATAAGTCTTCTAAATAGGATGCCTATTTAATTTCTTCTAAAGTTTAATGGAGGTTGGTGTTCAAAATGCATTAATAGCGTGTGTAAATAATGGGTTGTAGTACAAATTAGCATTTGTATGAAAATTTGTTTATTACGTTTATTCGAAAACTGTTAGCTCATTATAGAGCGTCTTCTCCAATGATATATACATGAATCATATTTCAGACCACCAATGTATCTACAAAAAACATATTTCCAAAATCCACGATATCCCAACGAGCTTTACTTTTGTTCCATCGTTGTAAATCATCGTGATGATCATTTTGTTATCAATATTGTCATTTTCAATTGTAATTAGTTTTAAAACTTTAAGTTGTATCGATATGTAAGTGCTATAACACATATGCCATGGCTAGCTGACCAAAAAAAATGGAGGTTATTTCAAGAAAATAAATGTAGTGGAAATTAATCATATCATAACGGCAACAAGACACCAATTTTAACGTCATTCGATCAAATATGCACTAACACTAAGTTATTTAATTCCCTTTTTTTCTCCTTCTATTTTTTTTTGTCATCCACGATGCCTATACACTGTAGTTTGAACGTTTAACGAAAATGCGACTAATTAATTGCTACGAGGGTAGTGACCCTGGCTATTAGGGGTGTCAAATGGGCGGGTTTGGGTCTAAATCGGTAAATTGCAAGTAGGTTGGGTCTTTAATGGGTCATTGACCCATTTAGACCCATTAATTATGAGTCTAATTATCCATACCCAACCCAACCCATTTATTTAAAAGCAAACCCGACCCGCCCATTAACCCAATTACATACTATATACCGAAATGACTAAAATACATATGTACACTGTAAATTTAAAGGACTAAAATACCATGTACACTAAAATTATCACACTATCCCTCTACTACAAAAATGACCAAATTACCCCTTACACTTAATTACCATATTGGTCGCTCTTAATTACCAAATCGTAGCGTATCCAAGTGGCTTATTTTTTTGTCTTTATTCAAATATTTTTCGCATTTGTTAGTTTTTCATCAAATTTTTAAGGATTATTGCTTTGTCATAAAGAGAAGAATCTAAAAAGTAAAAAATTATGATCGAAATTCATATTTTTTTTGAATAAAGACGAAAAAATTGGCTTATTTTTGTTTTCATTCAAAAAATTTAGGTTTCGATCATAATTTTTTACTTTTTAGATTCCTCTTATCATATCGAAGCAATAATCCAAAAAAAATTAACGAAAAACAAAGAAATGCGAAAAAAATTGAATAAGGACAAAAAAAATAAGCCCCGAACAAGCCAGCTTTCCATTCGTAAGTTGAATTTTCCATTCGATCAGAATCAAAACAAACCTGTTGCGAGATGTATATATCTTTTTTTTGTATTTATTCAATTTTTTTTCGTATTTGATACTGTTGCGTCAAACAATAGTGATTGGTCTCGTCAAGAAAAATCGAAAAAGTAAAAAATTATAATTGAAACTCATAAATTTTTTTCAAAAAGACAAGAATAAGTAAATTTTTTTTGTCTTATTGATTTATTTTTGTCTTTATTCAAAAAATTATAAGTTTCGATCAATTTTTTTTACTTTTCCAATTTCTCTCGTCGAAACAAATCAATAAGTCACAAAAGTTTGACGCAAAACAAAAAAATGCAAAAAAATTTGAATAATGACAAAAATAAGTCACTTAACTTTTTAATCCAAACCTATGCAGGACTACCATAAGAGAAACTTATTCATGGCGGAGCGCAATTTCATTAGTCCATTAAGGCAATCAATGGATGAGATGTGTTTTCAATTTTGACTGGTCAAAATAATTATTACCGGTCACAATTGGTTTTTAATTCGTATCGTTCAAAACATTTTTGGACACGTGTAATTTAGCACAGAAGAATTGAGGGAGAGAGATAGAGAGACCTGGTAAAGAGGCTTACCGAGCCGGGAATTTCATTCCCAGTGAAATCTGGCAAAGAAAAGGGAATTTTTGGTGGGTTACTTTCATGACCCATTGGGTCATTTAAGTTGACCCAATTAATGCCCAATTAAGACCCAACTAACAATGGGTTAGTTGGGTTTGGACCCATTCTTACCCAACTAATAAATGGATTGGATTGGGTCTATTTTTTAGTTGATGGGTCTGAATTTGTTAATGAATTTGGGTTCAATTTGCCACCCCTACTGGCTAGTGTCCAAAATAGGACAATGACCTGCACCAATTAATTGATCCGCCCAAGAATTTGACCGAGTTCACTTCTGGTTTGTAGTAACGGCACCATTGGTCTCCCTTTGATTTTTCGTAATGTAAAGTTCATTTAGCTGCGCCTAAAGCTAGGGGTAGATGGTGAACTACCTGATAGTATATGTTTTCATTTATTGATTTTTCTAGGAGTGATTTTCGCAATCTTTTTTTTTTTATAATCGCACTCCTTTTTTTTCATTTTATTCATATGAAGTTACAATATCACTTTTTGACATATTTAGGGATAATATTGTTTACATAGCTAAAAGATAAAAGGGAAAGTGTCGTCATAAAAAAAGAGAGTGCAAAAATCACTCTATTTTTTTTCTGATCATTATGTTTTCATTGATTGATCGTTACTTCTTTTTTGGTGTACTCAATATTGTTTTTTGTCAGTTGCAACTGCTATATGTAGACTCCATCGCCATTCGCAGATGCAACAATAACACTGAATTGAAGGCAGCCAAAATGGGCATTAGTTATGCCATCCCTAATTGTGTTAGGACCTAATACAATTACAGATGTTAGGAGCCTCTAATACAATTACAGATGTTAGGAGCCTCTAATACAATTACAGATGGCACAACTAATTATAGGTACAGGAGTGTAGGAGGAATAAAGTAATTTGTGCCCACTCTAAATTGGTTTTTGGCTCCCTCTTTGCACATGGACTACTTTTCTGATGGATAAGCTAATGCTCCTACACCCATTTATGAGTTGTCAACATGGTAAGAGCGAACCTGCGCTTGCAACATAGCAAGGTTTGATTCCCTTTGGAGACAAACCATGATTTAAGTGGGGGACCATGGCGGTGGGTATCTATGCTAGTCTCCCCCGAGATTTGGATTGCGCAGTCAAAGCCAAGCTCCAATAGCAACTTTGCTGCAGAATTATTCCTCGGTTACCAAAAAAAAAGAAAAGCTAACGCTTCTACACGGGCTTAGATAACCCCACCCCACCACCCCAGAATATGTTTACCCATGTGTGCGACATTACTGGAGTTCCCCTCAAATCTCTTCAAACCTTTTTTTGTATTGTCATCACAATTCACAAGGGATAATTATGTAACTCTCACATTATTTCTTTATTCACCCACTCTTATGTTATCCATCCATTTCAACTGCCAAACAAATCTCTTTCTTCTTTAATCCCTCATCCTCCTTCTTAATTAATTTCCTCATATATGACACAAGGTTTATATATATTCTCTTCCGTCCAAGTTTTGGACTAGGCGGGATGATCCAAATTGAACCATAATTTAGTATAGTCAAGGTTTTTTTTTTTTTTTTAATTTGATCAGAGACTCAAATTTAAACTGTCTCGTCCAATGTAAATTTAAAAAAAAAAAAAAACCAAATTAAATACCGAAGAGAATCTAATTCCTAGCTATAACATATCCTCTCTTTTTCCTTGTACCCCAAAAATCCTATTTGCCCGCCGAACGAGCCCATACCACTAGAAGCTAGTCCTGGGACCTGGTCCGGAGTAACTCTTTAAGAATCGAAGTTCTTGCTTGGTGAGGACTTTGATTTACCTCTCCTCCATATTAGCGCAATCCAAGGTAGGGAGTAACACTTTAACTATAATCATGATATGGAAATGAACACAAATTGTCTGCTGTTTTGGGGGTTGGACTGCGGATTCGGGGTCCTGTAGCAAACTCAAGTCACTACATCCTGTAGTGTGCATTCGAGCCGTCCATTTCGATAATCAATGGTTCAAATATGTTTGTTAACTTTGATCAGTAAGAGTGGTTCTGCAAATCTGAATCATGAGTGCGGAAACAAATGGTTTGGATAGCGCGTTACAGGGTGTAGTGACTTGAGGTTGCTACATGGACCCCGAATTGCTGGACTGCACCCCTTTGCGTTCCCTTTTTGGGTTGATTTTGATCAAGGACGGAACCAAGATATTACCCTAGCAGTAACAAAATATATACTAAAAAAATCTAGTTATGGCGAGACTATATAAGTTGGTCATAATTTTTTTTTTACATATAATAATTGCATTTTCTAAATTCTTGTCATGGCGGTCGCCGCCACTAGACCCCCCTGATCCCATCCTTGATTTTAATGATAGAATTGTTCACATTACAGAGTTTGTTGAATAAAATAGTCACGTAACAAATCAAGCCATTCGGATGCCGAAGAATATAGTATATGTGTGGAGAACATGTAGATTGAAAAAAATTTGCTATTCAAGTTGTGATCCAGCACGCCAAATCGAGTAGATCTTATTCAATTTGTGATTGGCTTGATTATTTACGTGATTGTTGTAATAAACGAGTTACGCAATGCGAACGAACTCGATTATAATCCGAAACGAGGACAAAAATGGCCGGACTGCGAGGTGCAGTCCAGCGACAGGTAGTAGTACCCTGATCACGGTGTCCTTGTTGGTGATGTTGGGTTGGACTTCACCAAACATATTTTAATGGAAAAAGGGTTTGACAACAATATTTGCAAGATTTGTTGCCAAACGTGTACTAGTAGGCACAGCTGGATCCCGAAGAAATGTAGCACCATCATCTATCTGTACACGACTATTATACATACACATGTAGTATATACAATTGAATAAAATTTGTAGTATGTAGTCCATTAGGTTAATTTGTTGGGGGTTTGGGACAGGTTGAAGTATGCGTCCACCATCTTTGACCACTAACATTAAATGTTTCTTGATGGCCAGTCACCTACACCCCACCGCCCCTTTCAAATTTCCCATACTAGCCCTTCATTCCCCTCTAATTAATATACTATACCCCTATATTTTGGAGTATATCCTAATACGACATCGGAGTTAACGGCCAGTGGCGTTTACATTAATTAATACATGTGTGTGATCAAAAGTTAGAGTATAAAACCGTATCTTGAAAACATTTCAAACATTTAAAATTCACAAAAATAAAAAATAAAAGCGAAAACAAATAGTCATACTAAAACATTATTATGTGACTAATACATGAGGTCGCGTATAGAGATTTTGTATCAACTCTTATACGTAAACTTAAGTGAGTCGTGCACTAAATCTATATATTCTTCCACATTCCATGTTACTTTACGTAATTGGATAGTAGCAATTTATTAAAGTTTTTCAGTTGTCGTTAAATGTATTTTGACTCTTTAAATTTGTCTCAATTATTATAAAAAAAAAAGGAAAAGAAAAGAAAAAAAACACAAAAATATGAAGAAGAAAATAGTACAACTTGTTTTCAAGTTTAACCCAACAAGCAATAATAACGCTGCTTTGCTTGGACATTACAATTAAAGCAATGGACACTGGAAAGTAGTAGCTACTAGCTAGGTGTGAAGACTCATTTAAGAGATTGCTTGAACGAAAGCTCAAATTCTCATATGGCCACTTGGTCACTTCCCCCACCCCACCATCTTTTCCTCAGCAATTCAACTACGAAACTGTCAACCAACCCCATAATATATGGTTTTGTCTATATCTCTCTATTCTAAACGTAAATGCATACTTTTGGTGGTTGAGCTATCTGTAGTTTCTGGGAACTGCTCACCAAATTAAATGAAGACCATGATGGCCCAAATAACTACCGTACTAGTAGTATTAGCTAGCTTTCTTGTAGCGATAGAGTATGCTAATTAATTATTCCAGTTAAGTATTCTATAAACCACCCTTAATTATTTCTCTATCCTAGCTGATTCCCCTAGCCTTCTTTTAAAACCCCCTCACTTTTGCTCTTGATCGACAAAAACTCTTTTGCTCAAGGGAAAGCTGCTTGTGCTTTTCCCTTCCAATTCTCCAATATTGCTTTTTCTCGACAAGTCTTTTTAAGGGAATTAGCTTAGCTTCTCATAGACTCTTCCAAACTCCACCCCTTCCTCCTCTGTTTTTAACGAAGCGAAACAAAAACCCACAATTTCAAACAAGAGAGAGAGAGAGAGAGAGAGAGAGATGGGTAGTACCATAGAGATGGAAAAGGAGAGATTAACAGCAGAGGTGGCGTTCAAGGACGACTCATCGTCAGTCGTCATCAAAATCCGGCGAAAATTACCGGATTTTCTACAGTCGGTGAAGCTCAAGTATGTGAAATTGGGATACGGTAATTACTCTTGCAACTTTGGCACTGTTGTTATGTTTATTGTTGTCTTACCTCTCTTCATAGCCACTCTGGTTCAGCTGTCCGGTCTAAGATTCGACCGAATTCCCGACGTATGGACTAGCCAAACAATACTTGTGGACACATTCACCGCCCTCCTCGGTTCTTTAGTCGTGTTGGTCTTCCTATTAGCCCTTTACTGGGCTTACCGGCCTATACCGGTCTATCTCGTCGATTTTGCCTGTTACAAACCCGACGACGAACGGAAAATGTCGGTTGACTCCTTCATGAAGATGACCGAGGACAGCGGTGGGTTCGAGGAAGAAACGGTTCAGTTCCAGAGGAGAATATCAACCCGGTCCGGTCTGGGTGACGAGACGTATCTACCCAGAGGGATTACCTCTAGACCCCCGAATTTGTGCATGAAAGAGGCCAGATCGGAGGCGGAGTCGGTCCTGTTTGGCGCACTCGACTCCCTGTTTTCGAAAACCGGAGTCAAAAGTGAAGAAATCGGGATTCTCATCGTCAATTGTAGCTTGTTCTGTCCGACTCCATCTCTGTCCTCCATGATAGTCAACCATTACAAGCTTAGACCGGATATCAAGAGCTTCAACCTAGGCGGAATGGGGTGCAGTGCAGGGGTGATATCCGTCGACCTAGCCAAACACCTACTAAAATCAAACCCTAACACCTATGCAGTGGTGGTGAGTACCGAAAACATAACACTGAATTGGTACTTCGGAAATGACCGCTCCATGCTACTGTGTAACTGCATATTCCGGATGGGGGGAGCCGCCATGCTGCTCTCGAACAAGTCTAAGGACAGGAGTCGGTCCAAGTACGAGCTAGTCCACACGGTTAGAACCCACAGAGGAGCCGATGACAACAGTTACAACTGCGTGTACCAGAGGGAGGATGATAAGGGAGCCGTTGGGGTTTCTCTGGCAAGAGAACTGATGGCGGTTGCAGGAGACGCTTTGAAAACCAACATAACCACATTGGGGCCGTTGGTGCTACCCTTTTCGGAGCAGCTCATGTTTTTCTTGACGCTGGTGAAGAAGAAGGTATTGAAAAAAAGCAAGGTGAAGCCTTACATACCTGATTTCAAGCTGGCTTTTGATCATTTCTGTATACATGCTGGGGGTAGAGCGGTGTTGGATGAGTTGCAGAAGAATTTGGATCTCAGTGAGTGGCACATGGAGCCCTCCAGGATGACCCTTCACCGTTTCGGGAACACCTCCAGCAGCTCCCTCTGGTACGAGCTTGCTTATACGGAGGCTAAGGGCCGGGTTTCAAAAGGGGACCGGGTTTGGCAGATTGCTTTTGGCTCGGGCTTCAAGTGCAACAGCGCCGTTTGGAGGGCTCTTAGGGCGATTCCTGCTACTGAGTTGAAAGGTAACCCCTGGGCTGACTCGGTTCATAGGTATCCGGTCACCATTCCCGTTTCATAAGTTGGGGGCAGTTATGTTGTGTGTGTTACGCAATTAATTTCAGTTCTGTATTTAATTTTTATTATTTGATATATACACATAATATCCACCTGGCTTTAGTATTACGTAGTAGTAATTGTCTGCAAGAGGAGAGCCAGTCGATCAGTCCATTGACGGACACATGCATATAGTGAGTGAAATTACCATTGAATGGAGGGATCTGGCGTACGTGGAAGCTGGAAAGGTGGTTGGGTCACAGCTTTTGGTTTTTTATGGGTCCTGCTTGCCTCGAAGTGGCGGAGTATTTATTGGATTTGTAATCTAGTCTAGACTCTAGCAATAACAACCAAAAAGAAGAAAAAACCAAAGAGAATTGCAACGGTAGAGGAAGAAATAGATGAAGTTTGATTACTACTACTCTTATTTTCTGCTTGAAATGGTCAATCAGCACGTGCCTTGCCCATACATGTGGGGAAAATGGGAAAAGAACGGTAGATTTGAAGTGCTCTCTCTCTCTCTCTCTCTCTCTCTCTCTGTTATTTTATCGGCAGATTTGAAGTCTCATTGTCATTGGAGTGTGTATAGTATACTTCAGCTCCTCCAGTCTACAGGAATGGAGCAGATTATTCAAGTCAATTGTATTTTAGGTGCCTCTAATAGAAATTTCTTTGAGAGTGTTAAAAGTTCATTTCTCTCGCTTCTACCTAGCTTATTGTTTGGATAGCCTTCTTTAGTTACTTAGTACCTTTCCTGGTTTGCTTCATTTTGACTAATTTTTTTAATTGTCTAAGGATTTAAAACTAAAAGCAGATACTAAACGACAACCCACAAAGTTACCTGATGATGTTGAAATTTGGCCGATCGCTTCGAGTGTTTTAAAGAGATGCTTCAAAAAAAAAAAAACAAGTCCAATAACCAGAGTATTTCCTAGTCACAGACCCTATGACGATCTAGTCAGTTGGGATACAAAAATATTGTTCAAATGCTTAATTGGGTAATTGAGTGTGTAAAGGCCTTGTATACAAGGTCCGAAAAGATAAGAATGGTAAGATTTGAATTCCTTGACATTATATGTTATTTTCTAAGAGATATGTCTCCAAGTTCTTGTCAATCAGGCAATCTAAGGAATTTGATAGTGTAATCTAATTTAGGATACGCAATTCATTCTATATCGGTTATACTCCACTCAGCCATGCCATGCCAAGTGATTCTCACATCGGTCCCGTCGAGTCCAACACGGTGGTAAGTTGTTTAGGTCAGTTTTAATGATCAAATTATGACTCATCATTACCAAAAGTCAACTAAAGAAGGGAAAAAAAACTAGCAAAAAGTAACATGCTAAAACTAATCATTGGACGACTATGGGCTTGTTTGATAATATAAATTCAGCACTTAAAACTGAATCAATTAAGTAATAAATGATTCAGTAGGTTTGATAATCACATTTTACATTGCTTAACAAATTAAGTACCACTTAAAATACAGGCTAAAAAGTTGAAAAAAATTAAGTAGCTTTGAGCTACTTAATTCTGGCTGAATTTTTGTGTACTTACATTCAACCACCACTCCACCACCATTCCACCACCACCACCACCACCTCCACCACTCCACCACCACCCCTTCCTCTACTACCACCACCACCACATCACGACCACCGGCTTCACCACCACATCACGACCACCAGCTCCACCACCACCACCACTACACGACCACCACCGCTCCTACCACCACTACCACCATTACACCACCACCACCACTTCCACCACCTACGCCACCACTACACCACCACCACTACACCACCACCACCTACACCACTCCACCACCACCACCATCACATCACCACCACCACCACCACCGCTCCTACCACTACTTCACCACCTCCACCACTCTACCACCATCATCACCACCACCGCCACTCCACCACCACTACCATCACTACACCACCATTCCCACATACCACTCCACCACCACCACTCTACCACCTCCACCACCCTACCACCACCACCACCACCACCACCACCACCACCTTCACCACCACCCCTCCTCCACCATTACCATAGGTATATTGTGACTGTTAGTAAATTAAGAAAGAATTGGAACAAAATTAATTCATTATTTTTTTAATTCAGTACTTAATACATTTATCAAACAGCTTTTCAACTTAAAAATTTCAGTATTCAGTTTTCAGTACTTAATTTTTCAGCTTTCAGCTTTCAGTTTTCAGTTTTATCAAACAGTCCCTATGTCTCTATCTTCTCTATTAAAAAAAAAAGGAGTATACTCAATTCCTCTATTTCCTAAATAAAATTGGATAAAAACATGAAAAAACCAGTCATCCCACTCCCTGAATCCCTCTCTCTCTCTCTCTCTCACTCTCTTAACGCGTCTACCCAAAGCGGAAATGACATAATAGAAGTGCAGAACAGAATCGAGGAGGGAATGAATGTGATTTGTGTGAAGGGACTGTATCCATCTATTGGCGAGGTGAGTCCTAATTGAGTTGGCAATGAAGGAGCTACTGCTAACATTGGGAAATCAACATATGGTAAAGTGAGTCAAAGGGAATTTAATTTGCTGGGAAAAAGTAATTCGGCTTTGGAACTCCAGAGACTGAGGCCCCGTTCCAGAATGGAAAAAAAAGCCTTTATTTTTTAAGAAAGCAATTTCAAGCTCAAAAATTATGGATTTATTGAAATATAAAAATATGCAATATGGATCTTGTTTGAAAGATCTCATCGAGATCTTTTATACGATAAAAAAAAAATTGAAAAATCATTTTTTATTTATATTATTTTTGAGTTTGAAAATGTGAAATAAGCTGCTTATTTTTTAAGAAAGTTTCTGGAACGGGCTCTGAGAGAGTGAAACGATTGAAATTTGATTATTGCGATTGTGTTTATATCTGTTTTGGCACCAAGTAACGGGCTAGTATTGGAAGACCGTTTAATTAAATTGGGCCAGCACATGGGCTAATAAGAATCAAAGACAATGGGCTACAATGATTAATCAATGTTGGGCCCAATTATTTTAAAATTCGGATTGAACCATGGCCCAAGATTTATGGATTTATCGTATGTATTATTAGCCTATGAATTATGGAGTCAGTTTGGTTCATGGATAAGGGCCCATGAAAAGGGAAAAATTGGTTATGGCTGAAGTCGGTTATTTTCCTCCAAATGTTTCATAGGCCCATTTGAGTCAAATGGCCCCATGATATCCAATTATCACGGAAAAAAGGGGGAGTGGAGGTTCAAGGAAGTTATTTTGATGATGTATGTGTGGGCATGCGCCTCAAAATTTTCAATTTTGTTCTTTTTAAAAGATCGGGTGCGGCCCTCTTTCGGAAAAGCGTGGCAAGGCGCTTCGATTCAGAGTCGCCACTCGGATTTTAGCGGTGAAAGCACCCAAGGAACCGAACTCGAAAACGTTTGCCACATTTGTTTGATTTTGAAAAGGATGGATCGGTCCGTCGTTACCTTCGATATCTGAGATTCGGGAGCCAGGTTACGAGAGGGGAAGGGTTTTATGGCACCCCTCTCGCCCAATCCGGAGATCGGTCTCTACTCAGGCATTTTTGTAAAACTTTTGCATTTTTATCTCATTTGATCATTTTTTAGCCAGTTAGGAAAGGGTAACAGTTAATGGGGATTAAAACTGTAACAAGTTGTGATCATGCGATAAAATGTTTATGGATGACTTTTTTGCAATGATAAATATAAATTGAGAACAAGCACTGAGCAACCCGAATAAATTGAAGTATGATGCCCCTGAAGGAAGGTGAGCAGGCTTCGCACCAGCATGCCCTGGCCGAACCAGTGCATGCTAATAAGACTTGTGCATGCCACAACTCAACCGGCGTACTCCACTTATCTAGTCTCTCAGTCTTTGTTTGCAATCCTCTGGGCTCTGGAAAGGGACCAGCGCACACCCAGGACAAACCTCACAGTTAAAAGAGTAGAATATATACATTTACAACCAGATGAAATGGCTTCAAGCCATGAAGGACAACAGAATACCCCAAAAACAGCGTGGGGACATACAAAGAGGCCAAAACTAAGCTAAGATGCAAGGGCCAGCCACTGGATCTTGGGAACAACTACCATACGCCAGTCATAGGGTACCGTACGCTAGTTTGACCTTAATCCAGTGCTTGGCTTTGCATCGTCTGGGCTCTGGAACATGACCAGAAGGATCCCAGAGGCCTTCTAAACAGATAAGGAGTAAATATTAACCATTATAACTAAACAGCTATAAATATACAGAAGGCAGTAGACTGGTTATTAGCATGCTAAAGTGATGGACGAAAATATAAGTAAGCAGAAATGATGATCAATGATCCCCACGCCAGTAGTGCACATACTGCCATGACTGGCGTACGGCTTTACTTTACTGGCGTGCGCCATGTTTTTATCTCACACGATTATTATATTTTACCAGTTTAAGGCCAGAACTAGTATTGCTTACTAGCCTGGGCCTTACTGGTTCCCCTCAGGATTTGAAAACAGAAAGCCACACAAATGTGGTATACCTTTTTGTGTTGAGATTTGAAGGTGGTATTGAGTTTAAAGGTTGAAGATGGAGGTTGGATGGTGACTGGATGATAGTGGGATGTATGGAAGTGAGCTTCTCCCCCTTTCTCTTTCTATGAAGGAAGAGAGATAGAGAGCAAGAGAGGAGAGAAGAAGAAGGGTTATATTCTTTAATGTGGTTAACCCATTGCAAATGAATGCAAGGGGGGTATTTATAGAGGAGAGAGAGACTGAGATTAGTTGGGTTAAGGCCTGGTTTGGCTGGTTGGGTTAAGAGGGGGAGCCTCCCATGCATTAAATGCATTGGACTTGGCTTGATGGAGGGTGTAGGAGAGAGGGGGAACGTCCCTACCGAATGTAATCATCAGGGAGACTGTAGCCGACGTCAGGGTGGCACAAAACTCTCGTCCATGTGGCTGAATAAAGTTAATTTGACTGGGCTTGACTGGCGTGCGCCAGTAATAGCTGAGTCAACGGTCAATGACCAACACGTAGCAGTTAACTGACGTACGTCAGCACAGAACTGGCGTAAGCCAGTTTGGGTTTTGCTAGGGCTGTTTGGCTCTGGTTTGAAGGGTTTTTTAAGTGGGTTTGAATGAGGTTCGGAACGCTCAAAGCTCAAACACACCATCGTCCTCAGACTGTTCTTGACCATAATCATTATTGGGGAAATAAAAGACCGAAAAATAGCGTTATCTGGACAGTCCAGAATAGAGTGTCTACAGTATGATCAAGTTTAAGAGCATCCACAGTGGACTAATTAAAATTGAATAATCAAAAATTGTCACATCACCTTTTGATTATTCTTTTAAAGGATTGTTAAGATTAGCAATGTAGATGTCCACATTAGCATAATCATCATTGAATAATTAAAACTTGCCACATCACCTTTTCAATCAATAAAAATATAAAAATTGTCACCATATAAAATAATTTTTTAAAAATAGTTTTCAAACTAATAAAAACAAGTTATTAGAAATAGAAAATAATTTTTTGAAAAAAACACTTTTCCAAAAAAAGTTTTCAAAAAACGGTTTTCAAAAAAAATACAGTTTTTTTTTAAATAATAGTTTTTGAAAAACAGTTTTACAATAATTGTTTTTGCCAAAAAAAAAAAAACTTCTTTTAAAAATATTTTTCTTAGAAACATTGTTGATTGAGAGAGAGAGAGAGAGAGAGAGAGAGAAGGTTTTGGTTATTAGCAAAAAATTGTCAGTTTTGATTATTTAATGGCCAAAATTTGATGAGTTGCTAATAGATTGTTAAGTTTGATTATATGCCACTATAAGCATTTTTTTGAAGGAATATTGCTAACTTTAGCAATCTTATAATTTTGGTTATTCCACTGTGGATGCTCTAATAACCGCCAACTCAAGGAATGAGGAATAACCATGGGACACTTATTAAGCAGCTCACGGTGAAGGCGGGAAAATCCATTCAGATCTAGACCAAATGAGATTTGCCTATAAATACAAGTTTAGAAGACAAAAAAAGGGTCATGCACCACTCAAAAGTCCAGCGCTTATCCACAATCAATTTATTTTCCAACAAAGTACCCTTTCTTTTTGCTCATTCACTTGATCCATTGAGTTTTATGTCAAATGAGCCTAGTCTCGTTCGCATTAAGAGGAAAACTTCAAGAAATAATACATTAAGAGGAAACTTCATCGATTCTTAAATAAGAGATCAAAAAACCAAATAAGAGCGGACTCGGTCCAAAGATTATACCCAACCCCAACTAAATTCACCGCTCCAAACATACGTTGCACTGCAGAAAATAACTAAAAACACCCACATAAGGATGATAGAAGTCCCACAAACGGGAAGAAATCTCATACAGATGACACCAAAGAACAGAACCAGGAAAAAAGAAGAAGAGAAAAACCAGTATGTAACGACCCGAATCTTCAAGCACCACGAATATTAAAAAGTCCACAATCTGCCTTTTATTCCAAAAAAAAAATTTTTACAATTTACAACTATCTCTAAAGTAAATAAACAACCCCCCCCACCACTCTTGCAGCAACTCAGACAAGCTCACATCACCGACACCTGGCTCGCTAACCAACCTGCAAGCTAGAGTCCAAAGGACCACAGGAGTGTGTGAGACATAATAACGTGTACAATATCAATATCAAATAAACTGCACAACGTCAATCACCACATATAACACGAACCACGAATATAACACGTTCCACATAAAAAGAACCACATATCCGGTCCTCCTCGGTATATGACGGGTGACGTACCACCTCACTAGCCTCACCATAGCATATTGGCCAACATGTCTTTTGGCATAGCTTATTAGCCTAGTCACCCTGTTGCATACCAAACAGTTCCACGACATACAGTCACCGCACATAGCACAACCAACAAGAACCCAACATTAATATTGTACGAGAAATATGTATCTCACACTCACCATCAAATCACATTGAATATCACACCCAAGTTCATCTCCAGAAGCCTCTGCTATAGTTTGATTTCCCTTCTTTGAGTTCCCTTTATTGTTTTCCTTTTGTTCTTGGCTTTATATTTATTCATACAATTGCTAAGTAACCTACACCTATCACAAGCAGCACACACACACACACCCAACAAAAGCTCCACGTGCACCTCCTTGCCAAACATATCAACTCTTATATCTATTCTTTTTTGTTTCACAAAAGTTACTATAAGACAAGTCAAACCCAACTCTTCATACTCACTAATGACAGAATAGGTTTTGTTATAGGAAATTGCTTCTTCGTTTTTTTTCTTTTTTTTTTAAGTACAGGGTATTACAATATCCCCTCCTTTGGAAATTTCGTCCCCGAAATTTGTTTACTAAAAAAAATATGATTTTCACGCTTTCACTGCGCACTCTGATCACCCTCTCAAGTAAACACTACCAAATCCTTCTCTTACATGGTTGTATCCCCATTTATGATATGCCCACATATTTAGCTTCACTAATGATAATTAACCAGGTCACCATAACTAATGCTATAATTTCACCAATAACAGATCATGAGTTTAACATCAAAATCCTTGAAATAACTCCATCAGATTCGACACAACCACAAAACATAAGAAAAGTCAATCATATTGTAAAAAAAAATTCGCCCAAATATTTAACGAATTACAACTAAGGTGCCACATTTTTATAGACTCAACCACACACAATAAACTTCTTATATGGGCAGTAATTCCTTTCCTCTTCGTATCCAACCAATTCCTTCCTATCTCAAATATTCATCTAAATTCCCTGTACAGAACGACACCACCTCGGTTCCCTTGAAACCCGAAGAAGAGAACTCTTGAAACTCGAAGAAGAGAACTCATTTGTCATGTATACACGCACATGCTTTACCCCACATCCCAAACCCACAGTAACGAACCAACACATAATTAAACTAATCTTCCCAACCAAATATAGGGTATCATAAACACATACATTCTAATTCAAAATTTATTATGATACACCACATTGAATCCTCAACCTGACAAAATTTACTCAAACTGCATCAAATTAAGAACAAATTAAAGCAGTTGAGTCCATCGGAATAACAAAAGCAGTTGAGTCCATCGAAATAACAGTTCTAATAAGAACACATGATCAGAATTAAAGAACATACCCATAGCTAATGACCAACTTCCCATACCCATCTACGTAGACTAGTTTCTAGGCAACTCCAGTAGCCATCCAAGAAATGGCTCTTCCAAAACACATATTGTACTATAATTAAATGAAATAGTACTAATCAGACAGCCACGATGAGTTATCTTTTCTTTTTTTTTTCTTCTTCTTCTTTTCTTTGTTTTTTTGGATTTTCAAATATGGAAAGCCAGGAGCAAACTAAATTACCAAGAACTCACTCAAACAATTTTCTGCAGAATCAGTAAATAACGAAGACATACTGGTTCGTTAGCACCACTTACCCATAGGTCGTCGTCCTAAAATTAAATTCTAGGATAGTCTACAGAATCATGAAACCTATGCTCTGATACCAACTGTAACGACCCGAATCCTCAAGCACCACGAATATTAAAAAGTCCACAATCTACCTTTTATTCCAAAAAAAAAAACTTTACAATTTACAACTATCTCTAAAGTAAATAAACAACCCCCCCCCCCCCCCCCCCCAACTCTTGCAGCAACTCAGACAAGCTCACATCACCGGCACCTAGCCCGCTAACCAACCTGCAAGCTGGAGTCCAAAGGACCACAGGAGTGTGTGAGACATAATAACGTGTACAATATCAATATCAAATAAACTGCACAACGTCAATCACCACGTATAACACGAACCAAGAATATAACACGTTCCACATAAAAAGAACCACATATCCGGTCCTCCTCGGTATATGACGGGTGACGTACCACCTCACTAGCCTCACCATAGCATATTGGCCAACATGTCTTTTGGCATAGCTTATTAGCCTAGTCACCCTGTCGCATACCAAACAGTTCCACGACATACAGTCACCGCACATAGCACAACCAACAAGAACCCAACATTAATATTGTACGAAAAATATGTATCTCACACTCACCCTCAAATCACCTTGAATATCACACCCAAGTTTATCTCCAGAAGCCTCTGCTATAGTTTGATTTCCCTTCTTTGAGTTCCCTTTATTGTTTTCCTTTTGTTCTTGGCTTTATATTTATTCATACAATTGCTAAGTAACCTACACCTATCACAAGCAGCACACACACACACCCAACAAAAGCTCCACGTGCACCTCCTTGCCAAACATATCAACTCTTATATCTATTCTTTTTTGTTTCACAAAAGTTGCTATAAGACAAGTCAAACCCAACTCTTCATACTCACTAATGACAGAATAGGTTTTGTTATAGGAAATTGCTTCTTCGTTTTTTTTTCTTCTTTTTTTTAAGTACGGGGTATTACATAGTAAGTAAAGAGGACGTAGTTCACTGTATCAGAGGAAACTTCATCCACCGACCTAGATTTCCCATTCCTGTAGGGGAGGATGTCTCCGGCGACCACGATCTACAAAACACTACTTCCAATAGCCTATTGGATAAAATGGAATTTTTATTTAATAAAATTTTTTAAAAATCATTTGGTAGTGAATTAAAATTGACTCCAAAATAATCACATGATTTTTGGTTGGTGTATGGAAGGTGTTGAAAAATGTATGCATAATAATTTGAGGAAAATTATATGTATTACATTTATATATTTATTTTGATAAATGTTGAAAAAATGATATTATCTATTTTGATGATATTTTGGCAAATGCTAATCTTTTGAAAAGTCTTTTTCGAACTAAATGTTCTAGGCCTTGAAACATTGCATAAAATCTCTTGGATTCAAAATTCAAATCTTACAAAGACTTAATGAGCTCAATACATACTTTAACGGATTTATTTAGATGAAATTTTGAGCCACAGGTTGATGCACCGTCTAACAGGCTGGCTGTCTAAACAGAGAGCTGTGACACTCAGAGACCATCGGATGACAGACCGGATGACTGGTCAGAGTAATTTCTGTTGATCAGTAAAGTTCCAACGGTAGTTCCTCCACTCAACACTCCAACGGTTCCATCACTTTTTAAACGGCTAGTGGGAAATTGGATGGCTATATAAGGGCTCAAAGAACTTATTGCTGAGTGGGGATTCAAGTTACAACATTCGATATCACCCAAGCAAATTCTTCAAAGATCAAGCCAACACTTTTATATCTATCTTGAGAGAGATTTTGTATAAGTTGAGAGCTTCCACTTGCATATCTACCTTGTGAGGTTATTGTTATTTGAGAGCTTCAAATTTCTCCACATACTTGTAATTCCTAAGCGAGTGTTTAAGTCAAACACTTGAAAGCTTAGAAGACCAAATTCGGGTTGAATTTGGGTGTTATTGTTTTTGAGAGGTTTTTGGAGAAAACTCTTGCAGTTCTACTAGCTCATCAAGAAAGCTATGGGATAAGGTCGTTGTAAGCACCCGCAAGACTTACTGTTTGTAATCTTTTTGGAGATTAAAGGAACCTTTAAGTAGTTGCTTGAGGAGAAATGGATTAGGCTGAACCGTGGACAAATCCGAACCGAACTACTATAATCGGGTTCTATCTCTCTAACTCTCTTTCTTTTACTTACTCATATTGTTTTGATTAAAAGATTGTTAAAGATAATCTTTATTGGCTTTAGCAACCCTATTCACCCTCCTTTTGGTTGTCATTTTGGATAACAGAAGGGTTTTGTATTTCACATTGGCTAGAAATGTGGGAAATAGGGTCCGTCAATGTATGCCCCTAGGGCATATGATAGGAATGCATTAACTTCAGTATTCCATTCCACTTTTATGGGAAATGTAAGTATAGTACTTGTGCAATAAATCCCGTTTCTAAGTACATGTAACTGTTTTAGTAATGGACAAAAATGTTCATCTTTAACGTTTGGTATGTTACGAAAATATTGTAGCATGTTTTACAATGAAGACCAATCGTACTCAAACATGAATATATTTCTTTATTTTGATTGGCCAATCATCAAACATGATCTTCAAACATGCTCTAGTATTAATATATGGATGGGGTAAAATGGGCCAATAGCATATTTTGAAGATGAGAATATAAGTATTCAAATTCTCTTTAATATAGATACCTAAATAAGTTTATAAGGGTATTTACAATGCTATAATTAAAAATTGATAAACAAAAGTTGTCACATCAAAACTTATCACATCATCTTCTCAAACTACAAAAAACTAAAACTGTGAACAGTAGAAAATAGTTTTGAAACTAAGAAAAATTATTTACTAGAAATAGAAAATAGTTTTTGAAACTTTTTTCACTATTTTAAAAAATATATTTCCTACAAAAAAAATATTTTATATTTTTTTTAGAAAATAGTTTTTTTACAAAAATATAGTTAAAAAGAAAGAGAGAAAAAAGGAAGAGAGATAGAACATTTTTGTATAATAATTGGTGTATTTGATTGAGAATATGTAGGGTTAAAGAAACATTTTTGTATAATGATTGGTGTATTTGATTGAGAATACGCATGGTCTATTAAATTTGGATATTGTTAAAAGATTGCCAGTTTTGGTTATCTAAAGTCCAAAATTTGATTATTTCTAAGGAGGTTATTAAGTTTAACTATAGCATCGTAAACCATATTTTGCACAAACATTATTAACTTTAAAAACTCTTTACTTTTGATTATAGCATTGTGGATACTCAACTTAACTATAGCATTGTAAACCATATTTTGCACAAACATTAGTAACTTAAAAAACTCTTTACTTTTGATTATAGCATTGTGGATACTCTAAGGATGGGTTTGGATTGAAAAATAAAGTAACTTATTTTTTATTTGTCTTTCTTTGAATTTTTTTTGCACACTTTTTGATTTATTTTTGTATTTATTCAAAAAATTATGAGTTTTGATTAAAATTTTTTACTTTTCTGATTCCTCTCGCGGAAACGAATCAATAAGTCACAACAATTTGACGCAAAACAAACAAATATAATTTTTTTTAAAATAAAGACAAAAAAAAAAAAAAACTAGTATTTAACTTTTAAGCCAAATCCACCCTATAAGCAGGATGCCTAATATATTCTTTTTACTTTATTAGAATTATATTGTCCGTTTCTCCGCAGTTCTAGGTTCCAAATATACTAAATGAAAGAGAAACGATGTCCACCAACTGGTAAAACTAGGATATGTTGGGGTCTGTTATCAATATGAATACCTGCGTTCCGTGGAAGAAAGTCTCTGGGAGATGACTCGGCAGCTCATCAGACCATCACTTGAAGGGGAAATGGAGCTCGATCTCGATGCCTTTCTGGCTTCACAGAGTACTAGCGACGACGACGACGACCGGCTTCGTTCCATCTCTCATCATCGAACAGTCGATGAAATCCTCAACGACTCCGATTCCTCCTCCTCACCTCCTTCCTTGAATCAGTCCTTCCTTTATCGCCCTCGTTCCTCTTCTGATCAAGAAGATGTCAACGACGCCTCCTCCTCCGTAATTAGCCCTAAAACCCTCCCAGACTCCAGAGTTAAGTTTAGTTCGTCTTCTACCCGGGTGGAATCGGGTGAATTCTCGGCCAATTCTTTATCTCTAGGTCGGGGGCTTGCTTTGCGCCCCTTGCCGCTCTTGTTTGGAAGCGGCGTTCGCTCAACTGTGAAGAAGCCGGGTGCTGCACTCGCTGCTGCTGTGGCGGCTTCGCGTCCCACTCCCACTCCGCACGCTGCTGCGCTTAAATCCAGAAGAGCTGGCAGCAGCAGCAGCAGCAGCAGCGCTACTTTACTTATTAGTAGCGTTCTTGGCAGTCAAGAATTGGATTCTAAAGCTCAAGTTGTTTCCAATGATGGCTTGGATAGCTTCGCTCCTGAAATCAGTCACCCAGATGGGAAATTAGTCCAAGAAAATGATGTTCCATGGGATAATTATCAATCTGCAGCTGCGGAAGCTGCTGATTCTAAGGTGGATGTTACACCTGAAATATCGGGGAAAGGTGATACAATTGGGGAGACTTCGAGTGAGCTGAGGGTTGGCAGAGTTTTTGCCCTTGAACCAAGCGTTGTAATTGATTCACAGGAAGTTTCACCAGGCCCCCATATAGATGATCCATACATCCTATCTCGTGTTAACCATGAAGAGCAGTTGCATTTGGAAGATAGCACCACAATGTCTGTTACCAATGGCTTTAAATATGACCAAGTTCCATCTTCATCATGGGATGAGAATAATGGTGCTATTTCTGAGTTTGCTGAGGCTACTGAAACTGCCGACAAGAGGATCGATTCTTCTCACGACGGAATAGATTTTGAGGATGAATTGCCAATTGTAATGGTCGAAACATCTGAAATTGACAAGGCGAAGCCTTTTTCTAGACGTGGAGCGAGTCTTACCGGAGAAGACACCAGTTATAGGAATGATGTTATGGACCTGGATGAGGACATAATTAGTCAATGGGAGAGCAAGAGGGGTAATAAAAGGACACAAAAGAAATCACATGCGTCCTTGAAGCCCCTTGAATTAGCTGAAGAAATTGAAAAGAAACATGCCTTCATTGGTTTGGATATGGAAAATGATATTGCTGCTCAACCAATGAGGCTTGAGGGTGTACGGAGGGGGTCTACTGCCCTGGGATACTTCGATGTTTATGCAAACAACACTATCACTCGGACCATCTCATCTCAGGCATTCAGGCGGGATCAGGGATCCCCTCAAGTCGTGACAGTTCATCTCAACTACATTGCTGTGGGAATGTCTAAAGGGGTGGTTATTGTTGTGCCCAGTAAATACTCTCCTCATTGTGCTGACAACATGGATGCAAAGGTTGCTTGTAAATCCTTTTGCTCTTTACCTTTATTTTCTTTTTCTTCTTTGATCAGGCTTGCGAGCTTTAATTTTGCATCGCTTAGGAATTGCTCTGAAAAAGATGTCTTTAATGGCTACACAGTTCTGTGGGTAAAATTGCAAATGCAGTCAGTCCTTATGCACCTGAGAGGATAATAAAGTTGATTGTTTAACACAGCTAAAAGTTGCAACAAACTTCCCTTACTACGTGGGCAGTCTCAGCTGTACAAACTTCCCTTAGTATGTTGAGTGTGTTTTATGTACTTCAATAGAATTAGCTATTCTCCTGATAAGCTATGTTTAAATCTATGCCAGATGCTGATGCTTGGATTACAAGGGGATAATTCTCATTCTCCAGTAACATCTTTGTGCTTCAATCAGCTGGGAGACTTACTCTTTGCAGGTTATTGTGATGGGCGTGTAACTGTTTGGGATGTGCAGAAGGGATCCGCCTTAAAAGTTGTTACTGGTATACATGATGCACCTGTTGTACATATGTTATATCTGGGACATGATTCTCAAGTTACTCGGCAGTTTAGGCTAGTTAGTGGTGATAGTAAGGGTTTGGTTTGGTTGATTACTTTCTCAGTGGTTCCATGGCTCAATAGATTTTCCTTCAGTACAACGGTAATTCCAATTTTTCTTGTCCCAACTATATGCCTCTTTAGAGTGTTGTCTTTTAAAATGCTTGTTTGAAACTGAGTGAAGAGATTATATATCAGATTGCATAGTTTGTTTATGTTTACTGAAACAGTGTCTTCTTGATGGACGAACAACGGGCAAAGTATTATGTGCTTCTCCACTGCTTTCTGATGAATGTTGTGGAGGTGCTTTGATGTCCTCCCAGGCCAACACAGCCAACACTACAGGTTCAAGCAGTACTATTGGTAGCATGATGGGTGGTGTGCTTGGGGCAGATTCTAGTCGGAAACTCTTGAACGAAAAGTCTTCCTCAGTTGAAGAAGGGGTGGTCGTATTTGCCACTTACCAAAGTGCTCTGGTGGTATGATGGTTCAGAAGATTGCATTATAAAACATTTTTACTATTAAAGAGGTGCATTTCTGTTTTCTTGTTTGCTACGTTAATGCCACAGATGTTCACTACAGGCAAGGGTGAGTCCTAGCGTGGTGGTCTATGCTCAACTTCCAAAGCCTGATGGTGTTCGTGAGGGTTCCATGCCTTACACTGCCTGGAAATGTATGGGGCAGCAACATGGTTCTTCCACTGGTATGTATCATTACCCTACCCCACAATTCATGAAATTTCATACTGTGAGTGTTCTGAGATATGGATGTTGACATCGTTATAGACAATATTCCTGTGGAAGCATCAGAAAAAGTTTCACTTCTTGCAATTGCTTGGGATCGGAAAGTTCAGGTTGCAAAATTGGTCAAATCAGAATTGAAAATATATGGGAAGTGGACCCTTGAAAGCTCAGCGATAGGGGTAGCATGGTTGGATGACCAGGTAAACTTTTTCGTTGTGAATTTTGTTGTTCTGCTTGTCTGGTTGATCTTTTAATGGAGTATCAAGTACATTGGATGTTGGATCTTTCAGTGTTATTTTCTCTGCATGCATCACTAGTTTCTCTGGTTTTTATCTTCATGAAAATTGAAGGGATAATTCTGTTTGTTCAGATGTTGGTGGTTCTCACATCAAATGGTCAACTTTTTTTGTATGCAAAAGATGGAACTGTGATTCACCAGACAAGTTTTGCTGTTGATGGCTCTGGAGGAGATGATCTTGTTGCTTATCATACCCAGTTCACAAATCTCTTTGGAAACCCTGAGAAAGCTTATCACAAGTGTATAGCTGTAAGAGGAGCTTCTATATATGTACTCGGGCCTATGCATCTAATTGTTTGCCGCCTTCTCCCATGGAAGGAGCGGATTCAAGTTTTGCGGAAAGCAGGTGACTGGATGGGTGCATTGAACATGGCAATGACGCTTTATGATGGTCAAGCCCATGGTGTTATTGACCTTCCTAGAACCCTGGATGCCGTACAGGAGGCAATTATGCCCTACCTAGTGGAGTTGCTCTTGTCGTATGTTGATGAAGTATTTTCCTATATATCAGTGGCCTTCTGCAACCAAATTGGAAAGCTTGAACAATTGGACGACTCAGAGAGCAAAGCATGTTCTGTCCATTCAGAGATCAATGAGCAGTTTACTCGTGTTGGTGGTGTTGCAGTTGAATTCTGTGTTCATATCAATAGAACTGACGTCCTCTTCGATGAAATTCTTTCCAAATTTGCGGCTGTTCAACATAGAGGTATATCCTAGGACTAATTCATAAAAGTTGGGGAGATCTCTGGTACATGTTCTTTATGAATTGCAGATAATGAGTTACAGTTTAAAACTCATTGAGGACCAATGTTCTGATCAAACTACGGATAGGTTCTCAAATATTTTGGTTACTGTCTTACCTAGGGAGATGAATTCACCAAACATGAGAGCATAAAACTGTTTCATATTTATTCGTAGCTGAAGGGTAAATTCCCATGACACAGTGTAGATTTTCTTCAGACATCCTTGGCACCATACTTACCGCTATGATCCTCATTAAATATTGACAATTTCCCCAATTCTTACTGAATATGAATACAAATGATAACATTAACCTGCGTCAAATTTACCTTTCCTCAAAATGGGAACATTATCCCAGTTTCAGTTCTCATAAAAGGTGCTGGATACTATAGGAAACAACTTGTAGAAGTAACACAAGTTCATCATACTTTCTTGTTCTTATCAAAAGAAGGATAAAGGAATACTTTGCTGAGCTAGTGTTTCTTAGTGTGAAACTTTGTTTTGAGCGCTTTATCCTCTGAATGACCTTGAAGACAAACAAAACTATTCAAATTGGCAAAACTAGTACTGCCTATGGAAAAAGAGAGGCGAAGTTAGTAATCTACATTGCACATGACAGTTCTTATCGTCACCTCCTTTTTTAATTTGTTTTCCCAAACACTGTAAAAGGGAAGATGTCGGGGCTTGAAGTGATTTTAGATAAGCTTCTTCATAATTTTTCTTTGGGAATAAGCAATTTGTTGTGTATATGTCTAATGTGGCTTTCCAGTTTTACCACACACTTCTTCCAAGATATTTTACCATTGTATAGCTGCCTTATGCATCAACGAAGAGTATACTCATCGACACATAGTTGCCTTTTGTACCTTGAGAGTGTTAGAGATTCAAATAAACAGATGGTATTTGGCCACACTTCAATTCTTAGTGCATTATAAGCTCTTCCTTTTATATTGCCAGATATGTTGGCATGTCCTTTTATAATTAAACAAGTGGTACGCTAACTCTTTTTTCGTACATTTGTCAATATTTCTTTTTCTTGCACAGATACATTTTTAGAGCTTTTGGAGCCATATATATTGAAAGACATGCTTGGATCCCTACCTCCTGAGGTACTGCTTACTTTTGACGCGTTTGGATCTTGCAGAAACTAAGGTATAGACTGCATTTTCTATGTTAATCTGTTACTTTTTTTCCTGCATTTTCTGCTGCGAAGATTATGCAAGCACTGGTGGAGCATTATAGCACAAAAGGTTGGTTGCAGCGGGTTGAACAATGCGTTCTCCATATGGATATTTCTTCCTTGGACTTCAATCAGGTCATATTCCATTTGTCCTTTCACAGCTCGTGCCATATATTATCATGAATTGATGAATATCGATTTATTAGTATTGACGAAGCATGGAGACAAATAAAGGATATAATAGTTGTCTTGTTATCCTCATTGTCTTGTTACAACGAGGATATGGCAAAATGTTTGTGTTGCATATGTAATAAGGTTTATGATACGTTGGTGATATTGTGCAAACCATCAATCCTTTAGGCTCTATCAAGTATTGTGTCCTTAACTACAAGATCCTCCAACTGGGGTTGATGAATCCACTCTAGAACTTTGCTCCTGGGCCTCAAAGTAAGAATCTAACAAGAACCTCGTTCCCGTTGACGAGGAATCACGTTCCCAATTGGGATCAGGTCTCTCAAGTAAATGAATCCCAAAGAAACACAAGAAGATACCAATGAAAAGAGAAAATTTTCGGCAACCGGAGGATAATTGATGAAGAATTGACTCAAAATTTTCTCTAATACTTATCATTTACAAAAATCTGCGACTGAAAACAATTGTTATTTTCTAGAGTTTAAATATGTATGCGCACCAATACGGGCTTCTCTAATATTTTTTATTTTAGAATATAAAATATCTAAAATAAAACAAGAACTATATCGTTCTGAAAACTTCTGTAACATCAGCCTCAAGCAAGCATGCCAGCTTATCTGGTGTTGTCCAGCATTACTAGAAGTTCGCTATATTCACATTGTTCCCCTCCCTTAGGGTGTGCTT
The DNA here is from genome assembly GCF_030253575.1 of Rhododendron vialii. Taxonomy (NCBI): domain Eukaryota; kingdom Viridiplantae; phylum Streptophyta; class Magnoliopsida; order Ericales; family Ericaceae; genus Rhododendron; species Rhododendron vialii. The sequence goes on along the minus strand of NC_080563.1, from coordinate 142,362 downwards.
GTCTAGAAGTAACATGGCTCTACGTCCACCACCAGTGCTAAAAGGTGAAGCTAAGGTTATCTCCAGCTCCCACAAGTTACCAGTTCAGAATTTTTGAATTGGAGTATATCTCAACTTGGAATCTTCAAAGAATAATTGTTATCCTTCATGAAGGCCCCAAAGTTTAGCCTCCCAAATATGCTGCTTGACACATTCCGTGATATGCGTTGGTTCAGAGCCTCTGGCATCTCTGAATAGACCTTCATATCTATCTTGACCTAGATTCCCTTCAGAATTTACATACATACGTTATACATATATGACGTAAATATGTAATATAGGAAAAAGTCCATGTAGAGTCCGGGTGGGGTTTACACCCCCTGACATTTTTCCTTGACCACATGAACCCCACGTGCTATATGGATCAAAGTGCACCATCACATTTTACATCCATGTTACTAGTCTGTGTAAGGCACACTCAATCTCCAATGAAACACGTGAAACACTATTTCCCTCCTATGACAGAAGACCAAAATACCCTTAGACCCAATACCATCTCTGTTTCTTCTTCATCCCACGACTCTCTCTCTACTCACCCTCATTCGTTTATACACACTACTCTCTCTCTTCTCCTACCCCCAACCCCATTCGTTTATACACACACACACATGCAGCCTGGATTTTCAATCATCTTCTCATCCCTCGTATATACAACTACACGTGTTTAAGTATGTATATTCGACCCCAATGGATTGGATACAAGGTTCGGTTTGGTTTGGTTTGTTTATAACTATGTACATGCATCTATCTGTACATCTATCTATATCACCCCTGACAATTGAAGAACAAAATTATCCTCCTTTGAGACTTAAGAACAGCCCCTTGATATTCTTTTCCTTGGAAGACATCTATGTGAACAAATCAAAGCATGAAAACAAACAAACTTTTAGAGAGAAGAGCTATAAAATCCACTTCTGCTATTATGTATTCATCTCATTGACTTGTTGCAAAGAGATGTAAATCAATCAAGATAAAAAGAAAACGCAGACAATTAAACAAGAAACACAATAATGCAAAGAATCAATTCAAAAATCTACACAAAATAATCTAGAAATGAAGCTGAAGAAAAGAAGAGAACAAGTTATGTTCCCAAAATAATTTTAAAATTGCAGTGCCCATTCCCTTATTAATGTTCAACAACGGAGCCTATAGGTGTTGAGATGAATTGCTGGATTTTGTTTAGGAGACTGGTAAAGCCACGACATCTTTTTTTAGTGCCTCAAACAATTATGTTATTTGACAACATTACCCTTGAAATTCACCGTTTACTCTCTTTGCATTCATTATCTTCTCTTTAGCCCCTCTCTCACCACTTTCTCTTTCTATTTCCACAACAGATTGACCGATCCACTTTTATCCTCTTTCTCTTATACCCCTCTTGTGTGGTAGCTACTGTAAAACAAGCCGTCGTGGCATTAACGGCCAATTTAGACTTGTATTTATTATGTTAACAGAACCCGACAATGCACTTTGATCCATATAGCACATGGTGGTTATGTGGTCAAGGTTAGATCTCGCAGAGTACACCCGGCCTTTACCAATAAGGGGGTAAAATGAACTTTTCCCTTTTTTACTTGCTTGGGGAAATTGCCCTTTGATAATTTAATCAGCCTGACACTCCTTGTAGAGATAGAACATAAAGCTTCCCGACTACCACGACGTATTTCTCATAGTGGCCTGTATCAAAACCTTTCGCACTAACTTCTATCATTCATCATATTCTTCGTCTTCTCTTTTCTCCTGGTTTGTGCTTGATAATTCTTGATATTCCTCGTGATTAGTTTTTAATTTTTAGTAACTTGTCTTGCAGGTTGTCCGTTTATGTCGGGAGCACAGATTATATGGTGCACTTGTATACCTGTTTAATAGGGGTTTAGATGATTTCAGGGCACCATTAGAAGAGCTGCTGATTGTTTTTCAAAATAGCGAAAGAGAAACTGCTGCCGCCCTTGGGTATGTTGTTTGATACGCTTAAGTTTTCTTCTTAATTTGCTAATATGTTTGGCCATTTTACCTGGCTGTTCCCCCGTTTTTTGCATTTGTAAATGTGCAGTTTGGTAGGTAGTACATTATAGCAATGCAGGGGTGAGCTTTACGCTGAAGTTTTCTTCTTAATTTGCTAATATGTTTGGCCATTTTACCTGGCTGTTCCCCTGTTTTTTGCATATGTAAATGTGCAGTTTGGTAGGTAGTACATTATAGCAATGCAGGGTTGAGCCTCACAACACCCCTCCCCCCCCCAAAAAAAAAAAAAAAAAAAAAAAAAAAAAAAAAATCCATTGCCAGCTAGAAGTCAACTTTCTTCTTGTGTGCTGCCAAAATTGTTGTGCTAGTTCATGTTACACGATCTTGGGTAGAACTCAACCCCAAAAGCTAGCTATTGAAGTGAGGGTGCCCTCACGTTTATATTCTTCATACTGTTTTGGTACCCAAGCGATGTGGGACTTTGCTTCGCACCCTCCCTCACGCCCAGCATGCTCACTTGGCACTTGGTAGTACCTGCTGCGTGTAGGCCAGGGAGACGCAGCTTACCCATCCTTGGCATACCCGGCTCTGATACAATGTTACACGGTCTTGGGTAGAACTCAACCGCAAAAGCTAGCTATTGAAGTGAGGGTGCCCTCACACTTATATTCTTCATATTATTTTGGACTTTTGGTACCCAAGTGATGTGGGATTTCGCTTCATGGTTCCTTGGAGTACCTATACCAGCTATCCAACGTTCGGTCACCAGGTTAAAAGTAGGCTGCACTTGGGGCACTGTTGAATTGAATCCACTTAATTTCAATCTGCTGACTTTCTTGCAGCTTTGCCTTTAGCCGATATAATTCTTGCTGAGCCATGATCTGGCCTGTCAGTGTGGTGCTTTAGGTAGTAGAATCTCTGGCAATGAAATCCTACCATGGCCTAGTTGCCTTGTATAGATGCTCACTTCGCACTGTTTTGTGATTATTACATGCAAAAGATTTTTCCCTCCTTCATATGAGAAATTTTTGATGAAAGGCTATGTTCGTACACTATGTTTTTTTATTTTTTAAATTTTAATAATTTCAGAGTGATTATTGAACTGTCATGGCCTGTGGAAACAGGTACCGGATGCTTGTTTACCTGAAGTACTGCTTTTCTGGTCTTGCTTTTCCACCAGGTATGGTATCGCTTTAAGATACAGTTACCGATCTCCTCCAAGTGATAATATTCCATATTTTAGCTTGGCTTATAGCTAGTATTTTCTTTATCCAATGGGGCAATTGATGCAATAGGATCTTGAAATTCATATTCTTGTAATGTTTGATTAATTTGCAAGTAATGGAAATTTTTAGGTGGTTATGAAAAATTGAATTGATTGATCGAATATGGTAGATCTTCATGACAAAGGAGGTATATACCAAATATATATATATATTTTAAAATGGATTCAAATGGTGATGCCTGGTCTCTTTCAAAGATGATAATTTCTTGATTTTTCACTTTGAGAATTTTTCCTGGATGATTTTCTGTGTTGACTTTCTACTCCCTTGCGGTGTTAAGCTCAAAGTTTGTCGGTGTGGATTATTGTTATTGAAAGATCATCTGCTTTTTCTACAATACATGTTAGGGAAGAAATTATTTTGGGTAAAGTTCCGCACCTTAAAAAAGCCTCACAATACTGATTGAACATTGAGCTCCACAAACGAAAAAACAGGAGACATGATGCTGGCCTTACTGACATTAGGGAACTGAAGTTGGACTATAGAAATATTATTGATCATCTCTGTAAACACTCTTAGGAACCATTCAACCACAATAGCTCAAGCTTCTCAAATCCCAAGTGCCAATTGCCATCTGCTGCACCATGATGGCTTTCTAGCAGAGCTCTCCCTGCAAATAAGTGTCATAATCATCCATGAACTGACAAACAGGAACTGTTGCAGGAGGATGAACCTGCTATGATTAAGAAAATGATTTAGTTCTATTATGTGGCTGCCAATTACTTGAATCGTCTTCAGAGTGAGCCTAAGTACGCTTAAGAGAATTGATGACAACATGATTAGTTTTGTGGGAAGCTTGAAATGTTGGCTAAGGTCGTAGTTTACATCTGTAAGAGTTGCTTTCCAAACGGGTATAGGCTCCAGGTCAGATAAGATGTTGGGATGATTAGGTGAGTTGTGAGTATGGGCCAATGAAGAGATTGAGAAGGCCCAAACCATAGGTATTTGCATAGTTAGGTGCAGTTGTCTTCTCAGGGAATAAGTGAATAACATGTTGCCAGGTATGACAGAATCACCAGCCCTTTCATGCTAGACGCGTGGTCTTTCTTCTGCCACTTATCATTAACACCTGCCTCAGTGGTGTGCACACCAGTATGAGCTTGGGCAGCCGGAGAAATACCTTGTCTGGCAAACAAGGGGGCTGCATTGAATCGTTGAGGAAACTCATCCCGCCAAGGAGAACTATTCTCCAATAAGGTGTTCATTCGGTTGATTCAGAAAGCGGTGCAAGGAGGTTTTCTACAAGGTTTTGAGGTGGGAAGAGAGGATGGTTTGGGTCTGATGGTGTCGCACATTCTATATGCTGACAATACTTTGGTATTTTACGATGTGGACCCGACACAAGTGGGTTATGTTAGGTGTGTCCTTTTCTGCTTTGAGGCGGTGTTCTGCTTGGAGTTAAATTTGGAAAAGTCGGAGATGATCCCAGTAGGAGCGGTGGAGGATATTGGTGCTCTTGCTCAGGTTTTGGGTTGTAGGGTGGCTCCATTACCGGCGTAACAACGTCGTATTTGCCATTGGGTTCATCCTTCAAATCAAAGCAAGCTTGGGATACAGTTATGGAAAGATTTCAAAAGAGATTGGCAGAATGGAAGCACCAACATATTCCAAAAGGAGGTAGATTCACTTTAATCAAAAGTACGCTCTCAAGTTTACCCACTTATGTTATGTGTCTCTTCGTCATCCCAGTTTTAGTTGCTAAGAGACTTAAGAAGATACAAAGAGACTTTCTTTGGGGAGGAGTGGGGGAAGAGTTTAAGTACCATGTAGTTGATTGGGATGCGGTTTGTGTTTCCATTAGAAAGGGACGTTTGGGAGTGAGGAAGCTAAAATTATTCAATCAAGCTTTGTTGAGTAAGTGGCTTTGGAGATTTGCATGTGAAAAGGAGAGATGGTGGAGGAAGGTGGTGATAGCAAAGTATGGATGTGGATGGGTAATCACTGTGAGCATGCCCTATGGTGTGACACTTTGGAGGGGTATCATGAATGGGTGGGATGCCTTTGCAAAGAATACTCATATGGTGGTTGGCTATAGGAGAAGGGTGAAGTTCTGGGATCATGTGTGGTGTGGGGATGTGAGCCTTCGAGATGCCTTTCTGAGTATTTATCGTTTGACTTGTGACAGGGAGGCATCTGTTTCTAATTATCTTCAAAGTAGTGATGGGGCTACAGTTTGGGACATTTAGTTACGGAGGGACATTCGCGATTGGGAGGAGGAGGATTTGTTTTCTTTGCTTGCTAGAGTGTATAATGCTCATGGACGACATGTGATGGAAGTTGTCTAAATCAGGATCGTTTTAGGTGAAATCCTACTACCAATCCTTATGTGGAAGTGGTAATACATCTCTTCCTTGGAAAGCAATTTGGAAAACTATGACTCTTTGAAAGTGAGTTTTTTTGTGTGGTGTGCGGTCCAAGGCAAGATTCTTACTCTAGACAATTTGATTCGAAGGTGGAGAATCATTGTTAATTGGTACTGTATGTGCAAAAGGGGTGCGGAGACGGTCAATCAACTCCTCATTCATTGTGCGTTGGCATGGGAGCTATGGTGCTTGGTGCTGTCATGGTTTGGGTTGCGATGGGCTATGCCAAGGAATGTAGTGGAACTTTTAATTGCGTGGAGGGGCGTTAGAGTTGGGAAGAGTAGACAACGTGTTTGGGCCATGGTTCCTCTTTGCTTGATGTGGGTTATTTGGCGAGAGAGAAATTCAAGATGTTTTGAAGGAAGAGAAAATTCGTTGGTTAGACTTCAAAGTTTTTTGGTGAATAGCTTGTATAGCTGGGAGAAAAGAGAATGTAATCCATAATCCATCTCGTATCAGTTTTTAGATTGGTTTGTACATTTCAATTCACATGGTGGTGGTGTATAGGGCCTTTTTGTCTTCAACCTTTTTTTGCATATGGGCGGCAATCCCTTAATGCCTGGTTGCTAATATAATTATTTACTTATACAAAAAAATAAGGTCAAGGAGACTGGACTGGGTTTTGAGCTTTTAACCCAGGGGTGGAGCCTGAACTATAGGCTTCAATCCACTAGTGTCTTTTGAAACTGATGCTGCTCAAGAAAATCAAGAAGTTTTGTTTATTGACTACTCATAGTGTTTACCATTTGCAGTTTGAAATTTGAGAACAGCTCATCTTTGAAGATCTAAGGTTCTTTCTAGCATGACCAGTAGTGAAAGGGGAAATGGTGGATTTTGATGGGGTGGTGTAGAGTAATCGTAAAATGCAGAGCAGAAAAAACCTCTTGAACTATTTGTGGGTGTGACACATTATTTCTTTCATGAGGTTTTTTTTTTTCTTTTTTTGCTTTTGTCCCCTAAACTATTCACATTTTCTCTACTTCGTCCCTAAACTACTAATTTGACAAATTTATCCCCTCAAGTTTCTGATTGCTTCCTATTTCGTCCAATTGTTAACAGTGTTTAACATTTTGGACGGAAAACATGTCACGTGTCTATCACGTGCAACCAGAACCCAAACGAAAGGGCCAAATTTGCCATTCCACCGCTCACAACATCTAATGAGAGAGAGAAACAAAAAGGAAAGAAAAGGAAAACAGTAGAAAAGAGACTGGCGTTCCCTGCCGTACACATTCATTCGCCGCACATTGTTTCTTCTCCTGCCCTTGCGTAATCTCTCTCCTCCCTCCTCTCTACTCTCTCCTCTTTCCCTTGCCTCGCACAACTGCCACTCACAGCAGTGGCCATGGCCGCTGGCCCTTATTTTCGCCCCCCTTTTCCTCCTCTCCGCTCAGCGGCAACAATACGAACAACAGCACCGCGGCTGTTTGTGCACTTTGCAGGTAGTATGTATCAGTAACAGAACAGATTATTTACGTGAGAAAACTCAAAATCCGATTACTGGGTGTTGACAAAGAATCTATTTTTTGATCTGGGTTCGTCCCAATTACGGCTAGAAATCCAGTTTCCAATCATGGGTGTGAAAACAGGAGCCCTGTATGATTGGAGGTTCGATCTGGGCTCGTCCCACTTATGGTTCGAATTGCTGAGACCATTTTCTCGTGTATAAGTTGTGGGCTACTGTTCATTATCCTCCAGTTGGGGAGTGGAGTAATTCATAGGCTTTGATTAGTCAAAGAGGTGGAGCATTTGGCTGGCAATGAAAAATCTCCATAATCATGTTGGATGAGACCAGAGGCGACGGCGATGAGGAGGGAGGGTGTTGTAAGATTCTGAAATTTGAGAGGGATGAATTTGGGGAGGAGGGTGGTGGCGGCGGTGGGAATAAAGGAAGCAAGGTGAATAGTAAATAGTTGTAGAGATGATCAGGTGGTGGAGATGAATGTGAGTGGTGGAATGACAAATTTGCCCCTAACGTTTGGGTTCTGATCGTACGTGACAGATTTCTGTCCAAAATGTTAACCACCGTTAACGATTGGACGAAATAGGAAGCAATTAGAAACTTGAGGGGATAAATTTGTCAAATTAGTAGTTTCGGGACGAAGTGGACAAAATGTGAATAGTTTAGGGGATAAAAGCAAAAAAAAAAACAAAAAAAACTCTTTTTTCATTTTGCATGTCAATGTTTAAAATGATTGGGTTCTGTGTATTATGTTGCTGTCTAACTTGTACTGCTTAATCTCTGTCATGTTTTCCTTTTTTGGAGGTAAAACATCATGGACTGATTAGGAAAAGATTCAGAATTTAAGTATCTCTTTTTGCAGGACATGGAACTCTTCCCTCTCTACGCTTGCCGTCTCTTAGGACAGAACTTCTGCAGTTTCTATTAGATGCTTCAAATGCTCCAAATTCATGCGTAGTTACAAGCTTCTTGTCTACAGCAGCATACCCGTACCTTTATCATTTCTTAGAGTTGGATACTGAAGCTACCTTAGAAGTTTTGAGATGTGCATTTGTTGACGATGACATTCCAAAACGTGGCTATCCCTTGTGTGATTCAGCCAATGAAAGTTTGGAGGCTGAAAAAGAAAATGACTCAGTGGGTGTGGGACAAAATGTTATGGTCCAAAAAACGGTAGATGCTCTTATTCATGTTCTTGGCAAGGGCACCTACCAAGCAGACAAGTCTGTCAGCAGTGGTGATGGTGACTTGGCAGAAGTTTGGCCTTCAGAGAAAGACATAGGTCATATTTTTGAGTTTATTGCATACTACATTTCCGCTAAAAAGGCTGTCGTTTCAAATACCATATTGAGTCGGATTCTCGAGTACTATACATCTGACATTAATCTTCCACCAAGTGTCCCGATGCACGCTACTGATACTTGCAGAAAAAGAGAGAAGCAGATGCTTGCCCTATTGGAAGTAGTGCCTGACACAGGCTGGGACGCATCATATGTATTACACCTGTGTGAAAGATCTCAATTTTACCAGGTATACATCCACATTCTTTCTTTCTTACGTTGAAGCATAGGGCCATGGATGTCTGTGCGTGCATGTGTACCCTTATTGTAGGCGGTTTATTCAATTATATTCTGATATTTAGGTTTGTGGCTTAATTCATGCCATCAGACATCAATATATTGCTGCTCTGGATAGCTACCTGAAAGACGTGAATGAACCTGTTCATGCCTTTTCATATATCAATGATATGTTAGAGCAACTGAGTGACAATGAGGCTGATTCTTTTCGGTCAGCAGTCATTTTTCGAATGCCAGATCTGATTACCTTAAGCAGGTGATGCTTTGACGAATGACGACCATGTTGATATCGTCCATCTTGCTTTCATATGGCTGGTTATCCATAGGATTTCTGCTGTGAAGCTTATATCTTTCTGATGAATGGTTTTGGTTTCTGACCTTTTGCAGAGAGGCTGCATTCTTTCTGGTTATACACCATTTCAGTAGAGAATGTCAACATATATTATCTGAACTGCGTTCTCACCCCAAAAGCCTTTTCCTTTATCTAAAGACAATCTTTGAGGTTCACTTAGCTGGAACCCTCAATTTTTCTTGTTTAACAAAAGATGAGACAATGGGATTTCGAATTGGAAGAAAAGTAAGGGATCAGTCTGTGGAGGCTTACTTGGAAAGAATCTCTGATTTCCCGAAATTCCTGCGTAGCAATCCAGTTCTAGTAACTGATGAAATGATTGAGCTTTATCTTGAGGTGAATGCTTCCACATTTCTATGCTCTATAGTTAATTGAATGCTTGGATAGCAGTCTTGGCAGAATATATGTCAGCCTGCATTGTGTGTTTAATGTCATTGAATTGAGGCATGCCATACCATCTGTTTTTCTTAACAATGTCATTTTTATTATGTTATTTCTTGAGAATTGAGTTCTAAAAGTTACATCCTTCCAAAATGGTTGGCTAATCAAATCTCACTTCTTTGTCTACTCATTCCATGGTTCCATGGTCATACATGCAATATGTGCAACTTCAAAGTATTTCGGGTGCCCTTGTCTTTTTAATCTTTTTAATTTTTCAAAGATTAATAAAATTTCTTTTGCCGAGCAAAAAAAAAAAAAAAATGCTTTTACTAAAGAGAACAGGGCTCGCCTGTTGAGTGTGGACATGGTGGAGGCTAATCAAGCTCCCTTTGTCAGACTAGAATCGTTCCTCTCCCCCTTCCCAGCACTATCGCCATCAATCATAGAGTTAACTCTATCTCCAACCAACACTCTTGAACTGATCGTAAATATGCTATTGGTAAATTATCTTCGTCGTGCTTTGTTATATCCACTGTTTAGCTATTCAGGTTGTTTCTTGAATGTCACTATAGAAAGGTTGTGCACCAATTTCCTCTTTAGCTTATTGATACATCATAATTTCAAAAACCACTTGAAGCACTTATTGAGTTTTAGGATTTGGAATGTTACTTTTGCAGCTATTATGTCAATACGAACGCAGTTCAGTTCTCAAGTTCTTGGAGACTTTTGAAAGCTATAGGGTGGAGCATTGTTTACGGCTGTGCCAGGAATATGGGATCATAGATGCTGCTGCATTCTTGTGGGAAAGGGTTGGTGATGTTGGGAGCGCTCTCCTCCTTACTCTTTCTGGACTTGATGAAAAATTTGTTGCACTTGATACTGCTGTGGAAAATGTACTTCCTGATGCTGGTATGGAGCACTTCAGCACTGTATCAAATAAGGAGGTTTGCATGGATTTCTCCTTTTTCTCTTTGAAGGAAATTTGTTACAGGATTGTTAACGTTTTTTTTATCTTTCTCTTTTAGGTGCATGATATTCGTGAAATACTGCATGCTTGTATTGGCCTGTGCCAGCGTAACACTCCTAGATTGGATCCTGAGGAGTCAGAATCCCTCTGGTTTCAGTTACTTGATTCGTAAGCCCAAAACCATGACCAATATGCTCAATTTTTCTGCTTTTCAAAGTTCATAATGTTTCATGTATGTGTGAATAGCATGTGGAGAAGATCACGTGTCATCTTGTTTTTTTAGACATGAAATTTGAATCACATGTTTGGTGCTGATTGCAAAATATCTTTTGAAAACACATATTCTGGTTTCCCAGCACACATACACGCACACACAAAGGGAGAGAGAGAAAGGGAGAGGGAGGGGAGAGAGAGAGAGAGAAATTCCCAGTGCTAATAGATTGTTTGATTACATCAGGTTTTGTGAGCCTTTGTTGGAATCGTTGAAGGATGAAAAGGTTTGTCAACAAGAAACACGCATTGAAACACTCGAGTCATCGGGTGGTCAAGAGGATAAAGAGACATGCATTATTAAGTGGAAGATCTCAAAATCCCACGAAGGTGCTCATATTCTGAGGAAATTGTTTTCTCTGTTTGTCAAAGAGATTGTTGAGGGAATGATTGGATACATTCGCGTTCCTGCTATCATGTCTAAGCTCCTCTCTGATAACGGTAGCCAGGAATTTGGTAATTTTAAAGTTACCATATTGGGAATGCTTGGGACATATGGTTTTGAGAGAAGAATACTGGTACATCTACCTCTATTTCCCTCTTTCATTATTGTTCAGCTTGGTATTCAATTTATTGTCACATTTGCCTTCTCTAGTCATGTAGCCTGGTTAGCTCCTGTTACCTAAAATCTAAATTGTTCATGCAGCCTGGTTAACTCCTGTTACGTACAATCTAAATTGTTCTTACTTTAACTGTACTCAAGATTGTGAAAATATTCTAGCAGGCATTAGTAATTCTATCTATTGTGCTTTCTTTGGTTGCTAAAAGATGGAGGAAGAATCTTTCTGGCTTTGAGAAAAATGGAATTTTAACTCTACTTTGAAGAGAAACCGAAGATTTAAAATTTGTTCCCACTTTAGTCCCTATTATAGGTGTCTAGGAGGGTAGATTGGCTAGAATTCTAATCTTCCGCTGCCCTTAGATTTTAACCTACAACCTCGACGGTTCTCCCTTGTTGAAACCTAAATTCAGGTGCAATGTCGGTGGTGCATGGCTGTTCCTCTGTTTCACTGGAAATTTTACATTTGACTTTTATTGGGAGTTTATAAATGCAACTGCAAATTTACTGCATGTAGCCTTTTGCTAACTTAAACCACAAATCTTATAAAAAATTGCTACAAACAACCTCAAAATACCTATGATCTTCCAAAATTGTCCTTCCCGACCCCTACATATAACCACAATATTCAAACTCCAGAGTTTGAAATTTTGGCAGAATTTCGAGTTTTAGAATATGATGTTGTCCTCAATTTTCAAACTCTAGAGTTTGAAATTTTGGCATAATTTCAAGTTTTAGAATCTGACAATGTCGGGACAAAACCAAGTTAAAAATGGAGGAGTGATGAGTTATCTTTTGCTGCGATTTCGGCTCCGAAACTACAACATCCATGACTACCTCTTCCTTGTCAACTTCCATTTCCATCGCACAACCTTCCAATTCCCAATCAAAATACACATTGCTCCCATATGTTGGGTCAAAGACTTCTTTTTTACCAATGGAGGGAGAGGAAGCAATGGAGGTTTCCATTGAGAGTTAGGAGGTGTGAGGTGAGAGTTCGGAGGCAGATGTAGACTAGGTTTATGGAGGGAGGTGAGAGCTCCTGGAGCTTGCTTGGAGTCAACAATGGTTGTGGTGAACCTAGAATAGAACCAGAAGCAAGATGATGGAACCTGGAAGAAGATGGAAGAAAGTGGGATTGAAATATGGAGGGAAATGTGGGTTATGGGGTATATATTTTAGATGTGGTTTTATGTTTGTGGTTGTATGTAATAAAAGTAGGGGTATTTTTGTCCATTTTTGTCCAAACATTATTTACTTAAAAACAAGTTATATGCAGTAAATTCGTAGTTGTATTTATGAACTCCCCTTTTATTTCACGTACAAAAAGATCGATTGGAAAGCAACTCATCAATTTTACCAGAATTTGAGTCTGATTCTGTAATTTCTGTACTGACTTCCTCTTGTTATATTAGGACACTGCTAAATCATTGATTGAGGATGATACGTTTTATACCATGAGCTTACTCAAAAGGGGGGCTTCTCATGGTTACTCTCCCCGTAGTCTTCTATGTTGTCTGTGCAATTGCCTTCTCACCAAGAACTCTTCCAGCTCTAGCATTCGGATTTTCAATTGTGGTCATGCAACCCATCTCCAGTGTGAACTTCAGGAAAATGAGATGTCACATGGGGGCTCAGCTGGATGCCCTGTTTGTATGCCTAAGAAGAAAGGTCAGAGGTCTAGAAATAAGACACTGCTTACAGATAATGGGTTAGTGAGCAAGTCCCGATCAAGACCTCAGCAATCTCATGGAACTACTTCTCTGTACCCACATGAAAGTGATTCATTTGAGAATCCATATGGATATCAACAAATTTCAAGGGTAATTTTGCTAAGTCGTTATCTTTTTTTGTATTCAGTGCACTCTTCATTGATTGCTAACTCATTAGACGTGAACTGGGTGCTACAGTTCGACATCTTGACTAATCTTCAGAAAGACCAGAGATTGATCAAGATAGAAAACATGCCTCAGTTGAGGCTTGCCCCACCAGCTGTTTATCATGAAAAGGTGAAGAAAGGGGTCAATCTTCTTACAGGTGAAAGTAGCAGTGCTCTTGCAAGAGTAGAAAAACCGAGTAAAAGCAGGCAACTTAGAGAAATAAAAGTGAAGGGATCATCAATCAGGTTGCCGTTGAAATCAAATATCTTTGGTGAGTTAAATTATCATTCTGGAAATTAGAACTCTACATTATGTGTTTTGCATCACTAACATGGAGGCTTTTCCAGGCAACAAGGAGAAGTCGAATAAGCGGTGAAACAGTTTAGTATGTTTATGCACTAAGTGCATTGAGTTTTTACGGAGGCAGTCTATCAGCTCATCACTGCTATTTTGGATTTTAAGTGATCTGCTGCACCAGAGTCGGAAGTTCACAGTTTAACCTTGACCTTTTGTTTTTCCCTTTCTTGAAGATGAACCTTTACCTTTGTTGTTGTTATCATGTATTGCTGGTGTTCACGTTTGTAAATTGTTGATACTAACAGTGGAAAAATGAGCTCTTCTCAATGAATAGTGTGTAGGATTACAGTAGATCAATGCAGTATTTTCTTTTTGCTTCAACAAAGGTTTTGTATCTGCGAACTGATTATCATTTTAATTGCAGTCTTGGATGGAAAAATAGGGGAGAAAACTACAGCTATGTCTATTTTGAATCAGCGCTGTCACAAGACATCATATTCCTTTTTCTTTTCATACGTAACACCATAGCATAATTATACAAACAAGAGAAATAAAAACCACGACTAGACATGCACCCTAGCCGCGTGGCAAGAGCGTGAGCATCTTGCCTGGGTTCACGATTAACTTTACACATACAAATACAATTGAAAAGACTAGAAATAGAAGTTAATTCAGCAAAAAGCTGAGTAAGTTGCCATTCGGATGTTTGCTTCCGATTCAAATAATGAATCATTGTCAAACAATCAGTGGAAACATTAGCACGGAGAAAATTGTGTTCACAACATCATGTGAAAGTTTCCACACAGGCAAATACTCGGAATGCAAAGCTGACGAATCAAATAAACTATTGGGCTGCTGGTGCAACACCTCCCTGTTGGACTCTTGATCACAAAACCCTCCCCAGCTCTTGTATCTCTGTCCCAAGCTCCATCAATAACAACCAGGAGCATCTGACCCTCTTCATCCAAATGATCACTTAGCCTTTGAATCCTGTTAACCCTGCTAGAAGGAAGGACACCAACCTCCCGAGGTAAAGGACCAAGACAACTATAAATGACTCATAGCTACCCGAATGGACTCGATCACTTCAAGAATCAGAGCATTGGTATCATGAGCATAACTCCTAATACCATCAAAAGTAGCTTTGTTTTGATGAATCCATTACCCCCGGAAAGCTATGACTGAAAATATTTGAAATCATCAGGAGCTGAGTTAACCAAAGCCAAATCTGGTGTTTGGTGCGGCATAATGACCAAAGACACCAAAGAGGTTTCCCAAACTTCCTGAGAACCAATACAAGGAAAATAGAAATGGTGGAGAGTCTCAGGCTCCAACTGACAAGTGGGAAATAGACTGACAACATAAAAACAAAACTAAAACCTCTCAAAACTAGGTTCTAGCGGTATCTGCAACTAGAAGGGGCTCCTATAGGCTCGCCGCATAACTGGTGACACCATCGACGGCGCGGTCCCATATTTGCTAGGTTATCTACTACTTGGTTTCCCTCACATAGAGTGTAACCCTTGGCGCGATCACATCTCTCCATAGAGCTCTACAATCAATGATCAAGTTTTTGTGAGGGTAGTGGAGTGGAGCGGCTTAGGACTGCAGCAAATCCGAAAGAACCGCTAAATCGGTTTGAACAGAACCAAACTGTATATTTTGGTCCGGATCCGTGGATTAATGGTCCGGTCCCGATTTCAAAAAATTATGAACCTTTATATATGGTTCAGTCCATGGTTTTTGGTATGGAACTGTGGATTATCCAAACATGACTGTTCATCTATATATATGTGCAATATGTACATACGTACGTCCATAGATTTACTATTGGGTGAATATATTAGTGTACTTGTATCTTTCTATTAGTTCTAAAACTTAAAATATTGGGAGGTCAAATGTACGTAGATCATTGAAACTAAAGGCAATCAGCAAAAACGTGAGATAGTACATCTTTGTGTCTGTATTATTCTCACTCATTCAAGTGTTGGTACATTGGGAAATGACAAGATTACCTTCCTTCGAATTATCTATTCCGGTAAAAATTATCGCAAGGTTTTAAAAGTTACAAATATCAGAGCAATAGTCACTAGATCACTAGAAGTTGTCTTTCATAGTCCAAGTTAGGGGTGGAACCGTGATCTGAACCGGAACCAAACCGTGATTCCCGGATTGGTTTGGTTAGGCCGTAGGACTTCGTCTGGGCATGGTCCTCAATTTCTTTGAACCGTAACAGTTCGGCCCTTGAATTGCTAAGGAACCGGATCCGGACATGCACCCTGAGAGTGGCTTGCTAAAAATGGGTCTCCACTTCAACTTGGAAGTGCCCCTGGCTTATGATCTCTGTCAAGCTTTATGATCTCTGTCAAGCCGGCTTTGTTTGGAACCTAAGGAGAAAGAAGATAATAACTTCATGTTTTGGGAGTAGTAAACTTTTCCTCTTATTTTCCTCCCCTTTTCTTTTCTCCCATTTTCCCTAACTTCCAAACACAGCATAAAAATCGCCCACAATTCAGCTTCAATACGGGTGTAGTCTTGTAGTCTAGCATAATAGCCCGTCATCCAAAAGCCTTTCCCATTCCTAAAGGCTTTCTCATTCTAGAACATGTTCAGCTTGAGTTTTCCAGGCTGAGCAAAATTCCATTTTATTAGTCTAATTGCTCTTCTACTAACTGCCATCTTAGTAATGCTTCCAAAATTTTCTCCTCGTTAACTCAGCTGGATATTCAATATGATCATGTTAGTAATCCGAACTCATAGTTCCTAGCAAATCTTAGAAGAAAAAAGAATGATAGCAAATATGGTATTCCAAGGGATTTGGGATCCCTCCACTGAAGTATTCTTGAGACTGGACGTGATCATTGATCCATTCCTCTCAAGATTCTTGAGTTGCTTCATCCAGAACCTACATATTAATCAAACTAGTCCGGACATCAACATTGTACAGGCGATATCTAAAGAGATGGAGATTATCATCAGCAGTAAAGCTTACATCTAGACACTTGGTATCGGAAGTCATACCTCTAATACTTCTTTGGTCGTTAGTCAAGGTCTTAAAATGAAGAATGAACTCAAGGAAGCCCTAAATCTTCTGAGATAAATCTTCCAAAGCCACTCCCAGTACATGTATATTACCTGACCATGTCAGTGTGTCTTCAATATTAGCACAAAGAAGGAATAGGAGTTTCCACGCCACTAGTCATTCTAGAGGGAAATATCATTCCCTTTCCCAAACATCCACTTTATCCCTTGTTTCCAAAACTCTTGGATTTAAGAATACTTTTTCTGATCAAGAAGCATCTGTGGTCATGGGCCAAATCTTGAAAGAAATGTTCACAAGGTACCTCATTCCAAAGGCTGTACCAATAGAAGATATCCCTGTTGGTGTGCATCTTCCAACCAAGTTTAGTAATAAGAGCAATATATTTTTAGCCTTTCTAATACCCAACCCACCATCTCTTTTGCTGAGACAAACAATATCCCAGTTAATATTGCAAACTTATTTGTTACAGGTAGTGTCCTCTCTTCTGACATCATTTTTCTGCAACTAGATCTCACTTGACCTATGTTTTTCTCTAAGGGGTCCATGGTACGGGCTAAAATTCTAGAAGGGCCTGGAATCTCTAAAATAATATACCAGACAATTCAACAATTTTCTCAGAGTGTGAGAGAGCTCCAACGACTATAAGGGACAGTTACTGAAGAGGATCCATTTCCATTCTAAAACACTAAGTTTATACTCAAACTAACCTCAGTCTCCATATTCCACAAAAAAAAAAAACCCGAAGACTATATTAACGACAAATCACATGCAGGATCCATCATTACCCTGTGGACCTCCACTGAATGTTTGAAGTAATTCTGCATTTTTATTATGAAAGTCAAAGAGAGAAGGTGCAAAACATGAACTAGATAATGATCTGTTTGGCTATTTACGCTCAGGGAACCAAACTAACTTTTGCCAAGAAGCAGCAGGTTGATGAACCCTCAAGGCATTCCACGTACAGGAGGCATTCCAGATAGAGAACATACTAACATGCCTCTGGAGTTTGGATGAAAAGGGAGCTCCCAAGTATTAACTAGAAAAAGGCCAAGTCTGTGGATCATTATTTACAATGGCAGGGACTCTAGTGGAAATAGGACTTTTCTGAAGCTTGAGCAACGCTAGGGCCAAAATGTTCCATTGCAGGACCTAGGAGGTAAATAAACCCTCACCTATGTTACTTTTAACAAAAGGCTTAGCAAAAGTACGAGTTTTGACAATCTTATCTAAAGCTTCTCAACGACTTACTTTTTTTTTTTGATCGGCCTTCTCAACGACATACTAAAAGGCTATACCTATTAATCCTCTTCTTTGGATGATGTATAAGTGTATAACATATAAATTGATTGACCAAGTTTCTGATATACGTATTAAGGCTTATTGTTTCATTTACTATGAATGTATCTGCAATGCAAATGATAAATGATGCTTACTTTATGAACTATGGAGTATTGTTGAATTTTAAGAAGTCATTACATTTGAACAAAGAAGACTTATCATCAATATATACACAAAATATGCTTTTAGTGTGTTCCTTGATGCCTCGGGTACTGCAATTTCGAAATTGCTCGTCGCATGTTTGTGTGTGTAAAACTTGGTGCATGATGCATATCAAAACAAATCCATTTTGGGCAGAAAATATGAATCACAATATCATTCCATAAAGAACAAACCCAAGCACCATAGGGCATCACCCATATTAGTTCCCTGGATATGCTTACTATGTTCTTTTAGGTAATAAATAATTAACCGAAGTAATTACCCAAAAAAAAAAAAAAAAAACTGAAGCACGAACTTTCAAAACAATTCATCTCTTTGAGTTTTCCACTACCTTAAGTATTGTTCCAAGACACTTCATCAAAAAATTGGTATTTGATAACATAAATTAAGAGGCATCAACTAACCAATACGACCCCCACAACCTCACTTCCCTGTGGAAATTCATCCTAGAGGAACACCAAAAAATTGCTTACCTTATGACCAATACAAAATAATAGGATTCTCTTCAATTTGTGGAAAATGAATAAGATCCCTCCGTTACAAAGATAAAAGTAAAGCATGATTCAGAAAGAGATCACATGAACAAATGTGCAAAAACCAAATACCTATTATCCTATCCGAAGGAATGCATCAGTAATTTGAAGTCCCCCATGTACTGCAGAAAAAGCAACACAAACTGTAACTTGAAATATTAGACATACCAGCCCATGCTTAAAAACAGGCCATTGAAAACTCGGGTTTGAGATATTGCATTATCCAAGCCTGATTCAACTCTGCACAACACAGCAAAATCAGCTGGAAAAGCCAAGAATTAAACCCACAACCATCTAAGCTGATAAACGCATGAATGCACCGTGACCTTTACAAAGGCATACTCAAAATTGGTCCACTGGGTCCTTAATCACTTTGTCTAATGGCACATCAGAGCAAAGCAATCCGAGAGATATTCAGCTATTTGCAGCCTTTCCACTTACCCTAAGAAGCACGGATACGGGATATGGACACGACAGGCATAGACACATGGACACGTCATTTATCCGAAAATTAGGACATGAACATGTCGGGGACACATCATTTCTCCGAAAATTAGGACACGGACACGTCTGAGACATTTCAATGAGCCCTTAGCATGTTCCATGAGTGTTGCCAACATGTCCTAGAGTATCCACAATGTGTCCAAGTAAAAGAAATATAATAAAAACATTGGACAAGTATTTAGGCATGTTCAATACGTGTCCAGAGAGTGTCGTGTCCATGACCGACACGTGTCGGACACGGATACGTGAGGCCGGTAGATGTGTCCGTGCTTATTAGCACTTACCCATTTGAGATCAGGATTAAACTCTCAAGGCACCCCTAAATTTGATTTTATAGAATGGGGAAAAGTAATAAAAGTGTAACTCAAACAGACTCCAAGTGTACACAACCGAAATGATGAAAGAATGTATAAGGTTACAAAGTAGCACAAATGAGCCGAAAGTAGAATTCAAAAAAGCTCGTTCTGGGAAAATTTTCCACTTTTGTTGATCTGCCTCCCTCTGATGTAAGATTAACAAAGTAAATTCAAGGTAAATAAAGTAGTAGGTAAAAAGGTAGAAACAATATTCAAGGTACTATACAGATAAGGATTACAACTTAAGAGCAGCGATTGCTTCAGGTTTAAAATCAACCCTCAGACCCAACACTCTCCGAACCTCAGCAGGAGTAAGTCTCCATGTCATGGGTCCAGAATTCTCACCCCAGAAATCCAGAATCTCAGAAACCTTTTCTAAGTTCAAGATAGTTGCCATCTGGGTGAGGCGAGCGAACTTGTCTCGAACAGTCCTCTGCGTCATGCTTGAGAAATGGCTCACTAGAGCTCTGGCATCTCTGTCAAGCTGAAGACCGCCAAGCTGACTGAACCTCTTTTGCATCATGATCACTTCAAGCCTCTTCACAATGAAGTCAATGACAAGATGAACAAATGAATCATAATTATTTGCAGTCATTAGTGGCTGGAACCATGCTACATTAGACTCAACTGAATGAAGAAGTCTCTGGACCCATGGGTCGTTCACCTCATTGTCTGCATATTCAGCCTCAGACAGCTCGTAACTGATTGTTGCCACACTGTCTAAGACTGAACGGATCCTAGGTGTCACAGTCGCTACAACTTGCTCCATTCCAACATTCAAGCCTTTTTTGAAGCTGTTGCTCATCTCGCCCAATTCAGACAAACAGGACTTCACCCTCTCTCTATCTGCTGGTGCGGGAAACACCTGAAAAAAACAAAACCATTCATTCAACAAACAATTAAGAATGTCACCCCACATAACAAATCTAGGCAAAAAATAAGCTCAAATGTGGACAATAGACCAATCGATGTGCAGCAACCCATGCTTAGGAGTCTCTAAAGAAAAATTAAATTTGTATGTATAAAAAAAGTTGTGAATTTTTTTTAGCCCAGACAGTTCAAGCGACCAACATAAATACTAGTAGAGCCACCCTGGAAGAAAAGAACACCATATTGAAAACCAACATAGAGAATATATTCTTCAGCTAGCAAAAGTTGCAACTACCATATTACATGCACAGAGCAAAAAGTATGGACTCTAAGAATACTTTTAAGGATCTTCATCACAAGATACTCTATCAAGAATATGTATCCAAAAAAAATACTGAAAAAAATAAAGAGAGAAGAAAAAAGAAAAAAGGAAGAAAAAGCACATAATAGATATCTGAGAGGGAAATGTCTTATGTAAAAAACCTCTGATGATACAATATAACTTGGTAAAAAGGCATCATAAAATCACCTCAGAAGTTCATCCTGTTAAAACTTTGTTGGAGAGACATAAAAATAATAAAGCAAGCAAGCTAGAAAATCAGTGTCACCTACTTGGGAAATGCTGAATGGCATTCAAGAAAGATTACAGGCTAGAGTGCCCAGACAAGCTATTTTATGAAACAACATGAACATTTCCCCAGCAGAGCCGAAAAGGAAGACTAAACCAGATTGCCATTCCATCTAACATCAAACACAATGCCTGATTTAAGTGTCAAACACCAACACTCTCAGGACAAACACTCTCCGGACGCGTGTCCAACACTCAAATGAAGCCCTGTTTTTGCTCTGTTTTTTTTCCCCCTTCATTTGGACACTCCAAAACATGCTTGGGAGGATACGCTTAGAGCTCCATAGGCACTTCAGGGACATGTTAGGAAGGTTTTCTATGTGATAGAAGATACTTGAAAGATCACAATGACAAATGTGACTGATGCAACCCTTCATGTTGAACCATTTTTATGAATGATTTAAGGACAAACACAAATGATGTAATGGCATATGTGAATGAATGCAAATATGGTACTTCTACTCTAATTAGAGCCTAATTTTTGGAATTTTAATTATTCTTCCTCAGCAACAAGAATATAACAAACAAATACAAATACAATTTGGACATGTTCTAACGTCTTGTGTCCTCCAATTTAATTTTTATTTTTGGAATTTTCCTATCGGAGCTTCAGTCCCGAATTCTGTCGAAATCCATAACTCTTTGAGAGTTACATAGACAAAATCCATAATAGTTTGCTTGAACAGAACACCATAAGCTCTAGAGTTGCACCATATTTCGCAATGGTACCCACTAATCAACCAAACACTGTAATAGAATATCTCAGTATAGTTGGAATATGAAGGTTGTTCTAATATAAATCCATTGGTATATTGTAGTAACCATTAGGTGAATGTATTTAGGCCCCGTCCCGCTAAGCCAAATAAGTACTTAAAAAATAAGGACCTATTTTCAAGCTTAAAAATAATGGGTTTACGAAAATATTTTTTGAATTTTTTTGCAGGATCCATATAGCATATTTTTTTTATTTCAGTAAACCTATTATTTTTAAGCTTGAAAATTGCAAATAAGGACTTTTTTTTTAAGGACCCTTAGTGGAACACACCTTAGTCGCTCCACATTAGGTTATGAGGTATTCGTACCACTGCATATACCATTGTTCAGTTCAAGGACTACCAAAACCAAGTTGAGCCATTACAGTCCTGTATTTCCATTTTTCTGATAAGTAAACTTAGTATTTAGTAAGTAACTATCTTTATTTCTTCCTTGCAAGCAATAACAGCACTTCAAAAGTCGACCTTAAGGCAAGATTTAAAATGAAAGCCAATGAGAAAGTGAACAAAATGAAAGAAAGAAGCTCACGCACCTCTGCACATTGCTCTTCAATCTCCTGTCGCAATTTTAGTGCATACTCACTACTAATATCCATATTATTCAGAGCCGTAGCAACTTCTGTTCCAATCTTTTGCACACCCACGCCACCCAAAAATAGCTTTGCCCCAAGGTTGGTCTCCCTCATTTTATGCTGCAATGCTTCATTATACTCGCTGCCCAACAAGCTCACTGCACTACTAAGTACTGCAATGACAGAGTTAATGTTTGAAGTAGACATAGACCTCCTACAGCAACTTTGCAAAACATAGAAGACATCATCCACCATTGAAGTGGTGAGGCTGTCAGGTACATGCTCGTCAATGTTGATAGCCTTCCTCACATTTTCCACCATAAAGAATCCCTCTAATATCACATAATACCCAGTAATTTCTTGAGCAACCTTGCTGAAATTTCCACTCCTAAAGGCTTTTGTGGCTCTTGGACCCAACTCGGGATCGACCGAACTCAAACCCCTGATCTTTGAGATCATGTACTCGGTGTAATCTTCACCCAGTTGTGTAAGGGACAATATTTCTTCCAAGTACAACTCAATCTCTCTGGGGTCAGGCCCTTCAACTCCGGCAGAGAGCAAATTATTACTACTCTTATAAGAGTTGATCTCCGAGGTTAATTTAGCTAATTTCCTATGATCCATGTACTTTTTCAAAACTAAAGAACCCCTAGAATCGCATTCCTCTTGAAGTTCACATATTGCATAAACGATAGCTTCCTCTCCGCATAGACTCCGCAAAATCTGGCCATTTTCTTCGATTGCCAAGACAATATCTTTGAATAAGTTGGTCAAACAAGCAACGAAGTTTACCTGCTGCTGATTTGCTGCTGCTGCTACAGAGGAGGATTGTTGTTGTTGTTCCATGAGTTCCAGCAATTGCTCAAACTCGAGCCTGGATCTCAAGGCAATGACTTTCTTCAAATAGGTTACGTAGACTTGCAGCCCTTCTTCCTCGAGGCCGAGAGGGGGGAATAATCTGATAAAACGGAGAATTGAGGGATGGTCACGCTGATCCACAGCCGCTGATAATCTTTTCCGGACAATGCCTTCTAGATGCTTCTTGGAAGCCAAGAGCTGCTCCCTCTGATCATCGGAATCCTTGTTGTACTTGGCATCAATTTGAAGGAAAGTTTGGACATAATTGGCGGCGGACTCGAAGTCTTCGGAGTCAAGGGCTTTCTTGACGCCGTCGAGGCAATTGGCCCTGTCGACAATGGCGTCTATGCGGAGGAGGGTGTCGTTGACACGGGATTGGGCGAGATCGAGCTCACGGACCTTGCCGCTGACCTGATCGGCAAGATCACAAGTGGATCGGACATTGGAGAGCATGTAGTCTGAATCGGCCTTGACAATCTCGAGGACGTCGGCGGATTTCTGGAGGTTGGAGAGCTGTTTGTCGAGATCGCTGCGGTGGGAGAGGATGTTCTCCAGGTCAACATCTAGTGCTCTTTGGTAGGCAATGCACTCGTGGAGTAGCCGCGTCATTGCTCCCACGTCCGTTAGCTTCCGTACATATTCTAATGCCTCGGGACTCCCGAATTTCACAGCATTCCTTGTCTCTTCTTCTCCTTCTTCTTCTTCCATTGATCCGATCGGTGTCGAAGACATTGCCGTAGGAGGGACGATGACGAAGAGAGAGAGAGAGAGAGAGAGAGAGAGATGCTTCTGTTTATCCGGACGCAGTAGGTAGTAAATGGGATCCCTCTCCAGTTTTTTTGAACAAGAGAGATTCGACAGTCACCTTCGCTCAATTTATTGGGCCTTTTTAGGCCCATTATGCGCGTGCAAATTTTTTTCGACCCAACGACTATCTTTCATAAAAATTCCTCAAACAACAATCATCTTGTTTAGTTCAACTTTTTGAAAGTTATTTTTGATGTAATGAGTGGTAATAAGTGGAGAGATAGAGAGAAAAATGTATTGAAAAATGTGTCGAGATTTGCACAGTGTTTTTGGGGCCCACTTTCGTGTAAGTGTTTGTGTGTGATTGTAAAATTATTGTTCCTCAAATATGAACACTGCGGCATAAATCAATTTGCAACTTTTGAAAGTGATTGTTAGTTAAAATAAAAAATTGAGGAATATAGAACCATATCAAAAAAAATGGAACGAAGGTATTTAAAAAATACTATATATATTTTTAAGGCAAAACTCACTCATTTATAAGTAAGTTGATCAATGAAGCACAACGTGATGTCCCGTGCCGTCGTCACCATCAATGAAACATTGCCTCCCAGGAAAACTAACGGATATCGATAGGGAAGAAAATAATGGAAAGAATATGCATGGGAGCAAACATACAAAAATGTCTGATAAAAAAAAAAAAAAAACATACTACAAAAATGAGTTTAGTCCAAATATATATAGTGGGGGTGGGGAAAGGAGACGTGGGAGAAAGGGCCAGTTGTGTTGGGCCTAATAATTTTACCGCTTTGTCCAAGTAATAGCATACCAAAGATAATTGTAGAAACTTATTTTGTAAAGGGAATTTATGAAAAACACTTTTGTGACATGATTTAAAAAAAAAAAAAAGGTCACACCAAAAACTTTTCTCTCTTTATATAATTAGAATAGATCCTCGTTATGCTTCCTCTTAGTTTTCTTGTAATTTTTTGGAACACTTATTTTCTAATTTGAACAATGGATTGCTAGGAAATTGATTATGGGTACCGGCCCTATGAATACCGATAGTGTATTGACAGGAATGTAATCTAAATTGTAAAAATTTAAATACTTGCTCTTCCGTTCTTCCATTCTTGGAAACGCTCATGTGTTTTTCTTTCTTGGAAACAAACATTTGTTAACTGGGATGACGCTCTTCCGTTCATTGGTACTAGGGGTGTACACCGTCCGGATTGATCCGGTTCTTTAGAAAATCAATAACCGGACCATTTCAAACGGTTCTAGGAAATTGAGAACCAGAACCTAACCAATACATGAGTGGAACCGAACCAGAACCAAACCGCAAAACCGGTCCAGTTTTGGTTCGGCTACGGTTCCGATTCTATCCAATTAGTATCCAAACCTATCACCGGTGTGTGAGAAAGAAAGACGTGAGATTGAAATTATACTAATCCGTTAAATAAGGTTGCAAAGAATTAAAAGAATAAGAAAGTAATCTATTAGAATAGAAAAAGAAGAAAGAAAATAAAAACTTTCCTAACGAATGAGATTTCATCTCTAAATAAAGTAAGTTTAGCAAGAAAGAGATTAACTTACCAAATTACACACATATATTTATTTTATATAATTATATATATATTAGTTTTAAACGGTCCGGTCCGGTTCTAACCACGGTTCTTTAATTGAGAACCAGTAACCGAACCAAAATTAACGGTTCTTATTTTTTTGGAACCATAACCTGACCGCAGAACCACAGAACCAGACCAAATATGACGGTTCGGTCCGGATCGGATCGATTTTACGGTTCGGGCGATTTTCTTGAACACCCCTAATTGGTACTGTTTTTGTGTCCATTACTTTTTGGATGCCAAAGGAATACAATTCTTACAATTGAGAGCATCAGGAGTGAAATAGGCAAATGTGAATAATCAAAACATGTCACATCAGATTTTGATTATCCATTTAGAGGTTGTTAAAGTTAGCAATGTTAAATCCCACATTGGTTATTTTTTGCCCATAATCAAAATCAATGAGCCCTCCAAATTTTTTCCCTTCATTTCACGCATATTTTTTGAAAAAACGATTTTTGAAGAAAAAAACAGTTTATGTTAAAAACAGTTGTATAAAAAAAAATTTGAAAAAAAAAAAGTTTTTGGAAACAAAAAACAGTTTTTCAAAAAACACACTTTGTTCACTTAAAAACTCTAAATACAATTTTGAGAAATTTTGAAAGAATTGTATTTACACAAACAGTTTTCTATAAGTACAATTTTTTAAAACAGATTTTGTGTAAAAAGAGTTTTGAAATTTCAAAAACAGTTTTTTTAAAAACACACACTTTATTTACTTACAGTTTTTAAAATTTTTTGAAAAAACAGTTTTTTGTAAATAAAAAAAAAAACGTTTCTGAAAAAAACAAATTTTTTTGAAAAGTATAGTTTTTTAAAATTATTTTTTGAAAACATTGTTGAGAGAGAGAGAATATTTTTGTGTAATGATGATATACTTGATTGAGAGAGAAATTTGATTATTGGTAAAATATTGCTAGTTTTGATTATTCAAAAGCCAAAATTTGATGAATTGCTGAGAGGTTGCTAAGTTTGGTTATTCCAATGTGAGCACTTTTTTGAACAAATATTGCTAACCTTTGCAACATTTTTGTTTCGATTATTCCACTGTGGATGCGCTGATGAGCGTAAAATATTGACATATTGAAGCCCCAATATCATATGTTTTCTAGTTCTTGATGGTGCTCACTTAGATGTTATTATTATCTTTTTAGTCACTAACGTCAAATTGTTAGTTTGCAGGAAAAAAGATTATAATAACGAGTGAGATTCAAGGCCACCCGGCGGTCAAATCAGGTTTTGAACTCCAGGGTGGAAATCAAGTGGTTTGGCCGATTTTGGCTATATTTTGGACTTCTTAAATATTGATTTTGGAGTTTCCTTATTGGTTTTAGACTCTATATGTAAAGGAAACATAATCGATTTTGACTTTAGGAAGCAATCTGTGGCTATAACTATAGTATTGCTCTCTCATTAGTAAAAGGACTTCTCGGGGAGGGGGGGTGTCTCATCTGTAGAACCTTAGGGTTCGTCTGTTCAATCTTCATCTGCATCTGGTTGCTTCTTCTATGGTGGGTTCTGTAGGTCTCCGGCTCTTTGGAAGATATCTATTTCAGCGATTCTTTCTGGTTGAAACCGTAGGGTTTCATTAGAATCAACTGTCTCTGTGTGACATTCGGTCACGTCTGTGGAACTTCGTTCCGTCTGAGACTTAATAAGGGAGAGTATGTATTTAGTGAGAGAACTTGTATTTTGGGATTGGTGAGAGTCTCTTTATGAAAGCTTTGTTTGTTTGTCACCATTGTAACTATTCGGAGCATCATTTTCTTCACATAGTGGATTTGTCTCTCGTTTGCTTGCCCGTGGAGTAGGTTTACCGCCATAAGTCGAACCATGTGTATCTTGACCTCTCTTATTTGTTTTGGTTTATTGTTTGGTTTCTCCGTTGATTTTTCTTTTGGTTTGTTGTTTTCCCAATATCATGACCATCAACGATCATTGAGTTGTGGTTGGGTCCTTTAGGGGCCCGCTGCACAACAATTTAAAATATAGCCAGTGAATAAAAAGGTGAATACTAATTAACCATAACTGAGAATCACATACCAGGTTAATTCCCTCTGAGGTGTCCGCAAGTGTTTCGGAAAAATGGTGCCGCACCATAAGCATCAACATACTCCTGCGTCTTTCTTTGCTTGAAATTAAGCCCTGATAATCGCACTGGGTGTTGGACTTGAGTCGTCCAGCCTTTCAAACTATTCGGCCCCGCTTAAAGAAGTACAATACGCCTGAAGAGAGGCCCATCCATCTCCCACCGTTGTTGGAATTTTCTGAAGAGCGTATGCTTTCCGCTAGTGTCTAGGAGGAATGGATTATTCCTCCCACGTCCGTTGGCTAGCTTCCGTACATATTCCAACGCCTCCAAACTCCCGAATTTCACAACATTCCTTCTTTCTTCTTCTTTTTCCTCTCCCATAATTGTAGTTGTTGATCCGATTGGTGTTGACGACATTGCCGGAGGAGGGACGATGACTACAAGAGAGGCAGAGAGATGCTTCTGTTTGTTTTGATACAGTAGTAAGGACGTCTCCAACCCATACTCTATTCATTTAAAAAAATTCTTTCATTTCTCTAATTTGAAGGAAAAAACCAATTCCTGCCCATCCTACAAGAGGTATTTAGACATCAATTTCTCCATTTCGGAGGAAAATAGTGCTCAACCCATCATACATTAAAGAGGAATTGTACTTTCGTCCTCTATATTTGGAGAATGAAAAAAAATTGTATTCTCTATTTGGAGAAATGGAGGGAAAAAACAAGAAGGTATTTTGGAGGATGTTTTGGAGCAAAATCATCCTCCAAAACACCATTTTGTCCTCAAAAAGGTATTTTGGATGATGAAAATGTGTTTTGGAGGATTGCATCGGAGATGCTCTTCAACCCAACATCCTCCAAATCTTCATTTTGGAGGAGCAAAATACTATTTTATAATCAAAAAATAGATTTAGACAGTTTTACTTTTCTTTCTCTATATTTTAAAGAACTCACTCCAAATCTCAAACTTCATCACTCTCTCTCAAAAATTCAAGTTTTCATATTTCTATTTTTATACATAAATACTCAAGATTAATCTTATTTTAAAGAATATCTTTTGATTTGTACCAATTTTAAAAAAGATAAATGTACTGAAACCAATTTGATGATTAAAATGGATATGACAAGGGTGAATAGTAAAATGGAGGAGATCCTCCGTAAATTTTTTGTACTCTATGTTACGCTCTCGTTTTTCAATATAAATAAATAATCCTTCTTGATAAAAGACCCTCACATATCATAAATTATACTCAAAAGAGTTCCCATATGTTAAACTTTACAAAACAAGTCCCCATGATTAGAGTTATACAACTTTGGCACTCCGGCCCCAAAGGAAACTTAAATATATGTACGAACAAACCATTAAGTTACAAACGGTTTAGTCAAAAGGAATTTCTAGAATGAGTAATTACAAACCCATCTTTGTCAAAAGAAAGTCCTTTACAAAAGATGATTAAGTAACTAAAATAATTAGCTTCCAAAAGTCTTTCACTTCTAAATACACAATGCATGCATGCTATTGTCCAACATTTGAAGCTGAAAAAAAAGATTAGATTGAGCTACACTAGCCCAGTAGGCAAAACTTTACCAATTCTATATGCAAACATGGGGATAAGTGCAAAGGAAAGAAAACAAGAGGATTTAGCTCAAACGACGAAATACAATCAACTCAAAGATATGCCAATCATTCAAGATGATTGTTCTAAGATATGTTATAATCACCTTATACCATATAGTTCACAATATTCAAGCAAATCAACAATTTCGACACGACTCACTAACACCAATCTCCACCGACTGTATTTTCACCCATTGCGTTACAGTTTAACCCCACAAGAGTCACCGTATTACCACCCCTAGCATTACGGTGTGCACCAACATCTAGGATCTCCGTATTACCACCCCTTGCGTTACAAGACCATTAAAGTCTTCGTATTACCACCCCTTGCGTTACGAGACCATTAAAGTCTTCGTATTACCACTCCTTGTGTTACGAGACCTCCTAATTCAACCACTGACCCAAACAACTATTCCTTCACACAACAACTATTCCTTCACACAATACACAAGTTAAGGCTTCCCTGAATCCACAATCATTCATAAAGTGTGTCATGAAACAATATCACAAATATGCCACAAACGTTCACAAGTAATCATTCAATCATAAGTTTCATCTTATTGATATCTTAACCAAGTAAACTATTATTCGTTCCTTACTAATGGGAGGCCAACGGATCAAGGATAACATCGATTATTCGTAGGAAGTCAGTTGAACATGCAAAGAATAGGTTTGGAAGTGTCCAAAAGAGTTTAGAAATGATCGGGGGTCGATAAGGTCCAAAGAGAACAAAACAGCAAAACGGCTGTCCAGAGGGGAGGGGGGATCGATCCCTCCTCCATCAGGGACCGGTCCCTGCAGTCACGAGATGAAAACAGAACAAAGGGGGATCGATCCCCCAAGTCTAGGGATTCGATTTCAGTAGTTTTCTGACAGTTTTCAAATGAACAAAGGGAGACGATCAAAGCTCGATTCTTGCACCAAATCATCATATAAACACATAAAAGAGGTAAATAAGTCTCTACCTCGCGATGATAACTAAGATCTACGAGATTTGAATGAGCCTTAGTCCCTTTGAACTTCAAAACTTCGATTCAAGTTTGACCCAAGGATTTTCGAGCTCAAGAATGCGATTGGGATGCTGAAGGGAGGTTGTTTCTTGAGGTTTTGGGGTGTTGGAGCAAGGTTTTGAGTGAGAAGGGGAGAGAGAGAGAGTTCAGTTGAGAGAGGGGGAGAGAGATCGAATGAGAGAGAGAGACGGGAGGATGAAATGTTATCTCCTACACACCCACGTACCCTATTTATACCCATATATCTTTTTATCACACACACACTCTCTCAAGTCTCACTTCTTTTATTTTAGTCCTCAATTCAAATTAACCACCAAATAAACCATATTCTCCAATTAACCATTTATTAAACACTTCAATAATTAAATATTTTCCGGATCTCTATGCTCTAAATATAAAGGATGAAAATCAATCCTCCAAAATGAAGGTAAATATGGAGGATAGTTGGAATGCATAATTCCTCCAAAATAAATAAATGAAGGGAGATTTGGAGTTATGGAGTATGAGTTGGAGATGTTCTAATGGGATCCCTTTCTAGTTTTGTTGAACAAGAGATTCAAGAGTCATCTTCGCTCAATTTATGGGGCCTTTTTAGGACCATTATACTAATTGTTATTATGGTTACTCTTAGGGTGCGTCTGGTTTGGAGGAATGGAATGTAAATTGGAATGGAGTTGGAAGAATTGAGACTGGAATAATTATTCTCATTTCCATATTTGGTTGTGGTTAGGAACCAATAGCAAGAATGAAATTTGCATTCCAATTTGGTGTTTGGTATGCTAGAATGGCATGTCAATGGAATAAAATTTGGGGTGACAAAAGTAATTTTGGAAGTGATACCACAATCCGTAAAAAGGATGCACAATAGATACACTAACCACCACAATCTCTTTAAAAAAAGAAGAAGAAGCACATAATAAATGCAAAAAAAAAAAAAAAAACAGTGATAAATCCTGAACATAACTAAAAAAAACCGCAATCTAAATCTCGGGAATAAAAAAAAATGAGAATGTGTTATGTTCGGATGGGATGGAAACCATGGGATTTTCGCCACCGCCCATTGTGGGCCCTATCGAGCATTCACTGCAATAATTTAAACCATTTATCTTGTAGGGCTCGCAAATTAATATGTCCACGCAAAAAATCAACTCTGTCGAACATTAATAGCTATATAAAAATTTAGATTTTGGTTTATAAAACGAATAGCCTCATTCTGTCAATAGTTTTTTAAGTTTTGACCATGACCGTCTTTTTTATAAATCAAAATTTATTTTTTGACATAGCTATTAATATCCGATCAAGCTGATTTTTCACATGAACATACAACTTTGCAGGCTCTACAAAATGAACGGTCCAGATTATTGCAGTGAAAGCTTGGTAGGGTCCACAATGGGTGACGAAAACCATGGGGCTTCCACCTCATCCGGAAAGAATTTAATCTCACAAAACATTCCACTAATTTGACTGAAACAAATACAATTTGACCTTTATGTGTTGGTACAGAAAATAAAAAGTAATTCCCACCAGATCACTCCCAATTAATGAAATACTAAAACCCTATGAAAGTACCCTAAATCTTGAAAGTGCCTAAACCCTAGAGTACCCTATGAAAGTGCCTAAACTTTAGGGCTCTATGAAAACGCATAAACTTAAATTCTAGGGTACCCTAAACCCTAGGGTATCCTAAACCCTAAAACCCAGTACCTTAAAATCCTTGGGTGGTACTTCTATTAATGGTAAATGTATTTTGTAAAAAGTGAACCTAGTGATAATTAAGTATTTCATCTTACCGTAATAAGAATTAAGATGTGATTTTTTTTGTACCTAGTGATAAAAATCCCTTGTTCATTCATGGTGAAAAACATGGTGTGGGCTCCTCGATCGGCGTGCCCAAAGAGTTGCCACCCGGATTTTTGAGATGGATGATCTGAGAAACCGAGAGTTTATTTGAGAGGAAAGGTCTTTTGGTCTAGTGAAAATGTTAAGACTTTAGGTTTCGAAGTCACATTACGAACGGGGAAAGTTTTATTGAAAAGCACCTCGCTCCCCCGGTAAAGACCGGTCTCTACTTAACATTTTAAATGGAGGATTTAATATCATTTGAAAAACTTAACTTTGATTAAAACACGTACGGGAAAGGGACACAAGATTGAATATAACACATCGGCGTGCTTGGGTGTAACGCTCTGAATTTTGGGTACGTTAAATAAACATTTTATTGATAAAACCAAATAGAGTCTGGCTCGTTATTACAACAAAACTTAAAAGAAGTACTTTTATTACAAACGGGAGGGAACTAAGTTTCTTAACTACTGCTCCGCTTGTTCCTCCATCCGGGCTAGCTCTTCGGCTCCAAATGCCTCCAAGGTGTACATCTCACCCTGTTCATCTATGAGGTCTGACATATTATACTGGCGTCACCACCAATATAATATGTCAGGGTTACCAAAAGGGTAACACCGTGAGCTACAACGCTCAATAGGAAATCTTACCCACCAACCTTAAACTTATAAACAGAAGATCATATACAATAACAATCACACATCCACATTTGTTAATCAACTATCGTTGGTGTCCAAGATTTTTCGTGTTTCTCCTACGCGACTCGTCGTAGACCGTGTCAACATTTTCATTTACAAATCAACCTTTCAAAAACCATTTGTTTAACACACCCAACCTCGGTTCCGCCGTTCCGGGTTCCCGAGTATCCTCACAATGGTTCCGCCGCACCGGGTTCCCATTGGCACACAAAATCTTGCATTGGCTCCTCTCCGCGGGTAACCAAGCCATACCTCACCATGGTTCCGCCGCTCCAGGTTCCCATGGGAACGCACACAACCTCACAATGGTTCCGCTTTTCCGGATCTCCATTGGAACACACACAATCTCACAATGGTTCCACTTTTCCGGATTTCCATTGGAACACAAACAACCTCACAATGGTTCCGTTTTTCCTGGATTCCCATTGGAACACACACAACCTCACAATGGTTTCGCTTTTCCGGATTCCATTGGAACACACACACACTTCACACAATGGGCAAGTCCGGCCACATTGCGAATTCAAAAACTTTTCACCATTTTCAAATGTTTCTTTTACACTCGCACACACACAACTCACATTATGCAACCAAAACCAGTCATAATGTAGTTTCAAAATATTTTCTTCCTCGAAAAACATTTCCCTTTATTAACCACACCCTAGGTGTCATGTTTCCACTTTCTTGGTTCTCGTGTCTCGTTTACATGCAAAGTCTCCGCGGTAGGACAAAGTAAGCATGAATCATTCATTGTAATCTAACAAGATCATCCAACTCTATAATATATCACATGTAACACAATCGATTCATGTATGCAAGCTCATACTCCTTGAAATATCAAAATACGAATGGTAACGTTTTAACTTTCGAAAACCGTTCTTTCTTAAAGATCAAACAACATACGTTTTACTTGGAATAAGTAAGTAAGTGAGTAAGGATAAACTTAGAGTTAGGGGTAAGAATAATCTACCTTGATCCGAAACTAGTCGGGGCCGAATAAGCTAGTTGGAAGATTCTACAGGTGGTGAAACTCGTAAATCTGGACCGAACTTTGGATGGCTGTAACTCGGTCAATCTTTGGCCGAATATGATCGTTCTTGGGTCGAAATCGAAGCTCTAGAAGCGCTCTACAACTTTCGTGAAGGAAGTTGATCCTAGAAACTACTTTAGGTAGGAGAAAAATGGGGATAAAAGAAGGGACAGTAAGCTGTCTGGATATGGAAATCTGAGATTTTTAATGAACTTTGGATGACAATATCTTTGTCATTTCTTCACCGATTGGGGTGGTTCTTGGGTCTAACTTGAAGGTCTCGAAGTGCTCTACAACTTTCCCGAAGGGAGTTGGTTCTAAAAACTAGCCTAAGCAGGAGAAAACTGAGGATTTACGAAGGGCAGTAGGCTGCCTGGAAAAACAGAAATGGTTTCTAGAGAGAAGTGAGAGCAAGAAGTGAAGGCGTGAGTTGAAATGCTTGGAATGGCTTGCTATTTATAGGCAAAACCTTGGCTCTCTCTCCTCTCTTCAAGGCTGGTCCCCCCTCTCTCTCATTCTTTCAATTTTGACATTTGTCAAGCAATCTTTGAAAGATCAATGTCTAAACCCTAGGTTTGCGTGGCTAGTTTGTATCAAGGATTGGATTATGGAAGATTTGGTGGAGAGGTGGATAGTTTGTACAAGATTTGGTGTTAAACAACCATAAAAGGACTATGAGATGATAGATTTTTGGCTAGGAAGGAAGATACACCAAGGATTTTAAGTACAAGGGAAGATCAAGCCAAGGTACCATCTCCTTTCTCTTCTTTTTCTCTCTCTTTCTCTCTCTCTCTCTCTCCTAGTACACTACATATATATACATATATAATATAACGGTACAAATTATAAGATTCTTCCAAATCCAAAAACCATTAAACAATCCTAATTAGACACATGTTCCCATTAAACTAATAAATAGTGTACTCTAGAAAATCTATACCCAGATATAATATTGTATATATGTACACATGCCTATTTATACCTAGGTACCAAAAATATATAGCCTAAGATTTTCCCATTAGAATATAATAAAGTACTAGTACTAATCTATTGACTAGGGTACTAAAATAATCTAGGGTTTAGATATACTTCAATATTTTAATGAATAAAACTACATGAGAATCCAAATCTTGATTATAAAATAGGATCCTTGTACTTAGTTAGGAAAATTAAGGCTATTACCCAATGGATAATAATTCTCCTTGCGGTTAATAACCATTGGACAATGGAGGGGTGGGAGAATCCCTAATAAACAATGCATATAAGTACTAGCACATGTTTTTATAAACCATTAAAATACTATATCTTGTACTTACCAAAATATTTTAATAGGAGGCCTATTGTCCAATGGACAAAGATTACCCTAGCAACTATGGATCAATGGGCAAAAGAAGTACAAGTACTTTTATACTTAAAATAAGATTTCTTAAAAGACTACATGTAGTTTTAGTCAAATATTATAATGAAAAATTTATTGTCCAATGGACAAAAATTACCCTAACCATTATGGACCAATGGGTAAAGGCAAAAGGTTCAAAAGGTCCAAAAGGTTCATCTAGTAACTAGGTGAGTTGGTTGCTTGGTTCCTCCAACTAGTTGGTTAGAAACTAACTAAATTGGTCAAGTAGGGTTTCTAGTCGAGAGTTAACCAATGACCAAAATCTAATTACGACAAAAAATAACAAGAAATCATATAGCCACTCAAGAGAAAATAAGTAATTCAAATAAAATTCAAATATTTAACGAAATTTTTACTGACCAAAATTCAGGAGTGTTACATTGGGTGCACACTGTACAATATGAAATGGATGAGTAATGTATAGAAAGTAAAAAAATAGTGTTACAACAGTCTGTCAATATCATGTGAAACGCTGCACGACGACTCAAATATATCACACGGTGTGATTAAAACACCGTGCGATGTACCTGTCTACACATTCCAGAATCAATTCGCTTTTACATGGCAAAATAAACCCTAGGCCCGCAAAATAATTTTTTTATTTTATTTTCCGAATATCTGAAAATGATTTACGAGACTCTTTTGTTTATCTTATCATGTAAAATAATGTTAAAAGCTTTTTGGAATGTTGAAAGATTTAATAAAGTAAAAAAAATGACTTTTAACATGAAACTTGACACTGGAATGTACCCGCACAGAAAAGCAGTAAACAGACTAAACCGAATAACATAAGAAGGAATATGTACAAGAAATAAAATACTGCACGGTGTAACACACTACGCCGTGCGGAGTTGTAAAATGCCACACGATGCAACGTATTCGGTACAGAAACTATTTTTTGTGCTTTTTGAATATAAAGCTTGTTGAGACCCAAACTCGGTATAGAAAGACCGAGAAAGGCCTCGATCGGCTCCCCTCAATGCTAAACGTGGTTTAGCCCAAGGAATTTGTTTATACCTTTTGATTGAAGCTTGGATGTGCTTGAAGATGGGAGAATGAAGGTTGATTTGGATTGAAAATCCCTTTTGAGCTTGAATAAGGATTGACGGATGTGTGGTTGTTTGGATGCTTTGAGATGAAGGTCCTCCTAAGTCAGTAGTTTATTGAACTTAAGAGAGAGAGAGAGAGAGAGAGAGAGAGAGAGAGTGTGTGTGTGTGAGTGTGTGTGTGAGATTCCAGAGAATGCAAGAGTAATTTTCTCTGGAGTTAAAGGGGTCCTTCTCAACAAGAGGAGAGTGTATTTATAGGTAAGAGGGCCAATGATGATCAATACAAAGAGGGGAGGTGGCTTCTAGGCCGGATCATTGCACCTACAAGCGTGACCGACAACTTTCTACAACTGTCAGAACTTTTTCTGAAATACCGCGAGATATAATAAAAAATGCCGTGTTGTATATTGAAATCTTGTGTGGCGGAATAATTTTTTGAATGCTGCACGGTATTTCGAGACAGCACAGCACATTGAACTTCGCGGGGCCGTCCTGGACACTCTCGAACTCGGATTTAAGCGCGATTTGAAGCGTTGGAAAGCTTGTCGAGTCCTCTTTCTAACCCAATTGGTTTCACTCAAAGATATTTTATACATTAAAATGTGTATCCATTTTACCTTCAATGTGTCATGGAAAAAATAATTTTTTACTAAGCAAACGCATCTCTCTCTTCGCAACTGTACCAGGGACCACCCTATATGTTTGGAAAGGGGTTTTCTTGAGGTTTAGAAAAGGAGTAACAAATGAGCAACAATCCAAGCCTTAAAGATATATTTTTCCTTATTTCATCATCGGGAAACTTAAAGATTATTTGGAGGCCCAAATTGAAGTGTCTACACATGGCGATAGAACCGTAGGAACCTAATTCTCGCTAGTCCTCCCCTTTCTCAGCAACCAAACACAAATAAAAACAAAGCCGTAGAAATCAAACCACCAAATTACATCAAAATTCAACTCACGTTGAAGAACTCGAGCTGGTCCTCGAGGCTCTCGAGTGCCGTTCTAATCGCGTTGAGGCTCTTAGCCTCCTAAACCGCCAAGAAGTCGTAATCCGCGTCGTCTGACTGGAAATCTGTGGGCACACGCCCCAAAAATTCCATTTTTTTCGTTTTAAAAATCGGGTGCGCCCTTCTTGGGAAGCACTGCGAAACGCTTACAATTCAAAGTCGCCACTCGGGTTTTGCGGTATGCACCCAAGGAACTGAACTTGAAACGTTTGCTACGTTGTTTGATTTTGAAAAGGTATAGACCGGTCCGTCGTCACCTTCGATATCTGAGGTTCGGGAGCCAGGTTAAGAGAGGGGAAGGGTTTTATGGCACCCCCCCTCGCCCAATCCGGAGATCGGTCTCTACTCGGACATTTTGTAAAACATTTGCATTTTTCTCTCATTAATCATTTTTTAGCCAATTAGGGCGGGACAACAGTTAAAGGGGGATTAAAACTGTAGCATTTTGCATTTATTTGGCAGAAATGTGATGGATGATTTACTTGAAACAAATGATAATAGATTGAGAACAAGCGTCTGTGAGCATTTTAAACAAACTGGAGCACGTTGTCCCAAAATGAGGCACGCAAGGGGAGGCTGTATGCACTGGCTAGGCCACTGCGTACAGAGACTACTTGCGTTCACCACTGGTATACTGGCGTGCGCCTATAAATCTAAACTTACAGCTTCTGTTTCTCAACCCTTTGGGCTCTGGAAGGATCAGTGCACATCCAGTACAAACTACGCAGTTAATATAGCAGAATAAATGCAGTTACAGGCAGCAGAGATGGCTTTAGAGCCATAAAATGAACAGAACGCCCCATAGACAGTGTGGGGAACATAAACAGAGGTCAAGGCTTAACTGCCATGCAAGGGCCAGCCACTAGACCCATTGAAACTGTCGTACGCCAGTCCAAAGACCCCGTACGCCAGTTACACTACTTGGTCAGTGCTTGGCTTTGCATGATCTGGGCTCTGGAACACGACCATAAGGATCCCAGAGGCCTTTTAGAACAGAAATAACAGACAAGCAATTACACAGTTCTAAAATACAGAAAGCAGTAAACTGGTTCTTAGCATGCGTACGGGTGATAAGATAAGAAATAAAATAAGAAAATGATGATCGATGATCCCCACGCCAGTGGTGCACATACAGCCATGACTGGCGTACGGCTTAATGATACTGGCGTGCGCCACATGTCATCTGGCACGATCTTTGGATCTTGCTAGCTTTAGGGTCATGACTAGTATTGATTACTAGCCTTAACCCTTCTAGCACCCCTTAGAGGTCCGAACAGGAAGGTTACAAAAGTTGATATACCTTTGGTTTTTAGGTTGATGGGGTGTTTTTGAGCTTGAGTTTGAGGTTTGATGGATGGAGGATGGATGATCTAGGTACTGTGGTATGGAGAGAAAGGTTCCCTACTTATTCTTTCAAGTGATGAAAGAAAAAGAAGCAAGGAAAACAAAGGAGACAAGAGAGAGAAATGCCTCAACTCTTAATGGTGGTTAATACTTGTAAACCCCTTGCATATAAATGCAAGGGGGTATTTATAGCCCAAGAAAAGACTGAAGAGGGCAGTAATCAGTTGAGTTAAAGGCTGATTGGGTTAAGAAGAGAGCCTCCCATGCATTAAATGCATGAGACTTGGGTTGAAAGGTGGTGTAGGAGAGAGGGGGAGCCGGCTGCACAATGGTAATCATTAGGGGACTGTAGACTACGTCAGGGTGGCCACAAAAGTCTCCAGCACGTGGTGAATAGTGATATTTGACTGACTTTTGACTGGCGTATGCCAACATTATACCTGCGTGCGTCGGTGCTGACTAAGTCAACGGTCGATGACTAACACGTGGCAGTTGATCGGCGCACGCCAGCACAATACTGGCTTAAGCAAGTATGGTTTTGCTGAGGCCGTTTGGTTCTGGCTTAAAGGGTCTGGACAAGGCTCGACAAAGGTTTGAATGAGGTTCAAGACACTCAAAGCTCAAACACACCAATAACCTCGGAGTGTTCTTGACCATAATCATCATTGGGGAACCAAAAACCGTAAGTAAACCAATCTGGACAGTCTAGAATAAGGTGTCTACAAAATCCTTCAAGAACACGAACTCCGTCTACTGGTTTTTATCAATGCCTTCATCTGTCACTGAATCGTTGTTGGTAAAGGAGGATGGGTTCTTTGTACGGGAGAGGAAAAATGTAGTTGGATTTGCGGAGGGATTTGATGGAGCTGAGGAAGTGAGATCCGTAAATGGACTGGATCGCGTTGCCGAGTTGAGAGAGAGAGAGAGAGAGAGAGAGAGAGAGAGAGAGAGCACGACCAGCCGATTTGGGGCAAAAAAGTCCATTATACAACCTAACAGAGCCTATGCAGGTTCGGGAACAATATTTAGGGGTGGAATGAAACCTAATCTAAAACTAGGGCTGGCCTCTAATTTTCTATTATTTTCCATTTTCTCGGAAACATATGGTAATATACAGCTACTTAACAAGCGGATTTATTATCAGCTGTAACAACCAACTGCCCTCATAAAATTTACTCCTATTAAATAAGCGTTTTCTCTCTCAAATATCCTACAACAGAGAGTTGCAGCACCACGGTATGTTACATACTAGCATCTCTACACAATCACAACATATGGAGATGTTCTTATTGTATCAGTAAACTGAACCTCATATTTTGCTTCAGCCACTCAGACAGAAGTTCAAACGGTACAAGAGCAATCACAAGTAATGGGCTACTGCAAAAACTCTCTTGGATCAGTGACAAAGCCAGTCAAAGCAAAAGCTGCCGCTGTGTATGGAGAAGCTAGATAGATTTGGCCTTCTTTGTGGCCCATTCGACCTGGGAAGTTTCTGTTTGTTGTTGACACACAGACCTACAATGACAAGCCATTATCCAGAATGATAAAAGGTGTCTATCCAGCTGCAAGTAAATAACGAACTCGGGAAAAAAAGGGAGGAGAATAGTAAGATAATTAGTTTCTTCAAAAACTGAAGCTTCATAAAACGAAACATAATGGACCAGCTAAAACAGACACCACCAAAAAGATAATACCAATAGATGTTGTTTTGACCCCTTCGCAAATGCTTTATTAATACCAAACTGAGACAATTACATTTTCCATTATCTTATCAAGTTTTAGATAATGCTCAGTGAAATTCTTCAAAGCAGACATAGAGGACAAACCTCGAGGCAAAAGGCACAAGCCTTTAATTGTTCATTTTAATGAAAATACTGCTTCCTTTGAATAAAAAAATAAAAAACCTATTTCCTTTCTTTCCCATTTTTTTTCAAATTTTCAACCCTTCTTCAAACTCCATTTGATATACCTCCGTTATTTAAAAAATGACATTCTAATACTCCCACCGTTCCTAATTCATTGTTCCTCTTTGAGAATCCCACTATTTAACGGAGCATCATTATTGCCTAAACAAAACTTTCACTTTCCTGTTTTGCCCTTGAAACTAGACTCCTGTGATTGAAATTGAAAAAACAGAGGTCAAATCCATTTGCAATGACGCCTACTTTTGAGAAAAATAGAGAGGACAACTCTTACCCTATAATGGCGCCAACTTTTGAATTATAGTTTGGTTTGCTAAAATAAAGATTTAAATCTGAAGAGGAAAGGGCATACAGGGAAATTAGTAGTCTTTTCTGGGTTGACTTTTGAAAATGGACAATGAATTTGGAACACCCAAAAAAGGAAAGATGGACCTTCAATTAGGAATGGAGGGAGTCTGCGTGATCAACGGACATATAAGGAAACAAGGTATACAGGTCAGTACTTCCATAGGTATGGAGGCAATGTCTGTTGGGGGTGAGAACGGGAGGCAAGGCATATACTGTGCACATAAAACAACGATATTTTCCAGAGAGTCGCTTCTAAACAAAAATAGTAACACTTGCCTGAGGTTCATTCAAGCGCGCACAAGTGTCTTTGGGACCACCCAAGCAAGCACCGCAACTAGGACTTGCAGGTGTATCACAACCAGCTTCCTCAAATATCTGGGAACAGGTCTTGCCACCAGATCCTGGAACGGGCAGACTATATACGTCCATCCACACCTGAAAATTGATCATATAAGAGAAGATATGTGGTTTTTGGAGTTTTGGAACAAATTTAAATAACTATTCAGCACCATGAGGCCTAATAAAGCTAATATACCAACCTTTTGGGTGGCTGGAACAAGGAAAGTGGGAACTTTGACCTTCTTTCCCTGCACAAAATATATTTAGCGTTCTCGATCCAGAAAAACAAGAATGCCAAACACAAGTATGTACTTATGGTGTCTAGTTGTGTTTAGCTTACCAGAACACTAGTACCCTAGTGTTGGGCCCGGAGTGCCCCCATGGATTTGGTTACATAATGCCACTCTCTGCGACCGCTCTAAAAACAGACTTGCGGATGCGATGTTGAATGCCATAAAAGACTTAATTAAACCCTTCCTACCACCAATTGGTTTTAGGAGAGATGGTGGAAAAGCGATCCGACACCTAGCAACTTACATATTGGGACACACATTCTGGAACATGGTACCGTTACGTAAATCACCAGAGAGAAGAAGTACAATTATGTTTCCACAGAGAAAGTCTTTCCAAAGACAGATTGTCATGTTATCCAACTTACAGCCGGTTCATTCTAGTTGTTTGTATGATGTTGACATGATTCCCAGTCTCAACTTATTTATACCATCGAACACATAAACTGATAAAAGACAAAGGACTTCTCCATATACCCCAAAATGGAAAATGGTACTAAGAAACATAAAAACATATGTATATATGCCACAGTAGATCACATCCATCCGGGGTGCTGGAGGTTAGGATTGTTTCTAGACAACTCCCGCAAAATAGCACAATGCAACAAGACCCCGAAGTAACAAAAAGGGCATATGGTGCCTACAAATGCACGTCATATACACTGCTACACTGGTTTGCTAGATGTTCTTCCCAAATCCCAATTGGCTTAGAAGAAACTATTCTGCTTAGAATTGTGACACACACACACACACACACACAACAAATAGTCAGACAAATTCAAGACTGTCTGTTGCCTTCTCCAAAACAGTTTTCCAGAACACTTTTCAGACGCTGTTTGTGAAAATGAAAGGACAAAATCATCCTTTTCTGATTCGTTCACGTTTTCACCAGAAATAGTTTTACATATCCATCCTTTAAAAAAAAAAAGGATTGTTTTTCAAGGGGGAAATCTGCAGAAAACAAGCTCCAAAACTGATCACAAAACAAGTCTCTGTCTCAATAAGAGTACAGTGATTATTGGAGAAGTGAAGAGACGTCGAGATGCTTGGTTCAGCATAGAACAAGGAAAACTCTGAAGACAATGCCAAAAAAGGAACATGTAGATAAGTGATGTCTTACTGAAGCTAGGAAAACTTTGGCTGTGGCAAGAAAATCTTCAGTTTTTCCTCCAGTACAGGATCCAATGTAGACTCTATCGATTTTCACATCCTTGCACTCCCTTGCTAAAGCTCGATTATCAGGAGAATGAGGCTGCAAAAGTTTCCGAATGTATTACTTGCCGAATATGCAGAAACCAATTTTAAACTGCAACTCCATACAATAGAAACCAATCTATAAACCAAGGTTTTGCAGCTCTCGCTTGCTTTAAATAGATGAAAAGGAAAGTCAAAGGGAACGCTTAATGGCTTCTTTCCTTCCTCCCTCCCTTATTTTCTCTAAGAAACTAGAGGTCAATTTATCAATTCTAACTCACCTTAGCAACTAGAGGCTCCAGTTTTGAGATGTAAAATCTATACTGTGAAAGAAATCTAGAAGCCAAAAAAATATTCACCCATCAGTATATGTCACCTTCCAAAGCAAAACAACAAGAAAAGTAACATTACAAAAGTCTTGAAAAGGCAGAGCAGACGTATTTTCTTGGACTATGTTATTGAGCTAAGGTTTCAGAGCAAGCGAATTTGATGGAGGTTGCTAACGTCAATAAGCTTGTTGGGTTGCAAAGGAATTTGGCGAAGGAACCACTGTCCAGTGTCCTAATCACTGATTTAGAAATAGATGTTCTTCAGGGTATGATGAAGCAGAGGAAAGTCTCTTGAAGGAGTGGCAATGATACAACAGAAGTCATCCAATCGACATTTGTATTAAGAGCCACCTGGCAACTAATAACCAGAATAGAATGCATTCCATCTAGATTGTCCCCAATCCCCAAATTTGTAAGACATCAGGGTTAAAGTGAACTTTGCCACAAGCACAGTGGCAGAACTAAATTGAATGGAAACAGGAATCACTTCAGCAGACACAACTGATGCCCAACTAGCAGTTGGCTTTGCCAGATCTTCTCCCTATAGGTTTGAGAAAAGAAATTCCATCAGTTCGTACAAATCCAGTTCTTACAAATTCACCAAGTAACAAGCATCCAACTTTCACATGAGCTATATTTCTCTAAAAGGAGGATCAAATCTCACCCTACTAGACAACCACCCCCACACCCCCAAACCCCCCCGCCCCCCCTAAACCCAAATATTGTTTATCAAGGAGAAACAACAACAACATAACCCATATAGCCCCCAATCATTGGGGGTATGGGCGGGGGAGGATTGGAGACAGACCTAACCTTTGGCAATATGTATATATCAAGGAGAAAGATTAACTAAATAATTAAGAAAAGAAGAGGTTGCATATGAAGGTTATTTTCATAAAACAAGCACCAAGAAATGACACCAGGCCATTTACACCTGATTCTCATAATATTCTGTTTAGTTTGATAAAGGTTATAATATCTCATGAATATTATGATATCAGACCTTCATATTTCATGAGATGTGACCATCAGAGGTCTTGCCAAGAATGGTAGGTCATTTATTCGCATTATAAAATATGGTATTCCTCCTTCAAAATCAACCATTCAGATGTGTTGAGAATTAACATCAAATTTATCCACATTAATGCTGATGCTCGAGTTCTGAACAGCTTCAAGGCCAACGACAGCAAAATACAAACTGCTCTATATTGTAAGGAGGATTAATGATACAATCAGGCAATGTGGTTTTGTTGCACAAGTCCGAACATAAAGACAGGAGGCATAGTATTTGGTGAAGAGCAGGGTGAGTAGATTTATTGCACCAGATAAATGGAATAGGGAAAAAGGATA
Source organism: Rhododendron vialii (assembly GCF_030253575.1). NCBI lineage: Eukaryota > Viridiplantae > Streptophyta > Magnoliopsida > Ericales > Ericaceae > Rhododendron > Rhododendron vialii. Next base: position 98,155 of record NC_080563.1, on the reverse strand, counting down.
CTACATACCTGGCTTGATCATCACTGTAAACTGCTTCATAAGGCGTGCTTGTCTTATCCTGCACAAACCAAAAGACCATAACAATCTAGTCTAGACAATGGAAGCTAGTGAGGTAAAACTATCCCTGCCCAGTAATTAATGCCAACCAGCAAAAAAATGCATTTTCCTCATTGGCTGGGAAAATAAGAGCCAATATGCAGTCAGTTTTCAATTCTTTTTTCATGAGAGTGGATATTAAATTACCATTGCTTATGCGAATCTCGACTGATTTTTTATTTTATTTTTTGTCCAGTTTTTTATTTTATTTTAAATTACTAATTTTTATTTTATTTTATTAAATTACCGTTGCTTATGCAAATCTTGACTAATCTCAACTTTATTTCGATAAGTTGTTAAACGAGAAACATGAAGGAGCCTTTGATGGGGAGGAAGTGTATGTACCTGGCGAGAACATAGAATATGAGTTTTATCGGAGAATACAAAAGTTCGAAGTGGTTAAAGCTTTGAAAATGATAAAACCGGGTAAGGCCCTAGGACCAGATGGTATCCCTATTGAAGTGTGGAAAAGTCTAGGTGACTTGGTTGATGAAGTTGTTCAACAAGATTATTATGATTAGGAAGATACCCAACAAATGGAGAAGGAGCACCTTAGCACCTATTTATAAGAATAAATGAGATATTCAAAGCTGCAACAACTATAGAGGTATTAAATTGATGAGTCATACGATGAAGTTGTAGGAAAGAGTTATTGAGCATCGCTTGAGGATGGTGACTACGGTGTCAGAGAAACAGTTTGGATTCATGCCAGGAAGATCAACCATGGAAGCTATCTACCTATTAAGGAGATTGGTAGAAAAACACAGAGCAAAGAAGAAGGATCTCCATATGGTTTTCATAAACTTAGAAAAAGCTTATGATAGGGTGCCTAGGAACATCATATGATGGGTCATGGAGAGAAAAGGAGTGACCAAAGGGTATATCAAGGTGATTAGAGACATGTATGAAGGTACCGTCACTACCATTAGATCACCAGTAGGGGAAACAAGTGAATTTCCAATCACCGTAGGATTGCATCAAGGATCAGCCCTGAGCCCGTACCTCTTTGCCTTAGTTATGGATGAATTGACTAGACAATTTCAAGAGGATATTCCATGGTGTATAATGTTTGCAGATGACATTATCCTCCTAGATGAAACCGCTAGAAGTGTTAATACGAAACAAGAAATTTGGAGGAAAGCATTAGAGTCAAAGGGATTTCGTATAAGTAGGAGTAAAATTGAGTATATGGTGTGCAAGTTTAGTGGTACCAGTAGTGCACATGAAGAAAGAGGGGTGATCCAAGACTAGGAGATACCAAAGAGTGATCATTTTAGGTATTTAGGCTCAATTATTAGTAGAGATGGAGAGATTGCTGATGATGTGACCCATAGGATCCAAGTGGGGTGGCTCAAGTGGAGAAGCGCTACTAGTGTACTATATGACAAGAGGGTACCCACAAAATTGAAGGGAAAATTCTATAGAACTACCATAAGACAAGCGATGCTTTATGGGACATAATGTTGGTCTATTAAGAAACAACATGTGAGCAAGATGAGTGTAGCAGAAATAAGAATGTTGAGGTGGATGTGTGGTAAGACTAGACGAGACAAGATTAGAAATGAAACAGTTCGTGAGATGGTAGGTGTAGCACCTATAGAGGAGAAGTTGAGGGAAAATAGGCTAAGGTGGTTTGAACATATTTACCGTAGACCAGAAGATGCAGTAGTTAAGAGAGCGGATAGGATTGCTCTAGGTAGCAATGTTACGGAGATGGGTAGACCTAAATTGACATTAGATGCTGTAGTGTGCAAAGATATAAGTATAATGGGTCTGTGTGAACAAGTGGCTCTTGACAGAGCTCAATGGAGGAAACAAATTCATGTAGCCGACCCCAAGTGATTGGGACGTAAGGCTCGGTTTGGTTTGGTTTTGGTTATTTTTTGTCTAGTTAAAGGCAAGATAATCACGCCAAGACTAGAGCATTTACAAGAAATAAATTTTTGTGACCCAACCCCAAGAATCAAATTTTGGTCAATTGCGCAGGGAGCAAATACACCAGTGGACTAACCAATCTGGTTTCTTTTCGGGAGGGAAGTTGTGTTTTGATGATGAGAGGCATCATTGGGGATTTTGATGAATATAAAACAAAAAGGAGACCCACCACTGTTGCCAGGTAGGCTTTTGCTAATGCCACTGCAATTTCAAGCTGAAGGTTTCTGGATTCCTTTTTAAAATCTACTCCACTTTCTGTTTCAATTTCTCAGGCTACAATTACTATTTCTACTACTCTTTTGGCTAAAACAAGCTATGCTGAAGTCCGAAATCCAAATACGTGCTCATTGATTTGTGAGAATGCAAAACACCACAACGTTGCACAAAGAAACTTGGTACCATATTTTGAAAGAACACATACAAAACGAGTTTTTGGAGGACAAGGGAAAGAAACTAAGTTTAGGCAGATATATGTTGAGAGAGAGAGAGAGAGAGAGAGGGCAGATAATGAACCTTGAGATACTTATATGTAGTACTATCAGCTGGTACAACACCATTCTTTCCCCCAGCTTCAACAACCATGTTGCATAAAGTCATTCGTTCTTCCATCTATCATCTATGTAGCACAGATCAATGAAACAGTTGTTACATGATTGAAGTAGTGCGACTGACAAATACTTTCAAGGGAAAATTTAAGTACACTTACAGTTAGACTCTCCACAGTAGAGCCAACAAACTCCATGGCTTTGTAAGTTGCACCAGACACAGAAATCTCACCAATAATCTGCAATGTCAGTAAACTTATTGTATCGAAATAAAAATACTAGATGCACTGACAATTCATTACAATTCGAGATAAACCCAATAACTCACAAAGTTCATCCCAGAAACACAATGCTTTAAGAACCGGAGAAAATTATGACCATACAAAGAAACAAACACCACAAGATGCTGCAAAAAGTACCTGCAAAATCAAATCATTCGCAAGCAGATAATCCGGCATTTCACCATCCATCACAAATCTTAATGTCGGAGGCACCTGAAATATGAAACATCTGCAGTTGTAAAAGCTTTCTGGACTTTCATACAACTGAGGAAAAGGTGGCAAAGGAATTGCAGCAAAATCTATGTTTATCAGCCCTCTATATGCTTGCAGATTTGTGTGTTAAGACAAAACTTTGAGAGGATTGATGAGTTGATTTCTGCAAAATTGTGGCATCTAAGACAGGCTCTTTATTAGACATCTGATTATGGTCGTTTCAGTAACTAGTTTGCAATGGAAACGAAATAATGTGAGGCATGGATTTGACAAGATGTTCAAAATGTGAACTAAGCAGCATTTGAAAATATGACCAGCTTAAGTAAGTCCCCACATTGAATGATCTGCTTGAAAATTCAATCTCATTTGGAGAACTAACGCCCATAGAAATAACTTAAAAACATTCTATTGTTCCCCACACAAATATGAGGTGAATTAGAAATTAACCAAATACAACCAACGCATGAAAAGAGAAAGAAATAGTGAAAAGGTCAGAAGAAAGCCCATCAAACAAATGAATTTTTCCGCTTGATTTGAGTTGGCACTTTAGTCTCACTTTAATTCTTGAAGAAAGGGGAGCAAATACCTCCATCCCCAAACCAAATTAGTAAAGAAGCCATATCTCCAACTCCAAGCACCCCCGAGTTCACTCACACGCACATGCGTATGATGCATCATTGTACGAGTAATAGTTTTATGCACTATCAGTGAATCTATAGAGAACGCTTACATCCAAGTTCCAGACAACAAGGTTCATGTATCATGAAGTACTCACCGACAATTTTTAGCTAAAGAATGTGTGAGACATACACTACTTTACGAGCACCCTAAGACTTACACCATAAGCCATCCGGGAAAAAGTAATAGAGAAACACTCACTATATCAGAGAGCAACAGTAAATATTAATCGCAATTTACCTCATCGCGTGGAATTAGCAAAAGAGAAGAAAAAGCTACTCAACTGCTGAAACATGTGCACAGAGAAGATCAACTACATACCTTAAGTAAAAGCTTTCCGGTGCCTAACAAGAAACCTGCATCAGTATTGCCAATTCCAGTCGCAAACTGGCCAAATGCTCTTGCGGGACACGTGTGGGAGTCTGTTCCTAGCAAGACCTGAAATTGGGGTCCAAAATAAATGTTGACACAAGAATGCCAAACTTGGATTTTTCCAATGATTCAACTTGTTTAAAACATATTTTTAGGGTACCTGCGAGAAATTAGCTCAAAATATGACCGGGAAATACTTGATCTAAACAGTTTTTCATAAAACAGTTCCTGTCAAGCTTTATAAAAAACAGTTCGGATCAAGCACTTAGCGATATTCGTTTGAGCTGATTTTTTGCAGGTTGCCTTAAAACATGTTTTAAACAAGTTGGCTGGCTCCGATTATTAGCCTGGGGCTATGAACTATGAGGTCCACACCTAAGGTCCTTACTAGAAGGCGTATATATATATACGGGGAGGTTCCGGGGACACCCAAAAAAACACCTAAAAAAACGCCTCATAGTTTCCGATCAAATTTTGATGATCTGAGCCGCTCAATGTGATCAGAATGTGATTTTAAGAGTACCAGTGAGAAATCAACAAAAAAAATGACCGGGAAGGGCTTGATCCAAACAGTTTCGAACAGTTTTTTATTAAACGGTTCAAATAAAAACTGCTCAAATCAGCCTTTCCAGTCATTTTTTTTGCTAATTTGTCGCGGCACCCTTAAAATCACATTCTGCACACATTGAACGGTTCGGATCATAAAAATTTGATCGGAAACTATGAGGCGTTTTTTTAGGTATTTTTTTTGGGTGTCCCTGGAACCGTCCCCCGTGTGTGTGTGTGTGTGTGTATATATATATATATATATATATATATATATATATAGAGAGAGAGAGAGAGAGAGAGAGAGAGAGAGAGAGAGAGAGAGAGAGCTCTCCAGGCCTGCAATGACCTTCTTGGGCAAGAGCAACATGGCATACACCTTTATAATCAGGGTTAGCCTGTAAAATCATTAAACAAATTTGTCAAATCACTGCTCAAGAAAGGAGTGTCATAGTATCATAGTAGTGCACAAGTTCATCAAGAAAGACCAAAAGTTCCGACCTTGAAATTCCCAAGATCCTTGATATCGTAAAAGTACTTAATATTTTGTTCCATGGAAAAATCCCTGCAGATATCAACGTTCCGATTCTCTCAATCATCATTAGTGAATATATAGTGGTCAGGTATGATCACAATTTTCTCACGGTCCCACACCTTCAATGTTCATAAAGAGAGCTCCATCAATACAACCATTATTTGATTTTGCGACTATAGAGAGAGAAAAAAAAAAAAGATTCTTAGCTCCATAAAATCTAAATTCAAGGCAAGGTTGGGATGGATGTAAGTAGTAAATATTTCTACATGAAAATACTATATGTTCTTTCTGACCATCAAAATGTCAGTCAGAACTAAAAAAAGGATCACTATAGGCTAGAGATTCAACAACACATTAACAACTAGAAAAACTATTTCCATAAGATTCATAAAATTAATACCAATTTCCAAAGTGACCAAAAGTTCAAGACAACACATTGCTTCATTGGACGTCATGAATTCAACTAGTGGTGACTTGTGAGCTCCCATTAAGTCCATCCATTTCTTCATCTATATGGTAACTTAAGCTCAAACCAATGCGAAAAGTTGAAAACTCTCAATATATTTATCAACTTCTTCTCTAGCCGTATCAATTTATTGACTCATTATATTGGCACTCTAGGGTTTCAACTAGTAGACCTCAAAATCGTTGAGTTTTGGTGATGAACTATTTCCATGCATAACAGCTTGGGAATTGATTATTCGAATAATACTCATTCAAATGCCATATAACGGTTGTCAATCAACAAAACAACTAATTGGATCCAAAAATATGGAACACTGGAAAGTAATTCATATTCTGCACCTTAGCATTCTGGCCAAACTCTCTTTTGAAGATTCCAAATGTGCCAGGTCCACAAACATCATGAGTCATCAAGACATCCACATTGACCCAAACATTCTCGCCTGGGCTCAGTATCGGTTTCTTGGAAGCCCTAGCGAGGATCTTCTCGGTCATCGTCATCGCAGTCTTGACCTAATCATTAAGAATAGTCACACCCCCGCGGAAATACAAGACATTTGCAAACCCATACTGAAAATATATCGATTGTACAACAAATCAAGAGAACCCAACCGAACCCGAGGTGGCAGGCTTGCGTTCAGTTTGCTGTGGTGCCATGACGCACGTGATTTTCCTGGAATTTCTTTTCTTGGCAGTGTGTAAGGAAAATGGGGGTTGCGAAGAGAAAGCAGAGAGACCCATATCTTTCTGAACCTTAAGACGGAAGGGGAAAAACCTTAAGACGGAAGGGGAAAAACAAGGGGGCCGCTATTCGCAGCCCTCTATTTACTCTCGTAGCCCACTAAATTTCGGTAAATGATTGTTGAAAATCATAAATAACATTTCGGTAAATTGCTGTTGAAAACAAGATTATATTTCGGTAACTACATGTCGAAAATATGTTCAATTTTCGGTAAACAACTGCCGAACATGCATTTTCGGTAAACATCTGTTGAAAAAAATATTATATTTCGGTAATTGGACGCTGAAAATATATCTCAATTTCGGTAACTAACTGTCGAGTATAATTGAAAATTTTTAACGGGCTATGGGAGTAAATAGAGGTCTGCGAATAGCAGCGCCCAAAAACAAAGGGCGATCAGTTCGGGATTAAAAAAACATTCATGACAAAATTTGGGGCAAAATTAGATAATAGGAGGTTATGTACCTTGTTGATGAAAGGTGAGGAGCTAGATGCAATAGTAGATGAAGCCATTGTGGGCCTTCAGGTTGTGAAATTTGCTACCAGTATTGTGTGGACCTGAAACAAATTGGGATTCTTATGCTATGGCATCTAGAACATCCCCAACACTAATACACAAATTTTTCCAAGCCAAAAATCCCTCCCCCCGAAAAGTACTCTCTTTAGTTTGCCTAACCATTTTTTCATGCATGTACTCCCACGCTTCTCACTATTTTGGAAAACTAATTGCTTTGCACACAGTGATGATGTGGCATTACTCAACAGTAGGATATCAACCAAAGGTGATAACAGCCCTAAAATCATGATATCCGGTAATTGAGACGTCATTTGCAATTAACCGAGCACATCATGTTGTCCACAAAAAAAGTAGGATATTGGGCAAACATCAGCATACGGGCCTGTTTCTAAGGTTCAATTCTATTGTTTTGGCAACAAGGTAAAATTCATACAACACAAGACTGAGTGTATTTAAAAGCCGACTAGTCCCCGCTAGGCAGTGGTCCAACGCTTAGATTAGGCAGCCGACTTGTCTTGACCTAGGAACTAAACGCCTCTTTTCCGCCCCACTAGTGATTTTTAGAACATTGATTTTTTCTTGGTTTTGCTCACAATGAGTATTCAAATGCTTTTATACAAACTGAAACTGGATTGCAGCAGGACAATTGGTCCATTAGATACACTTAGTCTTGTGTTGTATGATTTTACCCGATGGAAACATTTTGCCATTCCTAAAATCTTTTCCATAGACCTCAGACTTGTGTTTAAGACAGATGTAAACCAAATCAAAACAAAAAAATATGCAATCTTTGTTTTCATTGCATCAGACAGCCCAAGAGACAGCAGCGGCCAGTTAGGAAATCTATTAAAGTATTTCATTCAAAGTTGAAAACTCAAATGCACAAGTTCGGCACTACAATTTCCTCGAAACCCAAATTTTCGAATTAGGGTTTTTTTTTCTCAAGCAACTCTATTTAGGGTTTTTTCTTTTCAGCAACTCAGTTAAGGGTACTAAGAGAGAGAGACCTTCGTTGTTGGGGATAACAGCGGTCGGAGAGCCCTGAATCCGGTGGCGGCGGCGGTCGCCGTCGGTGGAGGAGTGGTGGGGTTGGGTTGTGGTGCTCGCCGGCGGCGGAGGTGGTGGGAGCCCACCCTCTCTGGCTTTCTCTTCTTTGTATTTTTTAGGGCAAATTATAGTTACCCCCCTCTAACTATGCCTCGCGTACACTTACCCCCCTATAACCTTTTTTTTTTGGCACTTAACCCCCTCAAACTAACGGAAATTCAAACGGTCATAACTTCAAACGGTCATAACTTTTTTGTCCAAAGTCGAAAATATACAAATTATATATCGATTTCGAGATCTTGAAGTCAGCTTTCTAATGACACCAAAATCACATCACGATTCAAAGCATGCAGAAAGTTATGATCAAAAGAGTAAGGGCTGATAGACAGAAAGACCATTTTGATCATAACTTTCTGTGTGCTTTGAATCGTGATGTGATTTTGGTGTCATTAGAAAGCTGACTTCAAGACCTCGAAATTGATATATAATTTGCATATTTTCGATTTTGGATGAAGAAGTTATGACCGTTTGAAGTTATGACCGCTTGAATTTCCGTTAGTTTGAGGGGGTTAAGTGCCAAAAAAAAAGTTAAAGGGAGGTAAGTGTATGCGAGGCATAGTTAGAGGGGGGTAACTATAATTTGCCCTATTTTTTATCGTGAAAGTAGTGGGAAGGGGAAACTCGAGCGGGATTTTTTGTTTTTTTATAGCAAAACGACGTTGTTTCGATCCTATTTTAATCGTGAAAGTGGGAAGGGATCGACTATTTGCAACTCCCGATTTACTCTATGTATCCTGCGCTAAATAAAACACCCAAATCTTATAATAATTTGCAAAATATAACCTAACAAATACCCTTAAGCTTCCCAATATAGAATTTCCTATCCCAAATCTAATTTTTCCCCAAATTTTGAGCTCCTCCCTGGCCCTTTTTCTCTCCCGTTTTCTGTGTTGTCCTCTCCTCTTCCTCCATACCACCACCACGCCACACCACCACCAGTTTTATTCCCAACACTTCACCACCAGAGCATAACACCAACACCACGAAAATGTCTACGTTCTCTTATATCGGTTGTTGCTTTCTCTGCAATTCTGCTACCGACCTCCATGCGACCACCACCAATAGCCCCTCTTCTGATCCACCACTGCTAGCGTGATTCCCTAGCAAAACGTTTGCGCCGGACTACCACTAGACCCGCCATCGCTGCCTCCTTTATATGGGCAATACTACCTCCTTCAAAAAAAAAATTTGTCAACATGTCAGGTACACATTCTTGAAAATTTTAGAAAATTTCAAATTTAAAAACTCGAAAATGTTTGGAAAGTTTGGATTCTAATACCCGAATACTTTATAAAGCATCTTGAAGATGTGATATATATATATACACACGGTAAAAACGCATTTTGAAAATGCATCATGCTCCATATAACGCATTTCGTGAATGCGTGATTAATATCACGCATTTTGATAATGTGCAATGGACTGGTTTGTCGTCGTCTTCTTCTGGTTCATCGTCGTCGTCTACTGTCTCTCCCCACCAAATTACCCACCTTCACATCATTTCTCTCCACCAATCGGTTCCAGATCAGAGAGAGAGAGAGAGCGCTTATTGTATCGTGCAATGGGTTAAAGGTCGAAGAGAATCTCCGTGTGATGTTTCGTAGATTGCAATCAACCATGGTGTTGAAGCGGAATTGTTGGAGCTTAAATGGTCTGAGTTGCAGAGAAGCCGCCATGGTTGAAGTTTTTTTTTGCTGAGTAATGAAGAAGAAGACATCCAAAAATGGCATCATTTTATTGGCAGGGGTCTTTTTGTCCAATTTTTTTAAGTGCATTTTTATCCGGATATGATTTACTTAAAAATATGCTACATACAATTCATTCACAGTTGCAAATAGTTGGACCCGGGAAGGGAAAACTCGCGAGCGAGATTTTTTCTTTTTTATAGCAAAACGACGTCATTTCGTTGCCGACATCTATGGTTCTCTACTCCTCTGACTCCTCCTCTGTTGTGCTAGTAAGGGGTTGTTCTGCTTAATAATTCAAGTGACTTATATTTTTGTCCTTATTCAATTTTTTTCACATTTGTTGGTTTTTCGTTAATTTTTTTGTGTGGATCATTTCTTCATTATGACGAGAGGAATCTAAAAAATAAAAAATTACGATTGAAACCTAATGCCTTGTTTGGTTTGTTTTGTGCAAAAAAAATTTCAACTCAAAAAATACTCATTACTCATACTTCCAATCATTACTCTCATTTCTCTCTCCACTCATTACCTCTATCTCCAATCATTATTTTCATTTCTCTCTCTCTCTCTTCACTTATTACTCCAATCTCCAACCATTACTCTAATTTCTCTATCCACTCATTATCCCAAAAACCAAACAAAAAAATTCTCAAAAACTCATCTAAGCACAGCATGAATTTTTTGTATAAAGACAAATCGTCTTTATTCAAAAAAATTTGAATTTTGTTCGTAATTTTTTTATTTTTTAAATTCCTCTCGTTATGACAAAGTAATAATCTCCCAAAAACTGACAAAAAAATAATAAATATGAATTTTTTTTGAATAAGAACAAAAACTAAGCCACTTGACTTATTAAGTTGAACAACCCTTAAATAAGGGATAGTTTTCCAAAAGTGTGGGTAAAAGTTTTGCTTGTATTTTGTGAAGAAAGAAAAACCCATTCAGTGCTGACACTTTTTTCATCCACATTTCATTAACACATTACCCTCTAGCAACCCCTATCCCCTTTTTAATAGCAAATTTTGGAGTGACATTAATATTTATGTGATTGACATTAACAATCCAACAAAGTGCAATAGAATTGTCGTAATTCTTTACTACTTTTCAAATGAAATAGGAGTAGCTAAATTGCATGTGGAATGACTGTTCCTTCAATTTTTAACTAGGAAGTCTACTGTGATTACCGGCCCTATAATTACCGATAGATATGTGGGAACTCGTTAATAAATTAAAAAGTTACTTTTTGAATTGTCCGGACAAAAATCAGCTTAATCAGAGAGAGAGAGAGAGCGCTTTCAATTACTACTATTTTTTGGTTGCCAAAAATAGGAGGCTTGAGAATTTGTAGCAATATCATGTGGATCCGGACAACTACTTTGTCTCAGTTACAGACACGTGATTGAAATGTCTCGGGATTAATTTGACCAAACCCTTCCTCAGAGATCGCTTTGGGCTTTCCCTTTGTATATAAATACGAGGGGAGAAGAAGGGGAGCAACTTATATTCGTGTGTTCACAAGTGAAAAAATCTAAACTCTGCCCCCTATTTTTTTCTGTGGTGAACTCATTCTTCCATTCCTTCTCCTTCAATCTCAGGTATGATTTTCCGTTGATAATATATAGATGTGGCAAATGGGTGAGTTTGAACGAGTTAAAACGGATCGTGGGTTAAACATAAACAGGTCGAATATGGGTCAATATTAGGCGGTTTAAAAATAGATCGGGTCAAATATGAGTTAGATCATACCCAAACCCAGCTCGATCCGGCCCGTTTTCGTTTATTTTATCCCTTTTTCAAATTGACCTCCAAGTGAAAAAAGATAAAATGGACGTTCATTGATTATGCTGAAGAAATTATAGTGCGATTGTCTTCATGTAAAACATCTTGCTGACAAGTGCCCATGTGGTGTTGTCATTTTTGCAACCAAAATTGTAATGATCCCATGTGGCTGGCTCTAGACCGTTCGATTCTCTCTCTCTCAAGCTTATCCAAACGCATAAGAGCATCCCCAGATCCATCTCGAAAGGGCTCAACAAATCGAACGGGCTCAACAAACTGAACCCATTGGCAATAATAGAGAGCCAAGAGCACTATTCATCCTTCCAATAGGCTCAATACTCCCCTTGGTACTTTGCCTTCACCCACTGTTGCTAGCTAACCATGGGGTTGTGTTCGGGAAGAGGAAACAATCGCGATGGTAAAAGGCCGACCTTGAAATTCTACCGGAACAACGCTCACGCGCCGTTTGACGCCAGCGAGTGAGATCTACTCTCACCGTGGGGTGCACGCCCGGGCAGAAAAAAAGGCTGTGAGTTGTTGACGCGACATGAGTAGGTATAATAGAGAGTAGTGTTGGATTGCGTAGGTGAAAAAGTGGGTGGGCAAAGTAAAGAATATACCTTTTTGGTACTTTTGAAGAGTAGTTTTTTTTCAGAAAGTCTGCTGGCACAGCAAATCTGTGCACAGATTGTGCACAGATTTTTATGTGGGGCCCACTAAGAGTTTCACACAAGTAATTCAAGCCATTCATTATGTTTAAAACATTTTTTCAAGGGCTCCCGCGAAAAATCAGCTCAATCCAATACGTATAAGTACTTGATCTAATCGTCTAGCTTTTGATTCTCCAAAAACTTGAATGAAAAGTTAGATGATTAAATCAAACACTTATAGGTATCGGATTGAGCTGATTTTTCGCAAAGGCCCTTAAAAAATGTTTTAAACATAATGAACGGCTTGAATCACTTATGTGTGACCCTTAGTGGGTCTCATATAAAAATCTATCAATAATCTGTGCACATATTTGCTGTACCAATAGACTGGTTTGTTTTTTTTGAGTAGTAGCACTGGAACATCCAGTCTCGCAATTCTCCAAAGCATGGAACAAACATGGGGATAGGGCTTTTAATTATGATGACACGGAATACAAACTCCCTCGGCCACGTGTTGGCCCCCAAACGTCTGATCATGCTTTGGTAGTGATCCCAGCCGTTGATCCATTCTTCACTATCCCGTGCACGCACCGCACCGGATCAAAGACTCCTCTCAGCCGAACGCTTATTAGCCTACACTCTCTCTCAAGTCTCACCTGTCGTATTCTTCTAGTATAAGTCCGGGTCTGTTAAGGTTGACCCATTCCCAGCCCATCCAAACCCATAACATCAATTGGTTTATTAAGTTCGCGCAATTAGAAGCCATATTTAAATATTGATGGGTCTGAGCTGATTATAACAGAATGGATTTAGGCGGGTCCATAAAATTGGGTCCAAATTGTCACCTCTAATTATGTATATATATATATATATATATATATATAGAAAGAGAAAATCTTCAGGTAAGGACCTTAAAATGAGGATCTTATATGCGGACCTCCCCATTTCTCGTCTTTTCCGATCGGATTTCGATGATCCGAGCCGCTCAATGTGTTCAGAACGTAATTTTAAGGGTACCTACTAGAAATTGGCAAAAAAATGACCGGAAAGGGCTTGATTTGAGCAGTTTTTATTTGAACCGTTCGATAAAAAACAAACAAAAACTGCTCGGATGAAATCCTTCCCGGTCTTTTTTTTGGCTGATTCCTAGAAGGTACCCTTAAAATCACATTCTGAACATATTGAGCGGTTCGGATTATCGAAATCCGATCGGGAAAGGTGACAAATAGGGAGGTCCGCATATAAAGTTCTCATTTTAAGGTCCTTACTTGAAGATTTCTCTATATCTCTCTCTATATATATACACACACATATGCAAAATGTGGACTTCTGTCATCAGCTGTTAAATTGTGTTTTTAATGGTCCGGATCTGCGGACAATCTATTCGCACAAATAGATTGTTTGCGGATTCGGACCATTGAAAATACAATTCAACGATTAATAACTGAAGTCTGCATTTTACAACTCTAAGGGCTTCCTTAGAGGAAGCGGACTCATATATACGGCCCTTCAACTAAGGGCGCCTGCATATATGCAAAATGTGGATTATCAAAATATGACCCGAAAATGGGAGGTCTGCATTTTAGCTAAATGAGGGGTCCCCCAGTAGAAGAGAGTCCGTATATATACGAAGTGGTTCCGCAGACAATCAATTAAACTCCTAAAAAAATACCTCAAATTTCAATCTCATAGTTCCCGATCAAATTTTTTTGATTCGAACCGTTCAATGTGTGCATAATGTGATTTTAAGGGTGCCCGCGAGAAATTAGCAGAAATATAACCGGAAAGTGCTTGTTTCGAACAGTATTTGATTGAACCGTTCGTCAAATCTAAGCTAAAAACTGCTCAGATCAAGTCTTTCCTGGTCTTTTTTTTTGCTGATTTTTAACGGGTACCTTTAAAATTACGTTCTGATCACATTGAGTGTGTTAGATCATTAAAATTTGATCGGAAACTATGAGGTGTCTTTTTAGGTTTCTAATTAGTTGTTCCCGAAACCGCCCAATATATATATATATATATATATATATATATATATATATATATATACATATATGTTATTTTCCTGGATTATATATCTATATACATACATATGTTTTCCATGTTGAGTTTAATATTTGCATCTTCTCATACGGGTTGATGAATATATGACACGACGTTATGCACCCACAATCAAAGACAAAATATTTTTTGCCAATATAAATTGACGATTTATCCTATTTTATACTTTTTTTTATTTGGTAGAAAATGAGTGGTACCAAAAATGATGATGAAGCTCAGGATGCTCAATCACAGCGACCTGCTCCCCGTCTCAATGAGAGGATCCTCTCTTCTCTGTCTAGAAGATCGGTTGCTGCACATCCTTGGCATGATCTTGAGATTGGTATCGACTGAAAATTATGATTTTCAATCAGCAAGTCTCACCCATTGTTCAATGCTTACTAGAATACTAATACTATTCATTTTGCAATCTTTGTTCCAGGGCCCGAAGCACCCCTTATAGTCAACTGTGTAAGTCTTGCTAAACTTTAGAGCCAGCCATATATATTTCCCTTTTTGGGGGGAGGATCATATTAACCACCAACTTGTATTGTTATTTGCTATCTATTTGTCATTTGTTTTAAGATGAAGCTTCAAATTAAAGTTCCTTTTTCAGAAAAACAAGAACGAAAAAGAAAAAAGACCGACATCGATAAGATTTGAAATCTTTGATAGGATTCTCTCTGGAATTTTGGTCCCTCCTAATGCTGATATCGTCCGCCTATTCAAGTGATAGTTCACATGCTACAGGTTGTTGAGATAACAAAAGGCAGTAAGGTTAAATATGAACTTGACAAGAAGACGGGACTGATTAAGGTATGAATAATTAATCCAAAGCTGACATCGGATGATGTTTCCAATTATTTGAATGTATGAGTAACTTGTCTTAGGCTTGGGTAAGAGAAGGTTAATTACTCCACGAATTGTAAGTTGACGTACAATTTGTAGTATGTTTTCAAGAACAGATTATGTATAATTCGATCTTAAATTGCCGATGACGTATTTAGTTTTATCACTTCTTGAATTGACGTCCAGGTTGATCGGGTCTTGTATTCATCCGTGGTCTATCCCCATAACTATGGTTTCATCCCTCGCACCCTATGTGAAGATAATGACCCATTGGATGTCTTAGTCCTCATGCAGGTAATTTTGGATTCCCATCTAACATGCAGAAAAGCTTCACCAAATTCAGTCGAATGCGATAATGTCAGTGGCGGCCCCAAAAAATCATAACTCTAGATCACAACTCTATGAACAAAATTTTAACCTATTAATATCGGCTGTCATCCAAAAAAAGCAAAATACACAAGATATTACAATCGCACTCGATGAGTTTTCACAATTTGTGGGCTGGTTTTTTTGGGTTGAGAGTTCAATTTACTTTTGATTTGGGTGTTCGAGAGTGAAAATTGGGTGTGAAAATCAAGCTAAATCGAAATTACTACATGTTTTATTTACCAAAAAAAATCAAGTGATGAACACCCTTGGCAAAGGGTGGAGCCGCCTTTGGAAAATGTACAAGGTTGTCAAAACGTGGTACATTTTGTGTATCATTACTATTAAATTTCATGTATCATATGTGACTACTAGTATAGAGTATGGTAACATACGATAATATCAAACTTATTACTTTTATGTTAGCAAAGCCCAACTATAAGATTAAAAAATAGTAATATCCAATATAGTTAATATGAAACTTATTGCACATAACATTAAACTATACAACTTGGCCTAATAAGAAAAATATAGCGTGTGTGCTCATAATGGATCATGCAAGAATTTTTTGCTTAAACATAAGATACATTTAGGAATCGGTAATTAGTATCATTTTTATCACTACATGATCAAATCGTAGGGGATAGGTATAAGGTTTTGACACCACTGATAATAGGAGTATATAATATGCCTAAGTGACAGAGTCGTTCAATAGTGATTGAGATTCCCTAGTTTATTTAACTTCTTCATATATTCTCTTTCATTAGATCCAATTTACAACTTTACAATGCCTAACGTGTATCAAAGAAAACCTATTCCAAATAATTTCCAGTATCTGTCACAGATGACAATTGGAGGAGAATGTTCATGTTTTCTTTGACAACAGTTGTTTTTAGACATTTAGCTGCTTCTTGTTTACAATTGTAATGTACAGAAAAGTAATAACAATTACCGAATTATCATTTGGAAAGGAACCGGTTCTTCCTGGTTGTTTTCTCAGAGCGAGGGCCATTGGACTTATGCCAATGATTGATCAGGTACTCTTTTAAGTTTGAACTCCTAATGGAAACAACCGAATTGATCCTTTTGCAATATCAATCCCATCGGTTTGAAAGTAAATGAGAAATCATATCTTCTTTCCATTTGTCTAACCTAACAGGGAGAGAAAGATGATAAGATCATTGCAGTATGCGCTGATGATCCAGAGTATAGGCATTACACTGACATCAAACAACTCTCTCCTCATCGCCTTGCTGAGATCCGACGCTTTTTTGAAGACTGTAATCCTACACTTCCTTTTACATTGTTATCCTACCTATTGCTTTGCCTCTAGCAATTTACAAATGTTATTTTGAGTAACAAATTCACTCTATAGAGATTGCAATGACTCCTAACCAAATGCACAGATAAGAAGAATGAAAACAAGGAGGTTGCAGTTAACGATTTCCTACCTTCCGATACAGCCCTTAATGCTATCCAGTACTCAATGTAAGTTAAAGTGTGAAAAATCGAATATTCTAGCCCTTGACTTTTCTAAAGTATAGTCTTCTCCCATACATTATTTAAGGTGGTTTTTGAAATGATTTTCCGGTGCAGGGACCTCTATGCTGAATACATTATGCATACCCTGAGGAGATAGATTGAAAGAGGCATTTCTTCGATCTCTTAATAAGTTGTATCTAACAGCTGTCGAATGGGAAGTTGAAGGATCTTCACCCCAGTAGCAAATTCAATAACTATCAAGCCACGGTTCTTTGGTTGAACAAGTTTGTAACCAGAAACTGAAGAGGGATTTTGTTTTTCTTTAATATATCCATGATTATGTTTCATGCTATTTTTGTGATTGGATTGAAATATGTTTTCTCATAATCGAACTAGAATTTTTTTAACCATTTCCATTTCAAGTAGGACATGTTGATTGTTGATTATCCGTGGACGAAACTCATCACTGAGTTATCTTTTCAATTTACTTGCATCTCATACTGCATAATGAAAAAAGACTTGTTTTGGTCCCCTGTATTTGAATAACTCTTGATGAAATTGTGAAGAAAGACTCACTTTATAAAGAAATAGCTGATAGTTCACACATATAGTAATAAAATATCAAGTCGCACATATTTAGAAAAAATTGGTGAGTTTTGCAGAATGGCCACAACCCTCACAGCACCTCCTATAAACCCACCCATCCATATGAAGCTCCAAAACATAGAAACAGCAAGAGACTAGAAAAGCAAGGCCATGTAGTCTGATGTGCTCAAGATGGTCAGGAGAACCCAAAAATGTCTTCCCATATCAAGTTTGGAAGGATAAATTTCAGGGCTTCACACTAAGAACTCTTTTTGCAATGGCTTGTATCAAGTCAATAAGTTTTCCGGAAATTGATTAAAATTGAGACCCGGTTAAACATCACACCATATTTTCACCCAATTCACTTGTTAGCTAATAGTTACATAAAACTCTAGATAGCAACAGAGTTGCTTGCATTGCTGAAGGTTAAGTTCTTATGAAAGCACAAGGCACTTGAAGTTGGTCAACAAACAAAAGCCCACTGTAGGAGGAAGCTTAGACTAACCAATGACCAGGAGGGATATACAACTCCACCAACAGTGCTACCATCACTGTCTTATTATCGCTGGTGTCATGAGTGTTACAAAAGTCGTCGGACTTCAACACTTGGCATTGGCCTCCCACCAAATGCAAACACAAGTTGAATAAACATCTTGACCCAGGGCATGGCACCCACAAAGTTATCACCATGCGTGACAAGTCCAATGCAATATGAAGGTGGTGTGCTACACACACTCGTTTTATATAGATCTATAACGCTCTCATGAATACCATTTATTTAAAAGTTCTAAGAGAAGAACTGCTGCAGAATCCTTGGCTTTCTTGACGCTTGGCATAGGCTCTCCAACACATTCATCTGTCCAACCCCTATCAGCAGTATTCACGCGTACAGCAAACGTAAACCTTTTCGCATGTGCAGGGCCTCCCTCGTTCACACACCTATAGATTTCAAGTTCAAAATGGCTTAATCAACAATTTCACAGAATTCAACCCATAAAGTTTAACATGCAACCTCCATTACTACCAACAAAGACAAGTTCGTTCCATTTATTCTTCTTACCGGTACAACGGAATTGGCCAATTTCTACGCAAGCAGATGTCATTCAAGGTCTGTCTTGTAAATGTTTGGCTGCCATTCTTCTTCTTTCCATCTTCACTACCATTCTCCTTAGCTACAGTTGTCTCCCTTTCTTTCAAAGCAACAAGGGCATTCCTGGCGGCTAACTTCTGCGCCATTTTCTTTTGTGGATTCTGAGCAATCCCAACCTGGATACCATCAACGAAAACTTCTACAGTGGCCACATTGCCGCTTCGAGTAGCTTTGTACTCCAGACCTTCAGCCTGTTGCTGGCACCGTTCTTGCAGCTCTCGCACTGGATGCATTGGTAGAGTTTCTGGAGTGACCATTGGATGCAGCAAAGGTTGGAAGACCTGAAATATATACCAAGGCTAAGAAGCACGGATATAGACACTGGCACTGGCACTGACACGGACACGGCAGGGAAGACAATTTATATATATATATATATATATATATATATATATATATACACTCGGGATCCCGCACGGGCTTACTGTGCGGGACTCCCCTTTCCCGATTGAATTGCGACGATCCGAGCCGCTCAAAGTGTGCAGAACATGATTTTAAGGGTACCCGGGAGAAAATTGACAAAAAAAATGATCGGGAAGGGCTTGATTCGAACAGTTTTTTACTGAACCGTTCAATAAAAAACGGTTCGGATGAAGCCTTTCCCGATCATTTTTTTTTGCTGATTTCTCGCGGGTACCCTTAAAATCACATTCTGATCACTTTGAACGGATCGGATCGTCGTAATCGATCGGGAAAGGGGAGTCCCGCACGGTAAGCCCGTGCGGGATCCCTTAGGAGATCCGGACTGTGTGTGTGTGTATATATATATATATATCGGGGCGGTTCCGGGGACACCTAAAAAAACCTCATAGTTCCCGATCAAATTTTTATGATCCAAGCCGCTCAATGTGATCAGAATGTGATTTTAAGGGTACCCGTGAGAAATCGGCAAAAAAAATGACCGGAAAGGGCTTGATCCGAACAGTTTTTTATTGAACGGTTCAAATAAAAACTGCTCAAATTAAGTCTTTTCCGATCATTTTTTTTGCTAATTTCTCACGAGCATCCTTAAAATCATATTCTGCACACATATACGGGACGGTTAAAGGGACACCCAAAAAAACACCCAAAATCTCAATCTCATAGTTCCCGATCAAATTTTTATGATCCGAACCGTTCAATGTGTGCAGAATATGATTTTAAGGGCGCTCGTAAGAAATTAGCAAAAAAAATGACCGGGAAAGGCTTGATTTGAGTAGTTTTTATTTGAATCGTTCAATAAAAAACTGGATCAAGCCCTTTGCGGTCATTTTTTTTACTGATTTCTCACGGGTACTCTTAATATCACGTTCTGATCACATTGAGCGGCTCCGCCGGCTCGGATCATCAAAATTTGATCGGAAACTATGAGGTTTTTTTAGGTGTTTTTTTGGGTGTTCTTGGAACCGCCTCGATATATATATATATATATAGACACACACACACTTGTTCCGACCTAGGATAATAAGATCATAAGCTTGGTCTTACTTCACCGTTGGGAAACGAAAGAAGACTTCCATCTCCAAGTTTCACTCACGTGTATATATATATTTAGTGCTTATTCATATGAACACTTCCGTCCGAAAATAACCAAAACTAAAGCCTAAAGGTATATTTACATTCGTGTTGTTTCCTTTTTAAGTATTACACGTTGAACAAGGGTTTAATTTGGTCCATAATTCTATAATTTGCATTTTTTCACATATTTTTGGAATGTAATAGCCACAAAATAAGCTTTCAATATTATAAATTGATCCTTGTGATGTTTCTATCTATATCCAAATTGAGATACAGGTGTCAATGTGTCCCCTGCTTAAAAACAAAAATTTATTGGACACGTCACGTGTCCCGTAAGCATCCCCGCTTGTCCCCGGCATGTCATGTGTCCTTAGAGTGTCCAACATCGATACAGAAAACAGTAGGAGTGTGGTGTTTCATAGTACTAAGCAGTGTTGTCAATCCCATAACATACCGGTAATAGAACGGAACAAGTGTTCAGTACCAGCAAAAATACCGGCCTGTACCCGTCGATACTGGGTGTACATGTACAGCCTGTACAAAAATACTCGTGCATTTTTTCCTCTTCCTAAAAAAAGGCTAGAATTTTAAGATAATTCAACAAAACTTGGAGTCTATACTACGTTAAATCATCTTAATTTGTTACTAGGACTACTGTTAAGGTATATCTAAGTGCTAGAATTTGTTTTATTAACTCTACTTTGAGTTTTTTTGGTTATTTGTAAATATATTTAAAATATATAAAATATATGTTGCTACCAATCTGAATGGTACCAAGATACACCGGTACCGAAACGACCGTCGGTACGCTTGCCGGCATGAAATTGACAACTTTAGTACCGAGGACTAAGAAAATGGAAGGCAAAACACAAAAAAGATGGTACAACAAATTGTATGTTAGAATTCTGGAAGTCACCTGCCAAACAACTGTAGTATCACGTCCGCTGTCAAGAAAGATGGCACCAGCAATAGATTCAAAAATGTCACCAAGAACCTTTGGAGCCTTGCAATCCCCCAAACCAAAGGAGTTGAGCCCTGGTTTCGACAATTCGTTTTGAGCTTCCTTCACAAAATCTCGAATCTGGAAATGGAAGTAGAGTTAAAAAGGATCCCAAGAAAAACAGAAAGAAATTGAGAGTATACCCAACCCCTTAGTAGGGCAAATTACACAGCCCTTGCATGTTAGATTCGTATAATGGTATACCCATGTCTTGAACATTGATAACGAGTTAAACAGAATACTGCTATCTGTACTAATTTGATAAACTTCTATTTAGCAGTCATACAATTATGCTCAACAAATTGTCTCACTTGCAAGCCACCCCCTAATTTGTAAGTGAAAATATCCTTGCATCCCTCCCATTGTTTCTCTATTCGATCACTGCAACCCCCACAAATCACCTATAAGTAGAAACCATAAATTAGGACTGTGAAGCCACCTCCCTCCCACTCTCTTTCCCCACCTTCTTCCCCATCGCCAACTAGGCACA
Source organism: Rhododendron vialii (assembly GCF_030253575.1). Taxonomy (NCBI): domain Eukaryota; kingdom Viridiplantae; phylum Streptophyta; class Magnoliopsida; order Ericales; family Ericaceae; genus Rhododendron; species Rhododendron vialii. The sequence goes on along the minus strand of NC_080563.1, from coordinate 76,550 downwards.
GCCTGTCCCCCAACCTCAAGGTCTCTCTACCTGCTCCGCCTCTGTCTTCCCACCTTGGCCCATAGCCACCACCACCAGCCCTTTTCTCATGCCTCTGCCAATCACCAAATTTTGTAATTGGCTGGTTCTGGTGGTGTGTCTAAGTGTTGTGAAGGCAGATTTTCAGCATAAAAACATCACGAATAAGCAATTCTTTGGGTCTTCAGTGCAATTCTCTCTGCATAAGGTTTTCATGTGTGGTGTGAGCAGTGTAGTGTGGGTGACGGTAGTGAAAGTGCTGTTGGTGTATGTGTGCATGTTTTGTGGGTTACGTAGCATGGACACCAACATGGATACAAGACACGAAAATTATTAGAAAATAGGGACACAGACACGGTGGGGACACAACAATTGTCTTAAATAATTTTTTGTCCATGTAAACCTATATTGTGTTTGTAACCACTATATTTAGGTTAAGATTCCTATTGAATACATTATCAACCGATGGAGTATGCTTATACCCGTGCATATGTGCTATATTACATTTTTGGCCCATAATTTTGAAGTTTAAATATTTTACCCTAGAAAAGGTTTTAAAATTTCTAAAAATCACCATGCCGCGTCCCCATGCGTGTCCCCTCTGTCCCATATTGTTTGCTACGTACGGGGAACTTGACTTTTTCAGGGGACATGCAATTAATGTAGGTCTCCGTAAGAAGTTTAACGAGATTTCCAACATTACCCCTTACTCTTTACCTTTAAAGCTAATTTTAATGATATATGAGGGTTAATTTGTGAAAATTTATACAGGTTTTTCTTTGACTTTTCAAAAAGAGCAAACAATTTTGGGACATCCCATAATAGAATACCAAGCAAACAAAATTGGATGGAGGATAACGTTTAAAGGATATGCCACGTAGCGTGTCCCATACGTGTCCCTGTGTATAGAATTTGTGTCTAGCAGGGCCCAAATCACGTGTATTTTCATATTGCAAATAAAATCTATTTTATAAGTATATATTGCTACTTGCGAGGTCCAAAGAAGAGATGATATTTTATGCGTGTGCGCAGACACCGTTTAATTTTATACACCATTTTCCTAAACCTATATCTCTAATATAACAGGGCATCCTCTTTACCTTGTTCATATTTTAGTTAAAACATCTTCTAATAGGTAGGTTCCTATCATTTCTTAGTAAATGGATTAAATTCACGTGTCACAACCAAATACGGAACTACGTAAATCAGGCCATGGTCGCTGCATCTGAAATCGTTTGTTCACCTGAAAGTCCTCTCTCTACACTAAAACGCTAAATCATTTAGCCTCTTTCTCAAAGGAATTTCATATGGTGAATACGGAAGTTCCTTCTCGGTTTCGCATGTCGATTGGCAATTGCATACACTATTTGACCAACAATCATATAATTCCCAGACTAGAAAAGGCAGACCCACATATGGGACTTGCAGGGACCAACTCCACAGAATTTTTCTTAATTAACCTGAAAATTAGTATAATAGGCAAACATATTTGGAGTTGTGCAGGGGCATGGGTCCCCCCTTGCACCCCACTGGGACCACCCCTGGACACAGATATAGTGACTGGAGTGTCATTGGTTCATAGGTTGTGGGTGTTAGGCTTGTTGCATGGGCAGGGCCGGCCCAATGTATTTGGGGGCCCAAGGCAGAATTGTGAAGTGAGACCCTGCTTATTTTTACAATTAAAAACAATAATAACAATAATATCTCTATAAATAATTAATTTAGTCCATACTAAACATAGTAAATGCTTTGGTTCTAGTGGCTTAGCCGCTTAGGTTGTGCCTTTTATTTTCTTTGACATGGGTTCAAACGGCAGTAGCTCTGATGGCCTATATTTGAATTATTTTGGCAAATAAATGCACTTCAAAAAAGCAACAACAATGAGGTTCTAACTCAGTAACTTCCTGTGGTATTAAATCAACTTACCGCTGAAGCACCATACACACTTGTCCTATTACACGAACCAATAACATATATACTTACTTTATGAAGGGGCCCTACTTTGGGCCCAAAACTTTGGGGCCCCAGGCCCAGGCCTTGCCTTTGGGCCAAGCCCAAGGCCTGTTCTTGGGTTTGGGTTGAAGTGGGAAGAGGAAGGAGGCATGATGTGCATGGTTTGGATTGGAGGGGATTACGGTGTTCGGTAAGTCGGGGAGCAATAGAAGGGGTGGTTAGATGTGCAGGGATTGGGTTGGGGTAGTGGAGCAATAGAAAGGGCGGTCGGATGTGCATGGATTTAGGAAACAGAGAGTCAGGGGTGTTGGGGAAACAAATAGTCTCATCCATTTGGATAAAAAGAGTGGCAGGGTTTTCCCACTGAGATGCCCTGGATCAGAACGGATGGATGGGGTGGTTGGTGGTGTTCGGTGATATAGATGTAGACATGTCAATGGGAGTGGAACGGAGTAGGGTGGGGTAGCAAAGGAAAGGAATTGAGATGATCTGACGGCATTGAGTAAATCCATTAGTTCATGAGAAGGGTAGTTGCTGCATTTGATGTAAATCAATATCCAGGGATAAGAACATGTAGTGTCATGACCTTCATCGATTCTATTAAGCTTAAAGTTAGTGGAGGGTTGGTGTAATTTTGTCAATCTAGCCCTCAAAGGATGTCATCGTAATCTACCCCATTAACCACATAAAAGGAATACTGGCGTGAAGAAGTTACAAAACCTGTTTCTCAAGGGCACTGGACCCATGCCTAAGGTGCAAGTGAAGCTTATGTTTAACAGCAACCCGTGCAAAGTTTTCATTGTTTACAGCAGCAGCTCGCAAGTCAGTCAAGCGGCCAGGAGGCAGATCTGTGTAGGTAAAGAACAAATGCCTTGTAATTAAATGATCCAAGACTGCATCACCAACAAACTCCAGCCGCTGGTAACAGGACACGCCAGATGATGGCCTTGAAGCATGAGTAATAGCTTCAACCAACAAGCCCCTATCTTTGAACTTGATATTTAAAGCGCCTTCTAAACCACCGAAATCAACGCTCCTAAGTATGCTCTCTGGAACATCACTGGGCCTGGTTGTGCACTCTAATTCTTTAGAATCAAAGTCTACCTGAATTCCAATCCATTTCATGAGGTGGTTTGCAGCATTCTTCCCGCCTTCAACATAATAAACTCCGATAAGTGCTTCAACAACATCTGCTAGTGTCTTGCTAGAAAGGACTCGATAGGAACTTGAATCACTCTCGAGCTCGCCATCTTCCATTTCATTATCTTCATACCCATCATCACCATTACCATCTTCTGGCACAGTTTCGGTAAGTGCTCTCTCATTATGAAAGAAGGATGACTCTGTTTCTTTAATATCCTCATCAAAGACAGGTAGCACCCCAGGAGCAGCCCATCTAGATGGAGCAAATCGATCTGCTTGGATATAGGATTGAAGTCCCTTCTTCAATGCACACTGATATAAAACCATGTTACTCACCATTTGTTGTCTCATTCTCGTGAGCTGACCTTCATGTTTCTGAGGATATTTAAGAAAAAGAAACCGGCTAACCACCCATTTCAGGTAAGCATCTCCCAGAAGCTCAGCTCTTTCGTAGCAGAAAGTCTCCTGGCATGAAGCAGCAGTCAAAGCTTCCAAGATCTGTGAATGGAGGTATACAATTATCATAAAATGCTAATCTATTTAAAAAAAATTGTCTTGAAAATGAAATACCTTTAAAGCAGGGACAGGGTAATCAATTATATCCTTCAGCTGAATGGCTAGCAGCATGCTTTCGATCCTCCTCATTATTGAGGGCAATCTTTGGGCACCTCGAACAAGTGATGCAGGAAGAGGATGTACAAAACACAGCTCCGGAGGGAGGAAGACATAATATGTTTTATCAAGTGCCTCGTCAGATTCACCTTCATGATCTGAACCAAGAAAAAGTCCCCCAGTTACCTCCAGAAGCCACAAAATGATGCAAAGTCAAGTTGATTAAAAGGTTCACCACTGGAGAAAAAAGATAAAATGCAAAAAGATGAAACCTTCTGAATGTTCAAACCGAGGGGAAAGGAGATTCTTGCAATATGAAACACCACGCCCTCTTATAAGAGGTTGCTGCTTATAGGTCAACTCAACTCCATACCTGTATGATATCAGACCGACTAGCTAAATGCACCTGTGTTGTGCAAGAAGAGCTAGAAACTTCCCCAGCCAAGAAGGATTCTTAAACTACTGACACTTACGAAACACCTCGATGGAGGTGTCTTATCTCACACCTGAAACTGAAAGTAGTTTAAATGATCCCTTCTCAGATTGAGATCTGCTTCTCTCTCCTTCAGGCACAACAACATAGGGGCATTAAAGCTATCCGGTCCTTGCATTAAAACCAAGCAACTGTTAGCAGCTGGAACAATTTAACAGCAAATATCCTCTCTTTTTCTGAAATACAGAAATAGAGGAAAATTAGGAACAGAGAACTCTTGAGATTGGGAGTAGAATAATACTTCTGCTTGTAGTAGTTGGCATATGAGCTGTACTCCAAAGGACCAAGGTAACCCTCTTTCCTTGGGAATGAGTTCTCCGCAGTCATATCATAACGTACAGAGTCCACATAAAACCTCTTTCCGGAGTGAGCAGCCGTTACAATTCTTCCCTCAAGATCTTCCACACTTATACAAGAATCTGCCATCATGATTTTTTTATTAGCCAAAGCCAAATGACTTTCCATTTCTGCTAGGTCTCGACTAGGAACCAATCCAGATGCTTTCACAATGTCAAATTGGGCTACAGCTCCTCTAATGCCATAAGTAGGATGGGATTTTTGTCCAAAAGCCATGCCATGTCGCAATTTCCCAAATCCGTACTCCCTTCGATCTCCACCTAGTGTTCGCTCATTTGTGCCAAGGTAAACATCAGGCCGAGCTCTCTGAAGCGGATTGCTCCATGCATCTGTCGTAGTTATTTGTTTAATGAGATCCCAGTCAATTTCTTTAAGAGGATCTACAGACTTATCGCCAACCATAGGGACAAACAAATATGCCTTTGCAGGATCCCAAGGAGTCGTAGATGGTTCAACATCCACGTCCAGTACAATACTCATTAATCGTACGTGAAAGCTCTTAAGGGACGCCAACTACATAAAAGCAGAGATCAGGGTTGGTCCAAGTGAAGGTGGCCACAAATGAAAGCACTAACAAGATTCACAAAATTAGACTACTGCTTGAAAAAACCATTAAATAACTAATCAACCTGGCATTCTGTAATATCTATTGAGCCCCGGAAGACAGGAGTTGCCTTTGTTATCATCGTTCGAGCGACAAAGAGATCCATAGACATCGATAACACCTATCAACAACACATATAGCCAGAGATAACGCATTATGCTTGTCCTGCCAGTCTAATAAAACTATGTGACAACATACCTCTGCATCCAGCTCATTGCCAAAGAGTACTGCAAACTCGGAAGCTTGAGCTAAGAATGGATCTTTTGAGGAGCCAACATCCATACAACTGATATCATACATGTACAGATGAAATAACTTGGAGTTGTTGCAAGCATCTCTCCCAAATAAAATCCATTCCCCCTGCACAACCAATAAAAGTTAAGGCACTCGCTTATTTTGGCCCCTACAAGAACCAAGTTTGTTCCTAAGCAAATTGTAAAGCCTGCACTCTAGTTTTGAAATGTACTGGAAATCATAAAGACACAATTACATGCATCATCATAAAAAGTAAGATCAATGAAGTTTCAAACTAAACCAAACCAAACCAAGCCTTAAGTCCCAAGCAATTAGGCTTGGCTACATGAATCCGTCATCTAGTTCTGTCAAAGGCATCGTGTTCCGTGATATCCAAGAAACCTTGGTCTTGTCGAAGTACCACCACTTAAGTAATTTTGGTCTACCGCTCCCCTTAGCACTACCTTAATCTATTCTCTATCATCTTATTTTCTCCAGATGCTACCCCTCTCACCACAAAGGTTTTCGTTCCTCTCAAGTTTCACTCATAGGAAAAATGATGAGTCATATAAATAAACATTCTCACACTGAAACCAGATCCAACTATTTATTTAATTCCTATCAGGGGTTTATTTTTCTTTCTTCATAAAGCAATACACATAGGAAGATCTTCTAAGATGATGACTCCTTTTCACTTTAGTGATGAGAAATTGCATATTTCACCTTCCCACAAGTCACCTGAAAAGATTTTTGCAAAAATTTTAATTTTCACTCAATTATACTCGAGTCTTGTCTTTAAGAAAGGCAGCACTGTGTAAATCCAAGGGATGACTTCAGAAGATGCTATGGTGAACCAAGTGAGTTTTTCTTTCACATCATTGCATATGTTCAAAATGCTTTCTACCTGAGAGTTGTGCATTAGAGATTTCTTTTAACTTAAGTACAAGGGGAAAGCCTGAAAACTGCAGAAAAAAAAAAATTGTTCTAGCACCAGAAATGAGTCTTATCCTGTGCCCAAGACTCCACCTTAATAAAAGGTTTGCAGTAGAAGGCAGACTTACCCAAGCACTTTCTTCCAGGGATGCTTTCCAAATACTACAAGCAGATAACCTTAGAGTGAAACATCATGCTGGAGGAACTAACCTGGAGAATATTAGCTACACCTTCAGGATAGAACTCCCTGTGCCTAGCTGTCCCAGGAAGTGGATCTCCTTCATCATTTTGGTCAACTTTTTCTACTTCTCCCCCACTTCCCTTGTCTGGCAAGAGCATGTCAGTAAATGCCCCCATCTCATGGAGCTTCTTGCAAGCAGCCAAACAAACAGCCTGTTGCGCGAGGCGCATTGAACTACAAACGGGACCCTCAAGATTTTCAAATGGTGCATTACAAGGGAGCTGAAGCCTGCATGAATATTCTGTGGGTCCCCCTGGCATCTCATGGCGCTCCATTATGAATTCAGGACGGAGAATTGAATATCTGGGAGACAGATGCAGAATAATGTGAATATAATCAGTCTAGAAATGGCCAAGAGTACAAGTGAATGAATGTGACAAACGAAGATAATGGTCTTAGAGATTAGAAACCGAACCTGTCACTAGGTAGCTGAGAGCAATAGAAATGAACAAGTCCCACAGCCGAATTTAAGCTAACAACAGCACCAGTAGACTCCACCTGGTACACTGTCCCCGGTATTTTGTCCACCGAAATTAACCTTGAGGTGTCCTTAAGATGGCTAAGGTCAGTTCTTTCTATTGCTTCTTTCCGCAAAGTTTCCTCACTATTTCTGGCATTTCTCAAAAATGCTTCATGTGACAAATTTCCCCTATAGGAAGCAATACGAAGTGAATAAAAAAGTATTTCCAACTTCAAAAATTAGTTGAATAACATACTTCGATCACCTAGGTAAAACTTAGATCTGACATGGAAACAGATCAACACAGTACCTCTCAACCATCAAGATGTAATCTGACCCAGGCTTTCTAGCACGACCCCTAGATTGAATGTATGCCAAAACAGTTTTTGCAAGGTCAAATCGGATAACCACGTTGCATTGTCTTATGTCAAGGCCTTCCTCAGCAACACTAGTGGCAACAAGCAGAGTCACCTAAAATCAAGATACATTTTTCAGTAAGAAACACACTTCATACAAATGAGTAAGACAAAATAGTTTCCAACATACACGACCATCTCGAAATTTGCCAATTGTGTCTTGCATTTGGCTTGTCCGCATTTCTTGACTGTTGTTGTGCCCAATCAAACTTGCCGACTTCACAAAGCCTAGGGATGGAAGTTCTGCAAAAACCTGCAGATTTGTACAGAATTTCAACCTACGTGAGGGAAGAACTCACAGGGATGAATAATGCCTGGGAGAAAATATAAGCGTAAACGTTACCAACCTTTGGAAGAACTAAGGCAGCGACGACTCGCTCAACAAAGATGATCGCTCGGAAATCATCTGTGTGCTGATATTTAAGAAGAATTTTAATCAAGGACTGCACCTTGGGCGTAACTTTTCCATCAGCTACAGCAGCTCCTATAATCACATCCACGTGCTCTCCTCCAGAGACCGCTATACCCCAAAAATTTAATAACATAAAACGAATGTCAGAGCATAACCTCTCATAAGCACATAATCTACCAAGATTTTCATGAAGGCGAGTAACAAAGGTAGCAAATGCCTCACACGTGAGCAAGGTTGCGTTGCATGGTGCTGATGTCTAGGCAAGTCACCTGAACAACCAATGTTGTTCGTTTATAAATTATATTTCACGCTCATCGCGGAGAAAATGAAAAGGGCAAATGGGGCTGAATCTCCTTTCGATTAACCCACCAAAGACATCAGTATAGTGATCCTAGTTATAAACTGAATGAGACAAAGTTGCCAAGGGCAAAAGGCGCAAAGTTCTGTGGGGCCCGAGGCGAGAGGTGCAAGGCAAGGCACGCGCCTTTTTGAAGCAAGGCGCACCTATGCGGAAAAAATAGGAAAAATAGCATACACTAATATTTCAAATAATAGGCACTAAGCCAATGAGTTTACCATCCAAAAGATACATAAAAACATCCATTAAATGTCAAATAGTCACCGATCCCCATGCGGAATCTGTTCTATTAGTATTATCTTCGCATGACATCTAAAAACAAAACAAACAAGTTAAATTTACATTAGCTAATAGCCTAATACAGACTTTGAAAATCCCAGAACTTGTTTTTATATATGAAGCTATAAAAAGTAAATAGATTGTTTTTAAAAAAATTTGAACTTGTTTTTATATATTAAGCTATTTCTGAAAATAAAGCTCATTTTAAAAACTTGGGAAAAAATTCCTTGTCCTATTCATTTATTGACTGTGTGTGTGTCGAGTATAATTGTATATGTAGTTTATATGCACAAAAATATGGATTTAGTATATATACATATGTACAGAGGGGAAAGGGGAAAGGGGAGAGAGTAGTCAGAATACCTTGACTTTGTGTTGTCAGCTGTTGATGAGAAGAGAAGACCGAGAGAGATGAGAGGAGAGATGAAAGGAGATGAGGTACAGAGGAGAGATGACTGATCGACTGAAGTTCTCCAAGTTAGACGACTGATCGATGCAGATGAGAAAGATCGATGAGAGGACTGAAGAAGATCGGCTGTTGATCAACTGAGGATTAGTCGATTTGCCCGTTTGTTTCGTTTGTGATTGACGGCCAAAGGCAAAAATTTAACCAAGACAACATAATCCTAGGTCTGAGATCGATTTTGAGAGAAGCGCGCCTTTTTGCGCCTCGTCGCCTTGGTCACCTTGGTTGCCTAGTCTGAGCCTTATTCAACTCGCCTCACCTGGGGTCATACAAGGCGATGGGGGTGTGCCTCGCCTCTCGCCTAGGCGTGCGCCTTTGACAACTATGGAAGGAGATGAAGGCTTATGGTCAAAAAGAGGATGTATTCAAGAAAAAGTTAACTAATAACCATAATACCACAGTCTAGCCGCGATGTGGAAAGTAATACTAGTAACGTCTTTTGATGGACTAATATCATAATAGTCTTGTAATAACTCCCCTTGTGTTGCTATCGACAACTATGTTCCCAAGAGTAAACAAAAGATGGATGTGTGATTTACCGTGGTAGCTAGGGACAAGACAAACACCATTGGATCCCCTATTAGCACTAATACAGATATGAATACTGGAGTAACAGTCAGGGCGTTCACAACAAGTGACACAATGTGACTGCCTCAAATAAGCCACGAGAGCCTCCACAACAACCGGGTGTGGTTAAAATAGGCAATGGTCGTTGAGTTTCCCTTAATGAACGAAGGAGAAAAAACTAGGCCACAATTGTAGGTTTGATTAACAACTAGGAATATTGGAACATTACGAGTAATAAAATGGAATTACTAGGTACTCTTTTCTCTATAACCGGGTGTCCTGGCCAACTTACGTGCAACTCAACTAATTTCGGGACCCTAAAGTTAACGACTGGGCAAACCTCTATTGTCGAACCTGCAAACTTGGAGGTAAACCCCTTACTTGTTGCCATGCTCCCAACTCGACCAACCCTTGGGGTTAATTACTAGACACTATGACTAGAAGAAATATTAATGGATAGGTGAGACCTTAAACACTAACAGAAGCTAAACACCTTAAGGATAATGTAGAAACAGTTACGAGCAGAAGAGACAGAATCCTACTAGTTGAACTTTTAGTAGGAAAAATAGAATTGATTAAATTAGTGCCTATGCAACCCAAGTATGATTGAAGGACATTTCTGGAATCGATGGATTTGACAAGGCTAGGCGTAATGGGATGTAGGTGGGAATGGGATGATGTTCACAACAGATGCTGCCCCAGGTAGAAATCCATATTTCAGGAGCTTTTTTTGCATTTTCTGTTAATTTGGATGGAAAAACTGAGGTTCACTTTAATTCCGGGAGTACACGTGATTTTACTTAAGTGAAGGCTTTTTAAGTTACAGGAGTATTAAGTGATTTTTACTCAAAGTACAGGGGTCATAGTGGTGATTACCTTTTTCCCCCTCTGTTTAATACATAAAGCTTGAGGTGAAAATTGAACTGCACTAAAAACATTTAGGTAAGGTTCTAGGATTAGATGGTAGCACCATAACAAAGACTGGGAAATGCTTAGGTAAGGGGAGCATATTGATTCAGAAAAGGATTAAATAAGATAATAGGGACCAGGAAAGTGCCAGCGGGCATAAGGTATCTAATATCTATAACTATAAGCACAAACAAAGGCGATACCAAAATCATCACAACTACAGGCAGTATTAAGCTGATGAATAAAACAATTAAATGGTGGGAGAGTAATATAGCACCCTTTAAGAGTTGAACGACAATGTAAGAGGATCCAAATCCATTTTGACAGTCTGGTAGATCAAACCAAGAAAGAGATACTATGCAGCTAAAAGAGAGCATAGAGAACGACTATTTCTCAAGGAATACTCATAATGTCACCTAATTTAATTTCCAGCAGAAGCTTCATAAATATTCATCTGAGAATCCAATCTCCAAAATACCCTAAATCCATAAAACACGACCAGAGTGGCCTGCAGTCATGAATTCAAAGGAAAGCATTTTTTATAGACTAGCAAACCATTCCAGATTTCGGTCAGATTTCGGTGTAGCCCCATGGACCCATCTCAAGAAAAAAGCCAAAAATATAACACAATCTTCAATTAACAGAAGATAAATGCAACTTGTCCAACTGTTAGATGTTTCTCAGAGGTTGGTATATCCCTATTTTGATGCACAAAGATTCCTACATTGTTGTTAAACTTATACTGGTTTCTTACATGGAACCACAGTAGAAATTAAACGGCTACCCCCTCCTGAACAATGAGCAGGAAAACTCCAAAAGTCCTGAGCCATTTTCCCCACCTTTTCGGCAGGGGGCGCAGAGAAGTGGCAATGTATTTTGGTAAGCCGCACTCCTTCAGGTGAGATCGCCATCTTCTTCCATTGCCAACAGATAAATGAAGGCAGCAATGCACCATTTGGTAAGCCGCACTCCTTCAGGTGAGATCGCCATCTTCTTCCATTGCCAACAGATAAATAGGCAGCAATGCACCATTACTAAAATAACAGGAAGGACTACTGGACTAGCATAGGGAATCAGGGACTGACATGGTTGAAATAGGTACAAGAGAATGAAATACTTATATTCAATAAAAACAACTAGAAATTGTTCTCAACTCGTCAATGATGGGTTTGGGACCAACGGGCAGACGAAACCCATCAGACGGGTAACAAGCTTCTTGTTTTGACTTGAAGTTTGCCTTCGATAGGTGGTGTAGTACGGCATCCTTGTGGAAAGAAAATACTCTTCCCAATAGTGGAGCGAAAATGGCAAATTAAAAATTAAACAATAACAAATGAAGTAAATACCCATCCTGGATTGTGCACAAATGATTTGACCTTTGAAATCCGACATTTTCAGGACATTGGATATTGGCAGCATTCTGTTTTATCAAAACTATAACACATTGTCCTATGTGCTTGTATGGATGACATATCATGTTACCTATTAGTAGACTTACAACACATAGCCCTATGTGCTTTTGTTGTCACACGTTTGTGATGCACAAAGAGTAACTAAAGAAGACTTTCAATCAACTTGGGAAACTAAACATTCGCAATCTAGTTTACTGACCGTGAATCAGATTTGAAGTCGATCCATTCCCAGCATAGATTAGCAAAGTTAGAATCCAAAATCATTTTCTTACACTTGATAAAACAAGGAATAGAAACGCTCACCAAAACTGTCAGGAAGCTCCCCCTCCTCTATTTCAAGGTCACTTGCTTCTCGAGTAACACCATGATCTGCAGCTGCCCTTTTTAAATTACTCTCTGAAACAGCTCCTTCTGATAATTGACATTGCAAGAGAGTGACAACTTTACTTAAGTATGATTCTTGAAACTTGACATCAAGCTGGTAGTTCGCTCTCTCATCATTTTGTAAAGCAGTCAAGAATGATTGAGCAACCTGAAAAAAATAATAATAATGCTCGGTTAACAATTCCCCCTAGATTACTAGTATATCCATATCTGTTAAAACCATGTATGCAAGAACCGATGTAAGAATATGCTGCACCTTGTAAGCACACCATTGTCCCAGTTCACCAAGTGCATAGTTAATAGCCCTCAACTTTTGGATTAGATTAGCAGCACCATCACTTTCTGTTCTTTCAGAGACACCATAAACTTGCCGCAGCTCTTCCTTGGCTCCAGCATCTCTTGCTCCCATAAATTGCCATTTACTTCTCCTACAACTTGATTGAGCTGCTTCTTCGACTGCTAACTCCATTTGTTTTATTTGTTCATGTAAGGACCATAAGCTAGCGGCTTTGTCATACTCCACCACAATTTCTGAGGGCATTGGCACGTGCTTCTCTAGTTCCTTACGATCTTTTATTGTACAAACTACAGCATCTAGTTTAGTTTCAAGATTACGAATCTTTATCGCACAATCCACCTGGCTGGACACACCTGCATTTATCCTTAGCAACATAATTGTCAAACCATGGATGCAACAAAAATGCATTGTGGTTTGAAAAAAAATTTGAAAAGGTAAGTAAACGAGCAAAACCTGCTAATTTGATTATAGAAGTATGCTTCTTCAAAAGAACTCACAGTTTCAAGAGAATTGCAAATTCCTACTTCAAGACCAGAATGAACAATACCTTTTAAGTTAACAGGAGAAGCCGTCATTCCAAACACAGATGGCCTCTTGTCCTTGGGTGTTGTGTGATAGAACTCTGACATTACTAGAGAATATGGATGTTTCTTCACAGCATGATGGCATTCATCCAGAATAAGTAGATTGATTGCTTCCATCTTTATTATGCTGTGTCTCAGAATGTTCAAAAGTATTTGAGCAGTCATCACTAAAACCTGCAATGGGAGCAAAGATCAGCCATTAATTGAGAGTAAGAACTACCCCAGCATTAGGGATTGAAGAACAGTTAAGGATCAACAATAAGTGCTCATAGGCTGTGTAACCTTGTTTGCCTTGAATCTAGAATGAACCCAATCACTCACAGCATGTCAAAAAAGAACTAACATTCCAAGGAATAGTTGTTCTATGAGCAAATCCAAAAGTAAAAAGATAAGCCAAGATGAAGTACCTCCAAAGCAACCAACAAGTTAAACATGCAAATTGCAACCAACAAGTTAAACATGCAAATTGCAAACAGTAAAGACCCATAGGTTACCATAGAACCAGCTACTAGAGAGTGAATTGCAGCCATAATCCAAGAACAAATACTGGACACTTTGGTATTAGCAACTACATAAATGCAATCTTTCTTTTGGCTGTTTCTTATGCATAACAAGAGTGATAGGTGCGTAAATATGCCTATTTACGCCCCCTAACTCAAGCTTGTTACGTCCATTTAGCGCGCTACTTGGGGTTTGATACTTGTTAATTGCGTTTCAGGACTCTCGGAGCCAATGAATAACATTTGGAGCTAAAGTGCAAAATTTGATTTTATTTGGTGTCAAAAGCTGGTACCGATGAAATTAATCAAGAGATGAGACGAGTGTACAATAGATAAACAAACGAGAGAAGCATTGGATCAAATTCCTAGCTAGCTACCTAATGGAACTTTGATGCATAAAAGCAATAGTCTTGCACGTGGTTTGTGGCTGGGAATTGGGAGCCCGTTAATTATAATTTGGGAAGGACTTGGGCTGCAAATATACAACTCTCGGTGCACCAATATAAAAGAAGGAAAAAAGGGTTTTGAAGAGATCTTTTTTCCTCACGGAAAAAGCAGAGAAGCGGCTTCGACTTCGGAGCCATGACTGGCTAAACTTTTTCGGCTAGGGCAACGAGGATGTCTCTCCTAGTAGTATGATTGTATAGACTTTTAGGGTTCTTTATTCAACTTTCGATTGTGTGACCTGGATGATTCATATTTTTATGAGAGTTTTTATTCTTTCAATTTTCGTATCGTATTTATATTCGCAATATTAAATACGGTCACACAATGATTTTCTACGGTTTGAGATAGGCTTTGAGATAGACTACGATGTGAGACGGGTCGTGCTGTTGGTTAAGTCCAGTGAAATGATCCGTGCCGTGTTGAGATAGCCTATACTAAGTACAAGTCTTGATTACATTTTTGGGGATTATCAATAGGAGTTGCTACCCTATTGGTGGTCTGGTTACAAGTTGAATGAAACCCTAGACTTCGCCACAATTATATTGCAAGGGGAGGTTGAATCGAAACCCTAGTCCTTTCTCTCTCCTGTTTCAAAACCTTTAATCTGCTTTCGTAGAATAATCACTAGTTTAATCAAATCAATCACAAATCCAACTTCTATTTGCTCTTCGAATTAAATTAGAAATCAATTGAAAGTACCGTAACTTAGCTTTTTACTCTCTGTGGACGATCTTGGACTTGACCACTATTCTTCGGAATATTAGTTAATTCCTTGTTTTATAAATTATATTTTTGGCATGAAAATGACAGACCAGCTAGTAATTGTAAACTTATTTTCTAGCAAAGGTATCCTCACCTTGTCAGTATCATATTTTATAACCCACAGCTGTATGTGTGCTTCATTGACACTAGGCCTACTTCTAAAATGAAGTTCTAGCGATGGAGAATTAGTGCAAAATTCACTACACATGTTTGTGCAAGACATAATAAACGAAGAATGTAACTTGGATCCTAAGTGGGTGGACACTTCTGAGAATATTGCGTCTGTTTCTGAGAGTGAGTGTGTGTCAGACACAACCCTTGTCAACCAATCCTTCAAAAAAGTTGCACACAAATCCACATGTGTCCTACTCGCTACCTCTCTTATCGAGAAGCCATGCTTTAGGTACTTGAGAACATGTGTGTCCATCTCTTAGCCCATACCAAACATATAGTGATTTTTTAATTAAACAACCACCTCAGGGCTGAGGGATAATAAACAAGGTGGATTTATACCTATTAATCCCATCTGTTAGACTTTTTACTTTTATGAAGTTTCTAACAGTGCTTTCTTCAAAAGTTGCAAGGACTTCTCCTCACACTTAATTCCTAACAATTAGAAAAAGGAATAAGACTTATGGTTATTCTAACATAATGATAAATACACTTGCAGTGTAAAAATACAGTTTTTATGACACGGTATGTACATTGAGTATATGATGAACATACATATTTGCTGATAAAAAAAAAAAAAAACATACATATTCATTGTTAGAAAACAAAGCAAAGTTGAGTAACCTGTCTAGTAACTAGGGGAACAGGAGGAAACGTTGTTCCCGATGTTTTGTATCACAATGTGATTGCATTTAGGGCTGCAAAAGAGTTGAGATGAGCCGAGTAGTCTGTTGTTCAAATTTGCCTTGAAAACTTACCTAGTTGCAAAATCTTTTCATACATTGACTTGTCAATCTTTCGAGTCATTCTCAAAGGAGAATAAGCTGGTCATGAACCAAGCTCGAGTAGATCTATACAATTGTGGCATACTAGCGCCCAATTCCAGAAAGCTTACAAAGTTGAGATCATGCTGAGCTCAGAAATTTAACAAGCTTCTTCAGAATGTATTCAAGCTTGCTTGGTTACAGAACAAACCGAAGTTGCACGAGCTTTTAGCATGCTAAGCGTGAGTTGAGGTCAAGTAGTTTAGTTCATTTTAGAACCCTAGCTTCATTTCCTATTATACAGTGGATTTTCCCTTTAGAACAATACCAACAAAAATAGAAGGCTATAGTATCAAAAGATAAGTAGCACACAAGGATTACACTCAAAATCTAATGGTCATGATGGAAGCTAGAAACATGATTACAGATGCTAGAAGCATAGTCAATCAATTGCCAGAATAATGAGCATATGAGAAACATCGTCTTATAACAACATGCATAAACCAGTGCCGTATTCAAGTGTATCATGTGGCAATTGTGGCAGACCACTGGTTAACTAATGATACTTAACAAGATGAAAATCGGGAGAAACAACACTGACGCATTACCTGCTTTGTTTCAAACTCACGCTGCCACCTCCGTGCATCCCAAAAATCCTGGCCCATTTCACCGCAATAATGGCCTACTTGGTAGCTAGTTTGCTCACGAATAACTTCTGCTTGCTGCATGTTGACCAAGAAGACAATAGCATCATTTTCAGTAGAAAGACATCACCAAAATATTCAGCACTAAGAAATAGAGTTTGCACAATATGGACACCACGAGAATAACAAGATGTACACATAGGTTTTAAACAAACCTTCACCGAAGAGAAAGATGAAAAATTTGGCACAAGAACCAGAGGAAAGAAATTCAAGATGAATGTGGCGGCATTTGTATGAATTTCTTGTAGCATGATGCAATTATCACTATGGTCTCAGGTCTTACTTTTGACAAACTTTTACTAATAGATTTATTGACAAACATGATTTTCGAACATGACATCCAACTTTGGCCACAGTTCCAGATCTTCTGTTAGGTGTCCAGCGTTTGATCTAAACTTATCCAATAAGGATTTTTTCATCCTTTCCTTTCTCCTCCACATATTCTTAAGCATATTTCTAAACACACTTTTCTTTCACGTGGTGGAAATTGGAAGCATCACATTTTGAAGCAACATTAAGTGTACTTTCAAAGGGGGGAAAAAAAAATTACAGTATTTTGTAATCTTTTAAAGGACCTCAAACTAATATACAATTGAAATTACGATAGCAAATATTCATCACCTGTAACCGTTTTGTAGTAGCTATTTAAATCATCGTAGAGATATCACTATATAGCATTCACCATATGGAAACCTCTCAACTATTTAGCAAATAATACCTAATATCGGAATTAAGAACATGTCATGTACTGAAAATTGAAATTTCTCTCCTTCAATCCTTATGCACAGCCACAATAGTTAATGATATCAATAACTAGGATCCAAGAGGAAGGGGGACAAGAAGTTCGCCAAAGAAAAATAAAGTAGAAAGAAGCGATTGTCTACCAAAGTTTGAAGTCACTCAAGAGGAACACTTACAATTGTATATTTGACACCAGTTACGATGAAACAAAAATTCCAATGTGCTAAAATTCTAGAATAAATAATGAAGCACTTCATTTGCTCATACAAATTACATGTATACAGATATAAAATTAAGAAGGCTAAAGCAGCTCAACCTTCCCCTGCCATAACAAAAAAAAAATTATTGGATCCACCACATTTATGTTACAGGCTAGGAAGCACGGATAAGTATACAAACACGCGAACACTAAACAAATGGGGACATGAACACGGCAAAAATGATTTGTATATAGGAGGATAGATATTTAGTTGTTGAATATTCCAACTTGAAATAACCAAAACTAATAGTATCCTTACAATTCTTATTGTTTCCTTTTTAAATTTTACAAGTAATTCTTTGGTAGTTTTACAAGTTGAACGAGGGTTTTATTTGGTCATGCTTCTTTTATTTGTACTTTTATCCCCATATTTTTGGAGTATCATACCCCCAAAATAAGCTTTCAATACGGTAAATTGATCCTTCCATGTTTCCATCCATGTCCAAATTGAGACATGGGTGTCCTCGATGTGTCCCCTGCTTAAAATGCTTCAATTTATTGGACATGCCACATGTGTCGCCGGAGTGTCCCACAAGGATACGGCAAGCAGTTAGGAGTGTTAGTGCTCTATAAGCTATGAAGCAGGGGTACCGGTACTTTGCATAGTACTTCTAAATCCGTACTGGGTAAACGAACGTTACGAAACACCTACCCTAAATTTTTCCTTTAACTTTTGCCTTACCCTAGAAGTACCCCTACATACATCAAGCCATACCCAACACAGAGATGAAACTAAGCTGATAAGACTTCCTTTTTCTATAGTTAGCATGATTGTACAATAATAACTGTTTTGGTCAACAGGTTCTTTAGTATAATGGCATTAAACTCTAAATTGCACCTTAAGATTTCCATTGAACTATTATTTGATGCTGAATTCCTAATTGTCCAAGTCATTTCGCTATTTCCTTTATTTGAAGTATAATTAGTACATGTAATACAATGCCCTAAACTTTATAGCCAGACCCCAGCCTTACCCGTACCCTACATTTTTTAGGGTTAGTCGTACCAAGTACCTGTATTGTACTCGTATAAGTACCCGAACATGTGCTTCTTAGTTTGTAGGTTACAAGTAATCTGCTTGCACATGCAATATAAATGTATGATTCAAGTATTCACAACACAGGCAAAGCTGAGGAGGTTATTACCTGATAAACGAGAGGAACTTTAGGAACCAAAAATACAGCTAGCATTTTCTTGTTTTCTCTTTGCAAATCACTACAAACACTTCGGATTAGAAGAACAGCAATTAGGGTCTTCCCCGCCCCTGTTTCAAGAAAAGCTATTGTATTTTTCTGCTTAGCCTGTTGGAGAACCTCCAATTGGTATCGACGAGCTTGTTCCTCGGGAAGTTTCTCCTTGGCCTCTTGAGGTTTCTTCTCTACCTTTGCATTGCAATCCTGGTCTTTCTCAGCTTCCTGAGGTGGTGACTTCCCCGCTTTATTTCTTTCAGCTTCCCAATTACCCAACCGAAAAACCACTTCATTAGAACCAAGGCCGTCTCTCTCCCAGTAGCCCCTGCTGCTTTCCCTCCATTCTCTATCTCTACAGTCCTTACCACTGCCGTAGCGCTCATTTCTCTTGATCGGATCCCTGTCCCTCCTGTCAATATCCTCCAAATCGCGAGGCCTCTTCCTTCCTAAAGGCCTTTCCCCCTCCCTCTCTCTACCGTGGTGGTATTGCCTTCTGCTAGGAAGGTGCCTTTCATTCTTGTAATAGTAGTCACTGGTGCGAATTCTTTTGTTGAACCTCCCTTCACTGCCATGGCCATCATAGCCTATGGCCCCAGTTTCAAGTTTGCGTACTCCATTCCTCTCGGGAGGATGGCCCAACGATTTCTTAAAGTTCCCACAGTTATTGGTTTCATGATGCTTGGTGGCAGTGTTGCTGTCACAAGGCCTGCTTGGATTCATCATATTATGAGTCTTACCAAATTCATTATGACTAGCGCTATCTAATTTCCCCAGCGAACCATTGGGGTAAACAGAATTTTGACATGCCGGAAGTACTGGGCAAGACACGGGTTCCTTGTCCCCTTTCCCAAATGGGCATGGTGCAACAGGAACCCC
Source organism: Rhododendron vialii (assembly GCF_030253575.1). Lineage (NCBI taxonomy): Eukaryota > Viridiplantae > Streptophyta > Magnoliopsida > Ericales > Ericaceae > Rhododendron > Rhododendron vialii. The sequence goes on along the minus strand of NC_080563.1, from coordinate 57,003 downwards.
ATGGTCGACTTTTGCACTGCTGCTGCTGCTGAGGGCCGTAGGTAGACCGGCACCGTTCCTAATACCGTCAAGCATCCAATTAAATCCTTGGAACAAACAAGGATCAGAGCTGGGGTCATGATTGGAGGTATCAGCCACAGCCACGGACTCTGGAACAGCAGAAGCAGGTCCAAAATCGACAATATCATCCGTTAAGACGCAGGATATCTCCTCACAGGCGTCCAGCCAGTAAGATAGTCCCCGCACCTCCTCCCCCTCCGCAGGATTTCTGCTTCCCGAAACCCTGTCCTCGTCATCCATTGCTAACCTTGATTTATGTTGTTTATATACTACGAACACTGACAGTTTAAATACAGCAAAACACCAGAGGACTTATCACAGTCAATTAATTAAAGCATGTGAAAGAGAGAGCAAATATTCTATTGGAAAAAAAATTAGACAACAGATGAGAGGCTGGATTGAGCCGGTGGGCGGTAGTTCTGCTGTGCTGCCTGTGTTGGAGTTTCTGTTGAAAACAAACTGCAGTACATCGGACTGAACAGATTATGTGGAAGCTAATTCATCCCGAGAGAGAGAGAGAGAGAGAGAGAGAAGTACAGGGGGGTGGAGTTTGCAGATTAGCGTGGGATAGACCGTACGAAGCACGCAAATACTTTGGCCCTCAGAACCAAATTGTGTGATTCAAAGATTCCAAGCACGATCTATCAAACGCGATTCTGCCCCCTTCGCCCCCGCAACAAAAACACCCGCAACCCCAAAACAAATCTCAACTCTCTCTCAATAGTTAACAAACTCTTCCCGTTTCCCAGTTTACACCCTTGGGCACCGCTGCGCTTCTCTCTCTCTCTCTAGTGCCGTCTGTATCTGTGCTTTACTTATCCAGAGAGAGATAGAGAGGCCAAGACACCAAGTACACACAGTAGTAGTGAGACCCTTTTTTAGCTGAATGACGATGTATGTTTTTAACTTATGTACAAATACGAAGGCCCTAGGGTTTGACTGAGGATCTCTCCGTAACTTCGAACGATCTTCGGAGTTATTGCGTCATATATTCAGCCCATCACTTTTGGTTTACGTGCTTCAATCTGAAGGAGGGTCATGAGAAGCAGCGTGAACTGCCTTTACAATAACTAGAGGTCTTGAATTTGTACAAAATTTGCAAACACATCCGACTTGTACACGGATTTTGATTGATTTTTCACATATTTTGCAGAAATTCGACTTGTACACGCATTGCGTACACTTCGACATCTAGTCGAAATAAACCTAATGAAGGCCAATTTCTTGTTTTTTTGCACCATCATAGAAGACATAGAGAGGAGAATGGGGCTTACAGGATCGAATCTTGTCCAACCGCACTCCACTCTACTTGTGACTGCCAATTTCAATCACTAACTGAAAACAATTTCACAATCAATGTCGTCATCTAACAACAGACTGCAAATATGAAGATAAATTTTCCTTCCTTTTGAAGCTCAAAGAAAACAAAAGGTAGTTAAAGCAATAAGAAAAGAGGAAAGGAAGGGAACCTCTTAGGACTTGGGAGACAGGTGTAGCGAATTTAGACCATTCGTGCAGGTTGTTCTCGGTATATGCCATCAATTAACACTGAGAGAGGAGGAAGTTTTCGATTACTTGACAGAATCGTGGATGTGGCAGTTGTAACACCCCGTTTCACATTGGAAGTCTATATGGATGATCTTGGGTATATAACAAACTTTGTGGGCTACTACAAATACCTTGGACTTAAGCTTTTAGGCCATGTGGTGTGGTTTGTGGATCAAAATCAAGGTATTGGGTCAGTGGTCTACTTGGGGCGTTACAGGTGGTATCAGAGTCATCCATATACACGACTATGTGGGCCTTTAGAGTTTGGTTGGATTTGGTTATTGGTTTGATTAGTATCAGTGATTATAGTGTTCAACCCCTCGCGAGGGCACTGTAGACACCCTATTTTGGACTTTCCAAATTAGTTTACTTACGGCATTTGATTTCCCCCTGATGAAACGGATCAAGAACACCCCGGAAATGTTAGTATATTTGAGCTTTGAGCATTTCAAAACTCTTTCAGATTCCTTTCAAACTCTCTAAACCATAACCAAATGGCCTCAGCAAAACCCAACTTGCATACGCTGGTACTCAACTTGCGTGCGCTGGTCCTCTGCCACGTGTCAGTCATCGGTCAACTTTAACCGTTGACCAAGCCCGAACTAGAGTACGCCAATCAAACCTCTTGTCAAACTTGTGTTTTTCAGCATGCAGAAGCCATGGGTAGGGGTCTACAGCACATGAGAACCTTTTAATCCGTCAAAAAAGCAGTCTTCGCCAGGGAACATTTCTTACACTCCCATCCCATCACCTTTCTTCTCTCATCCAATGAGGAGGAAGTCTTAAGGGCTAAGGCACTAGCCCCTTTGATTGGCCTTAACAGGGCTCTCTCTTTTTTTCACTATATATACCCCTTCTCCATTAGTCTTTTAAGGGGTTGGTTCTCGAAGTTTCAAGTTTGGTTGCTAGCTCCAAGTCTATTTTTTTCTTTTTTCTTGGTTTTCTTGCTTGCTCTTCTTTCATCCATTGAAAGAGTAAACAAGAGACCCCTCTATACACCTCTTACAGTCAAACATCCATCACCCTCCATCATCCAACCCTCAAGTTCAAAGCTCAAACATCTCTCAAACCTCAAAACCTAAGGTATACACATTTGTAATACTTTTTGTTCTAATCCCCGGGGGGGGGGGGGGGGGCTGGCAGGGTCAATACTGGTAATCAATATCAGTCCTGGCCCTAAAGCTAGCAAGGTTTAAAAAAAAATCGTGTCTGACTAGAATAGGCGTGCGCCGGTCATAAGCACGCGTACGCCAATCCGTGGCAGTACGTACAGTTTTTAACTTGATTTGATCCTTCTGATCATGTTCCAGAGCCCAGAAAATGCAAAGCTAAACACTTGACAGAAAGGTATAACTGGCGTACGGTCATCAAGGACTGGCGTGCGACAGTTAGATCTCATACAGTGGCTGGCCCTTGCATTGCAGCTAAGTCTTGGCATCTATTCATTTCCCTCATACTGTTTATGGGGTGTTTTGTTCATTTTATGGCTCTAAAGCCATCTCTGCTGCCTGTAACTGTATTTATTTTGCTATATTGACTGCGTGATTTATCCTGGGTGTACACTGGTCCTTTCCAAAGCCGAGAGGGTTGAGAGTAGGAGCTGTGAACTTAGATCTACCGGCGCACGCTAGTCCTATGGTGGAGTACGCAGGTTATCTCTGTATGTAGCGGCCTGGCCAATGCATACAAGTTTTCTCCTGCGTGCATCATTCTGGGTCAGTGTGTCCTAGTTTGTCTAAAATGCTCACAGGTGCTTGTTCTCAATCTATATTCATTGCTTCAATCAATTATCCATCACAATTTGTCACATAATGCAACTTGTTACCGTTTTAATCCCTTTTAACTGTTCCTCCGCCCAAATTGGCTAAAAAATGAATAATGAGAGAAAAATGCAAACATTTTACAAAATGCCCGAATAGAGACCGATCTCCGAATTGGACGAGAGGGGTGCCATAAAACCTTTCCTTTCTCGTAACCGAGCTCCCAAACCTCAGATATTGAAAGTGACGACGGTCCAGTCTACAAGCCTTTTTCAAATCAAACACGTAGCAAACGTTCCAAATTCGGTTCCTTGGGTATTTTACCGCTAAAACCCGAATGACGACTCTGAATCGAAGCGTTTCGCCGCGCTTTTCTAAAAAAAGGGCGCACCCAATTTTATGCATTAAAATAAGAATTTTAGGGGCATGTGCCCACAGTGGCGACTCTGTGGGGGACTCATTGCATTAACTAATATTTGACAATTAATACATAAATGAACAATTTTTCAAAAGTCTGTCAAAACAGTACGCTCTGCGCTGCTGAAGAACGGAGTGGTAACGTAACAGGATCTCCGCATCCGACCAATCCGAACTGGGGCTTTTATTATTGTTCACTTGTGTAGTTTTATCCAAATATTGATTAATAAAAGTGAGTCAAGCTTTAAAAGGCATTTTCAAATCGTTGTGTTTCTCTCTCATGAAGTCATTCTTCGGCATTCTTCCATGTGCATCGATGTTGGTTAGTCCCGTTGAGGTGTTTTGGGTAACCGGCACAATTTATTGGAGTTCGGGGCCCTCGAATGCCCAACAACCTTGGACAATGATGAGTCGTACTACCATTCGACCATTGCCTTGCTCTACGCGTTGCAATAGGAGGTATATCGCGGCTCTAGTCAGAGAAACCCCCTAAACTAAAACCGGCCTCTACATGCGTACAAAGCACTAAAACCTTCCAACCTAGGACATGAACCTACAAGGTAGGATTGTTTGCATCTAACCCCCATATACTGCCTATGTGTTACAACTTTCCTTATCTCATGTCTGTACATACATTCATACCGCTTTGCGTAGGAGCATGCTGGGCGGCTTTTAGGTAGTCTCTTTCGAGTCTGTCTTATGCCAATTAGGACGCTGCTATGCCTGATGACAAGTCAAGCATCTCGATGTTGCATGTTCTCAGTTTTCAAAGTCCTTGGATCAATGAGACTTTGAGAAATCAATACTTTCTAAGTCCTTGTCTAATGCTCGATCGATGTTTTAAATAGAAACTAGGAACAACGGAGAGAAATGCTATGATACTTACACCACCCAGGTTAAGTGCTAATCACTTACACCGCTCAGGCTTCAGCACAGTGCTGCTTATGTTGCCCCGGCTCCGGTATCACGTCATCTACACCGAGTTGTTCCAACTCCAAAGTTGAAACTTCGAGAACAGAGTAGTCAAAGGCTTAGACTATTTTGACATCTCTTAGTATTAGTCGATTCAAATAAGGATACACCGTCGAAAAGAAATTCGAGGATTCTGGCAGCATCAGAACGTCATGAGACAAGCTCGTTTCTAGAGTCTAGGAAGACACCGACGACGATGACGTGCACATTGCATTCTTTCAAATTCTTTCAAAAGCTTGCTGCAGGAACGCCACGAAGTTCTCATTTACTTTGCTGTCCAAAGCTCTAGGTCATTTCACCGAAGGAAAGAACCAAACCTACTTGGGAGCGTCCGCTAGGGTTATTTCATTGTCACTTCCAAAGCCATATCACCATCCTCAATCATCAATCCAAAATGGCAGCACAAACAGAGCTAGCTGAGCTGAAGAGGGATGTACAAGAAATGAACCAGAAAATGGACAAACAAATGGTTATGGTTCAAGGGCTGGTTGACCTTTTTACCTCTGTCATGTCAAAGCCGAATCTGGGGCTAGTCAAAGAACCTCCTCAGACCTGCCACACTCCTACGGTTGGAACCAAGCTGTGCTCGAGAGACATGTTCAAAGACCTGGATGAGTTTCATGAAGCCAGGACTCACACTGAAGGAGGTTGCTAGATCCTTGTTCAAAGCGAATGCAGAAAGGGAGAATATGCGCGACAAAGAAATCAATCCCAAAGGCAAAAGAGTACATCCAGTGGAAGGTGCAGTGTTGTGCAGCTACAAAGCAAACAAAGGTTCCACATTGAGCTTCCAATCCAATCGCCGGAACCCACCAAGGACCTTCTCCCGCTTCTCCACGCCTTTGTCCTCGGTTTATGAGAAGCTCCTCGAAGCTGGCTTTCTCAAGCCACTCCTTTCAACTTCTTCACCTCGAACATTCCCGGCATCCTACAGTCCAAATGCCTATTGTGCTTTCTATCAAATACCTGGCCATCTCACTGATGCCTGCTTTCGCCTTCGACATGAAATTCAAAATCTCATCGATAATGGCACCATTCAAGCTCCACTTCCATCAAAGCCCAATGTCATATCCAACTTTATGCCTCAACACGATTCCAACCCATATGTTAGCCAAATATCCATCCGTTCCACTCAAATCAACTCAAGCTCCACTTAAATCAAACATAGCTCCACCATAGTCAACCTAACCATTTTCATTATCCCAAAAAATCAAACCAAGCCAATTTTGTCTCTCCCATCCGAACCTGAGGTTAACCTGATGGCCATAGGTGCAGTCGAGGTCCTCACTGCCGATACCGGGGTTGACAGTGGTAAGAAGCCTGCAAAGGAGAAATTCAAGAGGAAGCTTAATCAATCAAAGGAGAAAATGGACTGGCTGAGATCCTTCAATCATGAGAGTTTGGGGCTGTTGTTTAAAGAGTTCTCTCAAGTGGGTCTGGCCGAAGAAGCTGAAGAAGCCGAAATGCTGTTGTTTGGGCCTGTTGTCCTCCAAATTCCACCTCTTTATGAGGAAGTCAAGGGTAACTATAAAAATTGCATTTTCAAATCGCGTCTATTTTGCATTGACACTTTCGAGTTTAAGTTTGACACAGTATCTGTCAAGTCGTCTAAGTCTAGCTCTGAGTCGGAGTTTGAGCTTCTTGGCCCTCCATGTCGTAGCTTCTATTCTCAATTCGAGCCTTTTTGCTGTACTTGGAAACCCTGAGGGTTCTTATGATATGCATTATCCTGCTTTTAAGTACTTTGCTGGCTTTTAAATAAACTATGTCGACCTTGACGACAAAAGGATAGATTTCGATGGGAATATCCCCAAGGAAATGTGTTCCCTCGCCGAAAGGAAAGACAAAAGGCATGCTCATCCTCTAAAAGAAGAAGTAATTTCAAATAAACTTGAAAGATGGGGCAGACCCCCAGATGATTCAAATTGGTTCAGCGCGGTCCCCATAAGAGCATTGCGCCCGTTTAGACTTGTTCAAAGAATTCAACAATATCTTGGCATAGTCTCACAAAGACACACCTGGCATTAATCATGGGATAAAAGAAGTATCAAATCCCCTGCTACCGGATGCCAAGCTAGAAAGTAGAAGCTCAGAAGGCTCCAGGCCTCATACCATGTTCAAAACAGTAACAACAGCGTTCCATCAAGCGCACATTAAAGAGGTACAAAAGCAGCCTGGAGCGAGGCATTTTCAACCGAAGCAGTCAAGACCTTTCACTATCAAAGTTATTTCATCTGGGGCTGTAGTCAAAGATCACTGACCTCGGCAGTTGCAAATCAATACCTCGGTCAACATGGATCAACACAAGTGTTGCTTTTTCCTGAGAGAAGCTCGTTGGGCTGAAAACCCCAAGGGTGGATAGTTCGAAGCAAAAGTTAGAGCAACCTGCTAGACCGAAAACCTATGAAGGCAGTCTAGGTAAAAATGAATTGGCAAAAAGTCAAAAGCTCGCTAGATCGAAAACTTGAAAGGGCGGTACTAAGTAAAAATTAAAGCATAAAAGGAGAGGTAGAACATACGAGTGAATCTTTGTCTGAACTATGTTTTGACCTGATTCCCAAAAAGGGATACGTAGGCAGTCTCTTTTTTAGGCTCGGTCATACTCTATCAATTGGATCCATGGTTGACGTTTTGGTGCACATCAAGGGTCAAGAAAGGTCGAGAACAAGACAAGCTTCATTAGAGAAACAGACGGGGGAAACTATTCGTCTTTCAAGTTTAATGCAAGCTGCTACTTCAATTTCAAAGCTGAGCAAAAAAGTCTTAAAATACTTTGAAGCATCAAAAATAAAACGAAATGCTTATGTGGCTTAACGGCTCACAGTTTATTCTAAGTTCAGCAACTTCCAGTTTAAGCGGCTGCAGCAGCTTTGCAATCTCGTGCGCTAGTTTGAGGCTCACACGCACTCGTACAAAAGTGATGCGCGTTGGTCTCAAGCCTTCGCGCGCTTCTTCAATTCCTGCATCAGACAGCAATAGGCAGCCATCAAGCCTAACAAAGATTTTTGGATCCTCGGGGGCACATTTCAAATTCAAAGCACCTCGAATCTCGTTCAAGGGGTTTTTGCCAAGTTTTATCATGTTGTGTAGGTCATATGGTCCTAATGTGACTGCACGGGGGTGTCGGTTTCAGTCCGGGCCTATATGAGTCATCATTTGCATCTTTTGTCCATTTTTACGATACTTTTCAAGTTTTTCAATCCATTGTCATATTGGGATGCTTTTCTTGGTTTTACCGATTCGTATAGGTCATTGTACATTTATTGGACCTTATGCAAGTGTCAGTTTCACCTGTCTAAGGGATATTGTGAATTTTGGCACATTAATGACCAAAATTTCGTTATTTTCCATATGTCTAGGAGTCCGTGACATATTCGGGGCTCTTCTTCCTTTCTCATTTGAGCTAGGTGAGTCTGTACATATATGTGTCTGTTTGTCAATTTAGTTCGCTTGTCAATGCAAATTAGATATTAGTGATTGGTTTATGCATTCTTTTAGACATTCTCAAAAGAGAGTCAAATAAATTGAAAAATGCAATTTATATTGCTACCCTACCATCTGTGGTCCCAAGCAGTGGAATTTTGTGAGCAGCGAAGGCATGTCGGCTTAAGGCCAAACAAAGCTTATCTATGGGGCTCATCCACCCAAGCATCGAAGAAAAGGGGCACGCCGATCCAATGCCACTCCTAAATGTCAACTGGGACGTGCCAGCCCGCTCAATGTCTATCTATCTGGGAGCGCATCTAAGAAGTAAAGGACAGTTAAGTCAAGAGGCTTAGTAGTAGAGCTCGGCCTCGCTATCATCGTTGTCATCACTCTTGATCCCCTTGAAGTACTTGGGGCTCCTCTCCCATCCTCATCTTTTGAGGAGGCTTTCGCTGACGGGCTCTCTTTCAATCCCTCAGACTTCTTTCTCCGAACCTCTGAAAACTCTTTGGCACGAGCCACCCTTTCTTTGGGCCTCTCTTTCAACTGCACACCTCTAGCCGCTGGTTATCTATTGCTCTCGTATCTCTGAGCCAGGGCTAAGGTGGCAGTATTGCTTTGTGTAACTTTTATTTCAGTGGTCATTCTAGGTCATCATCCTTTAGAAGCCGCCCTAGTCTGCCTTTGCATTTTCAATTTATGCATTCAATTTAGTACATATCATTGCATATTTGTAGGGGGATGAAAACAATTGATGCCTTCTGATCAACTGGATTGCAACGGCTTTCTCGTGCCTCTTCACCGGAACCCTAATTCGACGTCGGAACCCTAATCTGCAAAATAGACAGGGGGTGAGCGCACCTCTGCCTCTCGTGGCAAAGGCCCTCCGATGCCTTTGTTAGTATCACGTACTAGCAATCAAACCCTAATTATCAGTAGGAAAGCAATATGAAAGCAATGTATTGCGTACCTTTTGCCTTTAGGTTTACCTCATATTTATAGATTTGCATATGCTTGCTGGCCAAGCATCCGTGTTGCCCTAGGATTCCTAACTCGATAAGAAACCCAGGATATCAAGGATTCTCGTTTCCTTTATCAGTTTACTAGGAAAAGAGTCCTCTTTGGATTCTTTTCCATAATGAGCTGAACATCCCATACTCGTTGGGTACTTTTCTCAGATCCTATATTCTTGGGATCTCATCCTTTAACGGAATACCACTGTTTCTGGATCCTTCCAGAGTGTTCTTTTTATTCCAACATCTGATTGGATTTCTTTATCTGTTCGGCATTCTCATCGCCGAACAGACTGTCTGGACCAATCACTTCACTTGTAACTGGTCCTTAAGCTCGTACAACCTTCCTGGACCATTGACTTCTCATGTCACTGGTCCATATTGCCGAACATTTGTTTAGGACGATGACTGTCCTGTCTATATTCAAACTATGGTCCCACGTACCATTTATTCGGATATCGATTGCATTGCCTTAAACCCGTGATCACTCGTATCACAAGCTTGGTTCTTTACATCAACTGTTCGGCTGTATCATAACCGAACAGTCAGCTTGGACCATCTACTTCACATGTAACTGGTTCAATGTAATCAGAATGTCTCTAACTGCCGAACAGTCTATTTATAGCCATGACTTCTCATATCATTGGTTCATATCGCTGTTGAGCGAACTGCCCGGCGGTAAGTCCTGTCGTACTTACCAATCCCTCCCGAATATCACGTGTTCGGCAACTAGATGTATGTTCTCGGGAATACCTCCCTACAATTGCTCCCCAACTTCATCTTGTTACCACTGTTCGGGGGCAATATATGAAGCTTAGAAACAAAAATTTATTTAGATCAGAATCTTTTGATCCCGTGCAGTCATAATTTCAATATTTCATTGATGCCTTTTGGCGCCTCTGTCATTATACCATCTCGGGGTAAATGACTCCACGTGGCACATTTTGTATGCCTAGCATTAATTTCGAACTGACGTTCTATGAAACGGCGTCAGAACGGTTTCTGCTTTCCGTTACTTTAACCTGTAACGGCGTGAGAGGAGACGTTTCATCTCCGTCTCTTGCTTTTAAACCCCTGAAAGGGCGCTGTTTTGGGTTTTTACCCAAAATATAACTTGAACTTTCAGTCTCTTCTCTCTGTAAGCCTTCCGCCATCGCCGCCGTCTGCAAACTCGATTGCATTTCAGGGAATCGTCACAGTATTCTTGTAAGATTTCTCGTTCTCACTCCATTTCGTCTGCTTAGATTTCCATCTGAGATCTCATTATCAGATTCGTGGGTCGTTTATTAGGGTTTTAATTCGTACCCATTTCCATTTTTTCTCCTTCTCTGAATATACTCATGGCGGATGACAACCCTCCTAAACCCAGTAAGTTTAGGAAGCTTTGTGATACCCCTGCTGCCATGGCGGCATTTAGAGAAAAATACAATATTCCAGAAAACGTAGGGCTTGAACTCGCCCCATTAGGAGCGGATAGGGATGCTGGATCGTGGGATAGAATGTGTATCCCAATCGTGTCCATTGTCGAAGGCGGGGTCCGTTTCCCCCTTCATCCATTACTTCGTCAGATTTTAAGCTGGTACCGTCTTACACCCATGCAAGTTTCTACGAACGTTTTCAGACTGATAATGGGGACTATAGCCCTAAATGGGATTCTAGAGACCAATTTAGGAATCTGGGACATCCAATGGTGGTATAGTATAGTACTAAACCCTGAGTACAATACTTACTACTTCAAAGTTAGGAGGGCAGAGAAGCGCTTCGTGCTCAATCTGCCAGATTCTGCTCGTGACCACGAGATCGACTTCCTCTATGTGACTGGAGCATTCGAGCCTTTAGGGGAAGATGGCCAAGTGCTGGGGTTCCATTGCCCCCACATATGGGGCTATCCACGTATGCTCTTGATTTTACCCTTTTACAATTCTTCATTTATTGTTTTCTCGTAGCTTTTTCATGTACTAAATTTGGTTTTTCAATTTGAATGTTGCAGCTGAAAATGTTAATCATCGTCCCAGACGTACACCAAGCAACATCCGAACAGAGGACATTAACAAAGTCCTAAAATACAAGGGAGAACCAGGTACCCGAACAGCTGGTCGGGGTCGAGACACTGATATACTACTGGGATACGATCCTTCGTACAGAGGGGTCATTGACAGAAGACTTGCCCACCCCAGCACTAGTGCCGCGTCTACATCCACTGCTCCCCAACCACACAGTTCAAGGCTTCAAGCTGGTGTCACTCTTGCCGGTCAGTCAGGCGAAATTGTTATTCCTGACGGTATACCTCAAACACGTGTGGTACTCAGAAGATCAAGTCGTAGGCAACTCATTGCCGAACAACAACCCGTTCCTCACCAAATTACCAGTCAGTCGTCCTCATCCGGATATTCTCGATCACCTCCAACCTCAGGTACGATGACGCACCAACCCATTAACCTCAGTTCTTTACTCACTGTCTCCTCTCGGGGACGTGGTGCTACCAATAGGGTAGCATCAACTGGCGCCCCTCCCCCACGTTCACGTCGCAATAGGGGAGGATCTGCGAGATCGTCATCGTCTCCTCTGGAACAAGATAGTCTCGTTGAGGCTACTGATGCTCATCGGGACAAACGTCCCAGGAGCGAAGAAACTGGAGACGCCCTTAACCAAACCACTACTTTAGTCCAACAACCTCCTTCTTTGAGTACTCCAGTGCTTCCCGAAAGCTGGACCCCCAATCTCATTAGGGGCGATCGGCCTGTTCACATTGGGGACAGTGCCAGCTCTTCGGAAACCGCACTCGCCCTTGCCCAAGGTCTACTGCTTCCTGTAGACATGCAGAAGGAATCTGAGGCTGCACCTGATCGGCTTGTCTCCATTGGACTCGTCAGTGGTATCAAGGTAATGTGACTTAATCTTTTCGTATAAGTCGTTATGTATATTTCGTATACCACATATAATATATTGTTACACCTGTTACTAACCCGATTGGTGGTTTCACCAGTTTATTCAAAAAATGGTCACACTGGGCCAGAAGTTTCAGGATGCAGATAACGAAAGGATCTCACTACTGAACAACAACACAAGACTGCTTCGGACAGTTGCTCGTTTGGAACGAGAGAGGGACAAAGCCAAAGCTGACTTTGAAGGAGCTAAAGGCAAGCTGGAGATTGCTGAGGAGGGCCTCAATCAGGCATTGTTGGAGATCGATAATACCAAAAAAGCCTCCTATGAAGAAGGGTACCAGAAGGGTTTTGACGCCACAACAACAAGATACGTCGAACAGATGCCAGCTATACAGGACCATATCTGGATTGCATGCTGGGAGGCATGTCTGACCAAGGTAGGGGTTGCTGAGGATTCTCCCCTTTGGGTTGAGAATGATCTGCCGACCACCCTTTCTCAGAACATTCAGGAACAAGCAGAACATCCGGAGGATGACATCGAACAGCAAATTGAGGAATTTGCTAATGCTGAAGAAGACACACCCCCAGGCGTGCACCCTGCTCAATCTCCTGCTCGGGCTTCGACCCTTGAGCCCATAAACTTGGAAGAGAATGTAGTTGAAGATGGTGCTGATACTGAGATCAGAACCAACACTCCAGAGGTCCAGAATGTGGACTAAGCTGGTAAGTATATAAACTGTTGCCGGTCCTGCGTGACCATAAGCATATTTTGGCCCTGTGAGGCATCAGTACAATCAAATACTTTGTTTAACACAGGTATTCGGCCCTTCGTGGCATAACCTTATGTTTTGCTCGGCTTCCATGTTTGCTGCATCTGTTCGTATGCAATTTTCAATCTAAGTATTTCGTACTGTTAAGTATCATTTGTTTGCATAAGTATTTCGTACTTTAGCAAATCTTTCACACATGAGTTCCTGTTCTGAATTTTAAGTTTCACATACTTAAAAGCGTTCCACCTTGAATGGTTCTCATACTTGAATGTTCTTAAGTTTCATGTACTTTAAACAAGGCATATAAGTGTGCTCATACTTAATCACACAAATGTTTCATACTTGTGTTTAAGTGTCACGTACTTAACTGTTTGAAAATCACACAAGTGTTTCATACTTGTGTTTAAGTGCCACGTACTTAACTGTTTGAAAAATACACAAGTGTTTCATACGTGTGTTTAAGTGTCACGTACTTAATGTTTTTAAGTTTCTCGTACTTGAACAAATGTGGCTAACATATACTCGTTATGTTTTCAAGCCATGCCAATAAATGTTTACAAGAGTCTCGTACTTGCATTCGTTAGGTTTCACGTACTCACACAACAACTTCTAAGTATCACGTACTTAGAACTACTCGTGTATTGGACGTATTCACACAAAAACGCCTAAGTATCACGTACTTAATGTTTTGAAAATCTTACAAGTGTTTCATACTTGTGTTTCAGTTTCACGTACTGAACTGTATACCCTGCTCCCCAATACGAATGAGGGAAACTAAACTCGTAGTTCGTATTAAAAACAAATACCACAACAGTTATACTAAGAAAGCGATTTTATTCATAATCTGCAAAACTCAAGAGGGTGCTATTCGTACCCCTTGCAACTAAAATAATCAAAACTCTAGGACAAGGGAATTATATTCGTAATTCCCACACAATCACGTAGTGCAAATCTAAGACAGACTTTAATACTTCTAAACAAAGAACTTTCGTAGATTATGAACATTCCAAGGCCTTGGAATTGGATCACCATCCAAATCTGCCAATCGATAGGCTCCTATGCCTACAATCTCAGTTACTCTATACGGGCCTTCCCAGTTGGCCCCCAGCTTGCCTTCGTTAGCCACCTTGGTGTTACCGAGCACTTTTCGTAGCACGAGGTCCCCAACACCAAATTCTCGAGGATGAACATGCTTGTTGTAGCTTTTCATCAACTGTTCTTGATAAGAAGCAAGATGTACCAAGGCTTTTTCTCTCCTCTCCTCGGCGAGGTCAAGCTCGATTTGAAGGGCCCTGTCATTGCCTCCACTTTCAACCAAAACGGTCCTGTTGGTCGGCAAACCCACCTCCAAAGGTATGACAGCCTCTGTTCCATAGGCCAATGAATAGGGGGTCTCTCCCGTAGACCTCCTAGGCGTTGTTCGGTGAGCCCACAGAACTAATGGTAACTCGTCAGGCCACTTACCCTTTGCTTTGTCCAATCTTTTCCTGATTCCATCAAGGATAGTTTTATTAGACGCCTCTGCTTGCCCATTACTCTGAGGGTAGGCTGGGGTGGAATAATAATTTCTTATTCCATACTGGGCACAAAAAGCCTTGAATTTCTTCTGAAATTGGGATCCATTGTCTGTGATCAATGAATAAGGGACCCCAAAGCGAGTGATGATGCTTTTCCACACGAACCTTTCTATCATTGGTTCAGTGATTTTGGCCAGTGGTTCTGCTTCAATCCACTTTGTAAAATAGTCAGTTGCTACAAGCAGGAATTTTCGATTCCCAGTTGCTTTGTGTAGTGGACCCACGATATCCATCCCCCATTGGGCAAACGGCCAGGGACTTGTCAAAGGCACCAGATCCTCGGCGGGTGTTCTAATCATTGGTGAGAATTTTTGACACTTCTCACAAATCTTCACATATACCTTTGCATCTTCTTGCATGTGTGGCCACCAGTAGCCTTGAGTAATTGCTCGGTGGGCAATGGATCTCCCTCCAGCATGGCTCCCACATGTTCCCTCGTGGATTTCGTGAAGGAACTTCTGTACCATTTCAGGATGTACGCATAGCAAATATGGACCCGTAAAGGATTTCCTGTACAATTTTCCCTCTGGGGACATCCAAAACCTAGCAGATTTGACCCTTATCTTGTGGGCCTCCTTTTTGTCAGATGGTAGTATCTCGTCTCGTAAGAACTCCATGATTGGGTCCATCCAACTTGGTCCTTGGTTCACGTCCAAGACTAAGTCTACACTTCTCCCAATGCTCGGCTCATTTAGATATTCTACTGCCACCCTTCTTTTGAACTCAGTTGGTACAGCTGCAGCCAACCAAGCTAAGGAATCTGCATGAGCATTCTATCCTAAACTTATTTGCTCAATATATACCCTCTCGAAGGTATCAAGCAAGTCCTTGGCTGCCTGCACGTAGGCCACCATTTTTTCATTTCGAGTCTCGTACTCGCCGGACAGCTGATTCACAACAAGCTGGGAATCACAATACACCCTGACCCGTTCTGCTTTAAGAGTCTTTGCACTTCTTAATCCAGCCAGGAGTGCCTCATATTCAGCTACATTATTCGTTGCACTGAATCCAAGCCGAACAGATAGTTCAATCAGAACTCCTTGAGGAGGAAACAGGACTACCCCCAATTCCTGAACCAGTATTACATGTTGATCCGTCCACGAATAGCTTCCACTCCGTGGGATCCTGTTCGGCTGAAGGTTGATCCTTCATGGATGATGTCTCAGTCACCTGTTCCTTTCTCGTAGGAGGTAGGGGAGCCACAGTGGATGAAAATTCTGCCACAAAATCAGCCAACACTTGGCCTTTGATTGCTGTGCGTGGTTGATATTCGAGATCGTACTGGCTTAACTCCACGGACCATGTCGAGATCCTTCCCGAAAAGTCTACCTTTCGTAGCAACGATTTTAATGGAAACTCAGTATAAACCACAACCTTATGGCTTTGGAAGTAATGTGGCAATTTCCTTGTGGCTGTCCTAAGTGCCAGGACAAGTTTTTCTAAGGCAGATATCTCGTCTCTGCATCCAACAATGTCTTGCTAACATAATAAATAGGAATTTGCTCGATCCCCAAATCCCTCAACAGAACTGCACTTACTGCATGCTCGGAAACAGCTAAGTACAGAATTAAAGACTCACCAGGCTGTGGAGTTGACAACCGTGGGGGCTCGGCCAGGTACTTCTTCAAGTCCTGGAAAGCTTGCTCACATTTTGCTCCCCATTCAAATCCCTCCCTTTTTTTCAATAGCTGAAAAAAGGGTCTGCATTTGTCGCTTGACCTGCTGATGAATCTGTTAAGTGCCGCTGCCATTCTAGTCAGCCTCTGGACTTCCTTGGTAGTTTTGGGACTCTGTAGTCTCTGTAAGGCATCAGTCTGATCGAGATTTGCCTCTATCCCTCTCATGGTTACCAAATGGCCCAGGAATTTTCCTGAACCAACTCCAAATGCACACTTCGAGGCGTTGAGTTTTAGTTTATACTTCCTCAGGATTTCGAACACTTCTTTTAAGTCAGTAATATGCCCTGCTTTTTCTCGACTCTTTACCACCATATCATCTATGTAAACTTCCAAAGTCTTCCCAATGAGCTTCTTGAACATAATGGTTGCAAGTCTTTGGTATGTAGCCCCAGCATTCTTCAGCCCAAACGGCATGACACTGTAACAGTATAACCCTCGTGGTGTGATGAACGAAGTCTTCTCTTGATCAGGTTCAAACATAGCAATCTGATGCTATCCTCGATATGCATCGAGAAAACTCATTCGCTCGTAACCAGAGGTTGCATCAACCAATTGGTCAATCCTGGGCAAAGGAAAACTGTCTTTAGGACATGCTTTGTTTAGGTCTGTGAAGTCTACACAGACATGCCACTTCCCATTCTTCTTCTTTACCACAACAGTGTTGGATAACCACTCTGGGTAATAGACTTCACGTATTGCCTTGGCCTCCAGTAAACGATCGACCTCCTCAATCACTGCATCTACATGCTGCACGGCTGCCCTTCGTTTTTTCTGAATGATCGGCTTGTGCTGAGGGTCAATGTTTAAATGGTGACAGATCACATCTGCATCCACTCCGGGCATTTCCTTTGGCACCCATGCAAAAACATCAATATACTCCTTTAGAAATCTTATCGACTCAGCCTTTTCGTTTGCTGGTAGTGATTCCCCAATTAAAAAATATCTTTCAGAATCAGTCTCGTTGATCTGAATCTTCTCCAATCCTTCAACCACTTTTTCAGCTGGGCTTCTTCCAACATCCTCGATGGTTGGTTGATCTGGTACTTCTAATGTATGAACATGGAGGGCCTTTGGAGCTATTTTGATGATAGAAATCAAACATTGCTGTGCCACCTTCTGGTTGCCTTTAAGGACTTCAATCCCATTTGAACCTGGGAATTTCACCATCTGGTGATAAGTCGAGGAGATTGCTCTCATCTTGTGCAACCACGTCCTCCCTATAATCGCGTTATAGGAAGATGGGACATCGACCACCAGAAAATCTGTTCTCAACACAACTGACCCAGCCCGAACAGGTAACGTTACCTTCCCAAGGGGCCAGACTGCTCCTGCACTAAACCCAATGAGAGGCGTTGTAGACTGCTCTAAGTCTGTTTGTGCCAGCCCTAGTTTCTTGAACGCATCGTAGTACAATACCTCTGTACAACTCCCCGAGTCCACTAGAATTCTTTCGATGTCATATTTCCCAACTCGTAGGGTTACGACCAATGCATCGTTATGGGGTATTTGGACCTCCCCCAAGTCATCATCACTGAATGCCAAGCTCCCATTGCATACATCAGTCTCTCGCCCTCTCTTGTTTCCCAATCGCATCACGTGCTGATCGTGTTTGACCTGTCTTTGCAACAGCCTCACCTCACTCCTCGTATAAGGTGCAGCCAACCCATGTATCATATGGATCACGCCTTTAGGGTTTTGCTCGTAAGCCAGCTCCATAGCCTTCCCTTTTTCTTTAGGGTCCTCCTGGATAAACTCTTTGAGATAGCCCCGAGAGACCAAATCATCAAGGTGCCTCTTGTACATCTCACAGTCCTCGGTCATATGGCCCCAATCTTTATGGTAACTGCAGTGCTGATTCGTAGCACGTTTTGCATCCTTGTCTCCACCTAGACTCGGAGGCCACTTGAAATACGGCTGATTTTTTATTCGATAAAGAATCCTGTATATTGGTTCCTTCCAAACCGTGGTGATAGAACAGAAAGCTTTTGGGTCAGGAGCTTGCTTATCTTTGTACGGCTCTTTCTTAGCCTGCCCATATTCCCTTCTCTCTCTATAAGTCTTGGGCTCTGGCTTATCCACTTTTTTGGCAGGTGCTTTTGGCTGTTCGGCAACTGTCCTGCCATCCTCACGGAGTATGTCATCCTCCATTCTGGCATGTTGCTCTATTCGTTCCATCAATTTAGCCAAAGTGGCTACTGGATGTTTATTCAATGATCGGCGCAGCTCTCCCCGAATAGGCAAACCAGTTTTGAAGGTAGCAATCGCGTACTCCTCACTGCAACTTTCAATCTCGTTGAAAGTTTCCCAGTACTTCTTTGCATAATCTCTGATTTGCTCGTTCTCCTCCTATTTCATGGTGGAAAGACTCTCAAATGTCTTTGGGGCCTTTCTGCTCGTCAAGAACCGAGCAGTGAATTCCTCGGCCAACTGCCTCCATCCTCGTATGGATCGTGGGGCCAACTTATGAAACCAGGATAAAGCCACCTTACCAAGACTGGAGGGAAACATCTTGCACAAGATGGAATCATCCCCTTCATGCATAAACATGGCCTGTTGATAATGCTGTATGTGAGCCACGGGATCCGTATTTGTCTCATAAAGTACGAACGCTCCGTGCTTCACTCTGCTCGGCAATCTCGCTTCTTGTAGCCTTTTTGTAAAGGGGGAGGCTGCAATATTACTCAGGGCTTTGCGTGCTGCTTCTCGTGCAGTTACTGTCTCATCCTTTTGCTCCTTTGACTTGTGGGCCGAAGCCTTGACCCAATCAGCATCAGGTCTCTCGTACCTGTCTCAATGATGCTTTCTAGTTCCCCCCTCTTCGGGGGTGGAACTTCTGTCTCTGCTCCTCCCTTTTCGTGGAGAAGCCTTTCTCTCGGGTGTTCGGCTTTTACTTCTTCTTCCCTTTTTTCGTGGAGAAGCCTCATAACGCCCTATAACAGGACTTCTGCTCCTTCTTCTTCGTGAATGGGTCTGCTTATGGACTACTAGCGTCCTTCCATCTCTTGGGGAATGCCTACGAGAGAGTCCAGAATCTTCTGGGTGCCCTCGTATCCGCTGCAACTCCTGTATCTCATACTCTCGTTTCTTAATAAAACGAGCATACTCCTCAATTTCTCCTCTCTTTTTCTCTAGGAGATCATTGTCATCGTGTATACTTCTTGAACGGATGTCTGACTCATCCCTTCGATGTGACCTACTCCTTCTCGTGAAGCCAGTAGCAGTTTTGTCTCCTTTTTCTTTGGAGCTACCTCTGTCATGTCTACCAGTAGGCTTTCTCGGTGCGCCTGGTAGGGATTTATCTCTTCCCGCACCCAACTGGTCCTTCGGACTAAATGGAGTAGCTGGATCTTCTTCCATCGTACTTATTTTTCAAAAGGGAACTCGTTCGATTTCCCACAGACGGCGCCAATTGTAGGGGGATGAAAACAATTGATGCCTTCTGATCAACTGGATTGCAACGGCTTTCTCGTGCCTCTTCACCGGAACCCTAATTCGACGTCGGAACCCTAATCTGCAAAATAGACAGGGGGTGAGTGCACCTCTGCCTCTCGTGGCAAAGGCCCTCCGATGCCTTTGTTAGTATCACGTACTAGCAATCAAACCCTAATTATCAGTAGGAAAGCAATATGAAAGCAATGTATTGCGTACCTTTTGCCTTTAGGTTTACCTCATATTTATAGATTTGCATATGCTTGCTGGCCAAGCATCCGTGTTGCCCTAGGATTCCTAACTCGTATAGGAAACCCAGGATATCAAGGATTCTCGTTTCCTTTATCAGTTTACTAGGAAAAGAGTCCTCTTTGGATTCTTTTCCATAATGAGCTGAACATCCCATACTCGTTGGGTACTTTTCTCAGATCCTATATTCTTGGGATCTCATCCTTTAACGGAATACCACTGTTTCTGGATCCTTCCAGAGTGTTCTTTTTATTCCAACATCTGATTGGATTTCTTTATCTGTTCGGCATTCTCATCGCCGAACAGACTGTCTGGACCAATCACTTCACTTGTAACTGGTCCTTAAGCTCGTACAACCTTCCTGGACCATTGACTTCTCATGTCACTGGTCCATATTGCCGAACATTTGTTTAGGACGATGACTGTCCTGTCTATATTCAAACTATGGTCCCACGTACCATTTATTCGGATATCGATTGCATTGCCTTAAACCCGTGATCACTCGTATCACAAGCTTGGTTCTTTACATCAACTGTTCGGCTGTATCATAACCGAATAGTCAGCTTGGACCATCTACTTCACATGTAACTGGTTCAATGTAATCAGAATGTCTCTAACTGCCGAACAGTCTATTTATAGCCATGACTTCTCATATCATTGGTTCATATCGCTGTTGAGCGAACTGCCCGGCGGTAAGTCCTGTCGTACTTACCAATCCCTCCCGAATATCACGTGTTCGGCAACTAGATGTATGTTCTCGGAAATACCTCCCTACAATATTGTATATCAATTGTTGAAAGCAGGAAAAGACTATCAAGTGTCAAAGCGTGCCTATCCAGTATTGAAAGCAGCAAGTAATTAGGATTTTGGGGCTCGTATCTGGGAATAAGTCACTACTGCGACTAGAGCCGGAGCCACTACTTTGGGATAGTGCAATTGTAAGAGGGTTGCCACACACTGGCCCATAGCAAATGTCAAGCACACAGCCTCACTATCCCACTCTGCTAGCACCTGGAGCACACATTGGTGATCAGAATACAATTCAAAGCAGCAATGGCTTGTGCTACCCAAATCCAAGTTCACTAACAACATGTTCATCTTGAAGAATGATTCACCCGTCCTTTAAATCAATGATGGTCTACCTGTCCTTCAAATCAATTCCATCAATGACGAGTAGAATATCGTCCTTTTCAATCCATTAACGACGATCAGCCACATCGTCCTTTCAATCAATCAATAACGACCAGCCATGTCGTCGATTTCAAATCAATCAACGACGATCATAATATCGTCCTTTTCAATTCATCAATGACGATCAGTCACATCATCCTTTCAATCAATTAACGACGACCAGCTATGTCGTCCCTTTCAAATCAATCAACGACGATTAGCCATGTCGTCCCTTTTCAATCCATCAACAACGATCAGCCACATCGTCCTTTCAATCAATCAACGACGACCAGCCGACGACCAGCCATGTCGTTTGTTTCAATCCTTGAATGACAATCAACCATGTTGTAGGCACCCCAATCTAATTTCCTGATCGTTTTACTTCGTTTTTTCAATTTCTTGTTTCCCCGATGATGATTCAGGTCGAAAACAGTCTTGAAAGAATGAAATGGCTTGAGCTTGGAGTGTGGGTAACCCATCTTTAACCCTAAAAACCCTTAAAACCAAACCCTGACCTTGGTTTTGACCATCGCGCGACCCACTGGGTCTCTCACGCGATGATTTACTTGCCAGGTGGTGGTCAAAGTCAAAGTTTTGACTGTTGACCTTCGCGGTGCTAGTCAAACACTCGCGCGATGGAGCCCGTCCCTCGCGCGATGGAGCCCGTCCTTCGCGCGATGGTCAACACCTGTCATTTTCACCTTTTTCCAGCTGGATTGCGTGATGATCAGAAGGCTACAGGCCTGTGTAATCCCGTTTCGTCGACTGAACACCGTTCTGCAGGGCTGCCCTTGCACCACCTCTCCCCCACTCTCCCATCACTTTTGGCACCCCACTTCTCCACCAAGTAACTGCAACCAGCCTTGTTGGCTAGTTGTATTGCCTTGTTGTGGGCAGCGTGCCCCTTTTTCTTTCCTAGGAAGGGATTTCGTTCCCCTCCTAAAAGAGAGAAAAGTGCCGGTTCGCAGGAGCGCTTTCAGCTGGACGACAAGCGCTCACGAAAATACAGAGTCGCCACTCGGGTTTGAAGGTCCGACACCCAAGGAACCGTATTTCGAAGCACTTGCCGCGCTGTTTGGTTTGAAAAAGTTAAGGAACTAGTCCGTCATAACCATATCTGGGTTCGGGAGCCAGGTTACGAGAGGGGAAGGGTTTTATGGCACCCCTCTCGCCCAATCCGGAGATCGGTCTCTACTTAGGCATTTCCGAAAGATGTTTGTTTGCGATTCTTTTTGATTAATCAATTCTTTGGCCAATTAGGGCGGGAGAACAGTTAACCGGGGATTAAAACTGTAACATGTTTGTAGGATGTGATAGATAGAATGGATGAGCAGTTAGTATAGGATGAGAACAGACTGCTGTGGGAGTTTAAACAAACTGGGAGGCCCCTGTTTTGGAGTGACGTGCGTAGGAAGAAACCAGTATGCACTGAACAAGTCACTGCATGCTGTTTATTCCTACGCGCACAACTCCAAGACACGCGCGCGCCGGTGAGCTCAAACCCACAGCTCTTATTCTCAAACCATCTGGGCTCTGGAAGGACCAGTGCACACCCAGGACAAACCACGCAGTTCATATAGCAGCATAATATACAGTTTAAAGGCTGTAAAGCCCTACAAATTAATAAAACACCCCATAAACAGTGTGGGGACAAAATAATGACCTAAAACCAAGCTACCCGTGTAAGGCCACTCACTGGTCAGAGGCATACTATCGCGCGACGGAGCCAGTCTGGCGCGCGAGGATGCGCCTTGGCGCACTCTCGTGCGACGGAGGGAGTCTGTCGCGCGATGGTGCGCCCTGGCGCGGACCAGTGTTTGGTTTACACATTTCTGGGTTCTCCAAAACAGCAGAAACTCATATTGAACTAAGACTAACAGTTTATACTAAGGAAAGCAGTAAACTGATTTTTATCATGCTCAACAGTGATCTATAACATAATAAAGCACAAAACAGTAGGAACCAATCCCCACGCGGACCAGCGAGCACAGACTAGAACAGTCGCGCGCGTGAGTGGGTCCGTCGCGCGCTGATTCGTACCACGACGGTTTTTGAAACCTTGCCAGCTTTAGGACCAGAACTGGTATTGATTACCAGCCTTGGCCCTGCCAGCCCCCCTCAGGGATCAGAACAGAAAACAGAACAAAGGTAAGCTATACCTTCGGTTTTGAGTTTGAAAGGTGTTTGAACTTTGATGTTTGAAGGCTTGATTGAGGAGTTTGAGTGGTAGAAGCAAAGAACAAGCTTTGTTCTTGGATGGTTGAAGTGTGAAAATGGAGGGTTGTGAGTTTGGAAGAAAAGCACTAGAGCTTGTGCTTAGCCTTTCAATTTTTGGAACCCAAGGTGTATGGATCTTCTAGCCCTTCATGTATCAATTTTTTTGAACCCCTTTAATGGAAGACCCATGGGGGTATTTATAGGGATGGATGGTGATAAATCTAGTTGGTGCAAGGAGAGGAGCTCAACCAGTCCACGAGGCTGGTTGAGGTTTGCTTGGTGGCTAAGCATCCCAGCTGATAAAGGTGATGGGGACAGCTTTGACCATCGCGCGATGGAGTGAGTGTGTCGCGCGATGGTGCGCCCTGGCGCGAGATGGTTGCGCCCTGGCGCGCATCAGCGGGGTTTTTGGTTTTTGAAGTGGCTTAGGCTAGGTTAGGTTCAAGGGTTTTGCAAACACTCAAAGCTCAAACACGTTATCATTCCCAGGGTGTTCTCGATCCATTTCATCATCGGGGAATCAAAAACCGTAAGTAAACTAATCTGGAAGCCCAGATTGGGGTGTCTACACTTGTTTAGCCACCAACCAACACTTCTTTCTATAAGTACCCCCCATGATCCATTTTCCAAAGGGTTACCAAAATTTTCAAAGGAAGAGAAAGAGACACAAGCCTAAGCACTTCTTCCATTCAAATCACTCCCACATACCCACTTTTCGATCTACACCACCTTATTCAAGCCACTTTCAAGACACTCAAGCAAAGGTATAATCCTTACTATTTACTGTTTTGATCCTTGAGGGGGGCTGGCAGGGCCGAGGCTGGTAATCAATACCAGTCCTGGTCCTAAAGCCAACAAAGTTACGAGTTGCCTCGGATCGGCTCTCCCACACGCGAGTGACCCATTTCGTCGCGCGACTATTCTAGTCAGCACGACATGGTCCTCGTGGGGATAGGATCCTGGTCCTTCTCATTTATAGGATTTTTCTTCCCTTTTGTGAAATATATTTAAAGTTGTCTCACTATTTGGCATGCTAAAACTAATCAGCTGAGCTTACTTCATTTCTTTACTTGCTTTGGAATGCCCCTGGGTTGTTTCTGAATATGTCTCAGAGCCCAGGCATGCAAAGCAGCTCCTGGAAGTCCAGTCAAGAGACTCGCGCGATGATCTGACTCCATCGCGCGATTATCCCTTTATTTCCAGTTGTTGCCCTTGCACGGGCAGTTAGGCTCTTGGCCCTGGTTTTAATGTCCCCCACTGTTTAGGGATCGCATCTATTCCTGTTAATCCTATTTGTAATAATTATTCACTTCAGTACATATAAAACTGCTTGGTTTGGCCTGGGTGTGCACTGGTCCATTCCAGAGCCCAGAATGAGGTGAAATTTAACCTGTTGGTGGGATACTAACACTCGCGCGATGGCGTGGGTTCGGCGCGCGATGGTCGATTGCATGCTGGCAAATCCATGCATGCAAGTTGGCCATTGTTTGTATCAAACCCATACACATACGCTGTTTTGGTATCTAATCTCAGTGGTTAGACTTCATCTCATTTGTTTCTCGTCATTTCATCCATCCATGCTATTATCTATCACACCCTGCAAAATGTTACGGTTTTAAATCCCGATTAACTGTTCCCCTGCCCTAATTGGCTAAAAATTGATTAATAAAACAGAATCACAAAACAAACATCTTTCGCAAATGCCTTAGTAGAGACCGATCTCCGGATTGGGCGAGAGGGATGCCATAAAATCCTTCCCCTCTCGTAACTTGGCTCCCGAACCCAGATATGGTTATGACGGACCGGTTCCTAAACTTTTTTCAAAATAAATAGCGCGGCAAGTGCTTCGAAATACGGTTCCTTGGGTGTCAGACCTTCAAACCCGAGTGGCGACTCTGTATTTTCGCGAGCGCTTGTCGTTTAGCTTAAAAGCGCTCCTCCGAACCGGCACTTTTCTCTTTTAGGAGGAGAACGGAATCCTTTCCTAGGAAAGAAAAAGGGGCACGCATGCCCACACATGTCGTCCTTTTCAATCCATCAACAACGATCAGCCATATCGTCCGTTTCAATCCTTCAACGACGATCAGAATGTCGTCTGCTTATGTCTTTCAACGGCATTCAGAATATCATCCACCATCCAAATTCAACGATGGTCCATGTCATCCTCAACGATGACCCACTGACCAACTTAAAGGTGGTCCGTCCGTCCAATCAGCTCAATGCTTAACTCCGAACCTTGCCTTCCAATAATGTTAAGAACCCCAAGCGTAGGGCTAGGTCGTCGATAGCATAATATCCGAAAGTTCGGGATCGTTCCCACAGAGAATTAAATATAGCTTAATCGGATTGTAGGTTTTAAACGGTAGGATTTCGGTGTTTAAGACGGCCAACTTGGTTTTGCTTTAACGGTGGAAATGTTAAAAACGAAAGACTAAAAATGAAATTAATAACTTTAAAAGAGGCAAGTATAGGGATCGTCTAACCCTTGACTAAGGTCGTTACCGATTCTCGATTATAACTCAGGCGAGAATCACGACCGCGTGCTCGCGCCCAGAGAATTTAGCTTTAAAGACTACGTTTATTGAAAGATGTGATTAAACGGAGGCGAACCAACTTATTTGTCAAATTAATCGAACACATAGGAGGCTACGAGACCTCGGTGAGCCGCTCGCCAAGATCGTTTGACTAAGCATCTTACCAATGAGTTAACACCCCTTGTTTAGACCGAAAATGCAATTTAAGCCCTATTCCGAAAATCATGCTTTTTAGCCCAAAGGTTTGAGAACCAAATAACCACCTGAGTTCTCGGGAGAGATTATCCTAAGACTTAACCAAGTAACTACTTACTCATAGCTAAAGCACAAAAGAAAGCATAAAAACAAGACATGATTTTTAACCAAAGAAATCGAAAATAAACTTGATATTAAGAAAGATCTAGTTCGTAGCTACAACTTTAATAAACGAGAAATGATCAAACGAGAAGTACTTACTTGAATTCTATGAAAATTATACTTGAAAAGCTTAAGGAAACATTAATGGAGTACAAACTAAGGAAATAAATGGTTTAGGTCCAAAAGAGGGAGAGAGAGTGGGCTATTTATACAAAATGGCACTCTCTCTCCTCAAAATATCCAGAAAATATCCAAAAAGTAGAAACATGCCACTAATGGAAAGTTGAAATCTGTCAAAAAGTAGGTCGGTAAGCCTCCCGTATCAATACTCCATAGCCGTATTGATACCGAACTGTCTTGCTCTGAAACCCAGGATTCCCCGTAGATGACCTGTATCGATACACCTAGAACCGTATCGATACATAGAACAACGTATCGATACGCTGAAGTTTCCAAAATTCTCTGTATTAATGAAGTATCGATACTCCGATAACCGTATCGATACGGCTCTATTTCCTGGCAGATCAAGTTCCTCAAGCCTTGTTTTGCCACCCAACGGCCCATAGCAGGCTCCGGCTTCTACGGTTCTTCATCTTTAAGCCCCGACGGCTGAATTCCTCAAGGCCTTGCCCACTCACTTGTTCTCAACAGTTGTTCAAAATACCAAACTAGCCTTCTTATTCATGTACTACCTGAAAAACTTAACGGAAAAACTTACTCACAAAATCACTAAAAATGGCAAATAAACATAGAACAAATGAAATAAAATGGGACTAGGTGCACCAAATATCTACAATATTAGGTGCTCATCACACCCCCCAACTTGAACGTTGTTAGTCCCAAGCAACAAAAACATATTGCTAAAACTAACTATGCAATCCTTCCATTAAAACAACTTAGCACATGCGCACACCGAAAACATCTAGCAAGAGTTCCAAAAACAAATTTATTCACACCTCACAACTAACAGCTGAAAACTAAAATGGATAACTAAGCATTGAGCACATTCTAAACCAAGTACAAAAATCCATATCCTTATTAAAAAGGAGGATACGGGCAACACGTATGCAAAAGAACGCTACTAACCATATCCCAAGGAGAAGGGCTCGAAACTAGGCAATGGAGAACAACAAATCCCTACCCCATATGAGGAGAGCTCCTTAAAACAAATTTCAAAAAAGCTGAAAACTAAAGTACCGAAAGAAAGCATGCCATAACTAAATATGCATGTCATCAACAATTGAATCAAAACGGAATAAATGTGCACTACGGATCAACTAAGGACTTCATTAAGCTTATATTGACCTTGGTTAACAAAGAACGGTTAGCAAAATGGGTGGCAGCTATATACTGGCTTGGTTTATCTACCCTTAGCCGCCACCAATACTAAACTACCAAGTCAACGGCCACATGTTGGCCAAAACAAAAACTTTTTAAACTACTAATTACGAGTTCAACTAAATAAAAGTAAAAACAAGATAGGACAGGTGGGCTGTCAACCACCAAGCACCCCGACCAAGTATAGAGATTTTCACAAAGCTAAACCACCAACTACTCCTCATCGCCTGACTCCGGTTACTCTTCGGTAAAATCATCACTGTCTTCGGCTTCTTCAACGGGTGGTGGCACATAAGGCTCACTGGAAGACCCCTTTTGACTCCTCAACACATAATCCAACTTGTGATCGATCCTCACCTGCCTCCTAGCATTCTCCCGAATTTCCCTTTTTAGCTTGCGGTGGCTATTCATAGTCGCCACACCCTGACAGAACAGCAGCTTTTGCCACACCGATTGCTTAGCACGTTTGGGCGGCATTGTCATAAGGTAACTACCACCACGAACACCCTCAGCTCCTAAAGCCCCTCGAGATTGTGAAGCACTCCTGGTTAGGATGCTACTATTAAGAATCCCTGGCTCGAGCTTACCCCACTCCCCATAATGATCTCTTGGAACACCTTTCTCCAAACAAATTTTGGTAACCATACAAGGGTACGGCATCCTTGTATAAGTAGGTACATTGATTTTAAACTCAACCATTTGACGAAAAATATACTTAGCCCAATCCAACACATTCCCTGGTTCCATGAAAGCATAAAGCATCTCACCTTCAATCTTCGCCGGCTTGTTCTCAGTACCCCTCGGGTTCAAATTATGATGCACAAACTGATTAATCAAACGGTACTCGTCCTTAAACTTTCTTGGAACATGAGGACGCTTGGCTTCCACCGGATTCGTATATAACGCTTGATTGACCTCATCTTGAGGCAAAATTTTCTCTTGGCAAATTAACAGACACAGTAGGGGGTCGCTCATAATTCAAAGCCCTAGCAATCACATCAGGATCTACCACAATTCTGACCCGACCAATTTTCGAAGTAATTCTTGCACCTTTTTCTTCAATCTTCCCTAACTCAGGAACTTGCATGTTCTTGTAAAAATTAGCTACTAAACCCTTAATATACCCAGGATTTTCAGAAAAATAGTAAGCCAAACCTTGCTCGGTGATCTGCTGGACACAAATGTGGTTCAGCCCAATGCTCTCCACGTTGACATGGCGTTCATTTTTCACCCCCCGCTTCGCAAAGCTCTTCTCCCACCTAGACTGTTTATCAGCTCTAACCTCTTCCGAAGTCCGTTTCCTCCTTGAACCGACCTGGGCCGCTTGTTCACTCGGATCAATGTATTGCCAAGTTTGAGCCTTCTTAGCCAAACTGTCCAAGAACTCCCAAGCGTCATCAGGATTCTTTCCCATAAAATCGCCACTGCCCATCGTGTCAAGGAGCTGCTTGCTATCTCTAGTGCAACCCAAAGAAAAATAGTTAATCAAGAGGTACATGGGGAAATTATGATGTGGAATAGTTGCAAGTAAATCCTTGTAGCGTTCTGTAGACACCCTATTTTGGACTCTCCAAATTAGTTTACTTACGGTATTTGATTCCCCAATGATGATTATGGTCGAGAACAGCCTGAGGAGGATGGTGTGTTTGAGCTTTGAATGTCCCGCGCCTCTTTTAAACCCCCTTCAAACCAGAGCCAAACGGCCCCAGCAAAACCCAAACTGGCTTACGCCAGTACTGTGCTGACGCACGCCAGTGATCTGCCACGTGTCGATCATCGATCGTTGACTCAGTTTTCACTGGCGCACGCTGGTCCATATGTGGTGCACGCCAGTCAATCCCAGTCAAATCAACTTTATTCAGCCACATGGGCGAGACTTTTTGGAGCCACCCTGACGTCGGCCACAGTCTCCCTGATGATTACATTCGGCAGGGACATCCCCCTTCTCTTCTACACCCCCCATCAAGGCAAGTCCCATGCATTTAATGCATGGGAGGCTCCCTCACTTAGTCCAACCAGCCAAACAGCCCTTAGCCCCAACTGATCTCAGTCCCTCTTTCCTCTATAAATACCCCCCTTGCATTCATTTGCAAGGGGTTAGCCACATTAAGAAGAAAAAGCTCTCTTCTTTCCTCTTTCTTGCTCTCTATCTCTCCTCTTCCATTGAAAGAGAAAGGAGGGCAGCACACTTCCATACACCCCACTGATGTCCAGTCACCATCCAATCTCCATCTTCTACCTTTGAGCTCAAAACCACCTTCAAACCTCAATACAAAAAGGTATACCACCTTTGTGTTCCTTTCTGTTTTTAGCCCATGAGGGGAACTAGTAAGGTCCAGGCTAGTAAGTCATACTAGTCCTGGCCTTAAACTGGTAAAATACAAAGATCGTGTGAGGTGCTATATGGCGCACGCCAGTAACATTCAGCCGTACGCCAGTAATGGCAGTACGTGCACTACTGGCGTGGGGATCATCGATCACCTATTTCTTGCTTTAGTGCTTTCTTTTTATCACCTCACTGCATGCTAAGAACCAGTTTACTGCTTTCCGTATATTTAGAGCTGTTTAGCTGTGGTGGTTATTGCTTACCTTTTATTTGTTCAAAAGGCCTCTGGGATCCTTCTGGTCGTGTTCCAGAACCCAGATGATGCAAAGCCAAGTACTGGATCCAAAGACAAACTGGCGTACGGTCTCTTATGATTGGCGTACGGCAGTATTGTCCAGGATCCAGTGGCTGGCCCTTGCATCTTAGTTTTGTTTTGGCCTCCTTTCTATCCCCACACTGTTTTTGGGGTATTTTGTTGTTTTTCACGGCTTGAAGCCATTTTATCTGGCTATAACTGTATATGTTTTGCTCCATTAATTGCGTGGTTTGTCCTGGGTGTGCCCTGGTCCCTTTCCAGAGCCCAGAGGATTGCAAACAAGGACTGTGAAACCTGTAGGGGGATGAAAATAATTGATGCTTCGGATCAAATAGATTGCAACGGCTTATTCGTGCCTCTTCACCGGATCCCTAATTCGTCGTCGGAACCCTAATCTGCAAAATAGACAGGGGGTGAGCGCACCTTTGCCTCTCGTGGCAAAGGCCCTCCGATGCAAAAGTTAGTATCACGTACTAGCAATCAAACCCTAATTATCAGTAGGAAAGCAATATGAAAGCAATGTATTGCATACCTTTTACATCTAGGTTTACCTCTTATTTATAGATTTTTGTATGCTTGTTGCCCAAGCATCTCTATTTCTATAGGATTTCCATCTCGTATAGGAAACCCAGGATATCAAGGATTCTCATTTCCTTTACCGGTTTATTGGAAAAGAGTCCTCTTTGGATTCTTTTCCATAATGAGCTGAACATCCCATACTCGTTGGGTATCTTTCTCAGATCCTATATTCTTGGGATCTCATCCCTTAACGGAATACCACTATTTCTGGATCCTTCCAGAGTGTTCTTTTTACTCCAACATCTGATTGGATTTCTTTCTCTGTTCGGCTGTCTCATCGCCGAACAGACTGTTTGGACCAATCACTTCACTTGTAACTGGTCCTTTATCAATTATTTGGACCATTGCCTTGCATGATGACTGTCCCGTCATCCCTCGTATCACGTGCTTGGTTCTTACTTCATCTGTTCGGCTGTATCATAACCGAGCAATCTGCTTGGACCAGCTACTTCACATGTAATTTGGTCCAATGTAATCGGAATGTCTCTAACTGCCGAACAGTCAGTGCATACCCATGACTTCTCATGTCATTGGCCCTTATCGCTGTTCACCATACGGCCCCGCGATAAGTCCTGTCGTACTTACCACGTGATCCTAAATATCACGTGTTCGGCAACTAAATGTACCTGTTTGGGAATAACTCCCTACAATTGCTCCCCAGCTTTACCTATTTTCCACTGTTCGGGGGTAATGGGTGAAGCTTTTAAAGACAAACGTTTAGGTTTGAACTTCCTCTGATACCGAGCAGTCGTAGTATTCAATACTTATTGATGCTCTTTGGCGCCTTTGTCATTATACCATTTTGAGGTATAAACTCCACGTGGCACGTTTCGTATGCCTATCATTAATTTCGAACTGACGTTCTATGAAACGGCGTGAGAACGGTTTCTGCTTTCCGTTTACTTTAACTTGTAACGACGTGAGACGAGACGTTTCGTCTCCGTTTCTTGCCCTTAAACCCCTGAAAGGGTTTCTTTTGGGTTTTCACCCAAAAAACTCGAACCTTCAGCCTTTCTCTCTTTCTAAGCTTTCCGCCATAACCACTGTCTCGAAGCTTTCGGTTGCACTTCCTACTATTGCCGCTACAAAACATCGTAAGATTCCTATTCCTTTCTTGTATCTCGTACTAGGATTTCTTTGCTTTGATTCGTCCATTCCCTAGGGCTTCAATCGTACCCTTTCTCCAGATTTTTCTTTTAAAATCGAATATATCCATGGCGGAAGATGGTGAGAATCCCTTGAGACCCAGCAAGTTTAGGAGATTATGTGAAACCCCAATTGCCATGACGGCATTTAGGACGGAATATAGTATTCCAGAAAACGTTGGACTTGAACTCGCCCCCCTGGGTGCAGATAGAGACGGAGGTTCATGGGATAGGATGTGTATCCCCATAGTGGCTATTGTTGAAGGAGGAGTTCGATTCCCCCTTCACCCACTACTCCGTCAAATCCTAAACTGGTATCGAATCACGCCAATGCAGGTTTCGACCAATTTCTTTAGGTTAGTGATGGGAGTAGTAGCCCTGAATAGGATCTTGGGGACCCAACTGGGAATTTGGGACATCCAGTGGTGGTATAGCATTGTGCTAAACCCCGAATACAACACATATTACTTCAAAGTTAGGAAAGCAGACAAGCGTCTCGTGCTCAATTTGCCAGACTTCGCTCGTGACCATGAGGTCGATTTCCTCTACGTAACGGGAGCGTTCGAGCCAATAGGCGAGGACGACCAGGTGGTGGGTTTGCATTGCCCCCACATATGGGGTTATCCACGTATGCTCTTGCTTTTGACTCCAAAATTCTTTATTTTACTACCTTCTCGTAGCTGTTCTTAGTGTCTAATTATAACTTCGAATTTTGACTTTGTAGCTGAAAACGCTAACAAACGTCCTAGACGTGAGCCGAGCTACGTCCGAACATGGGACATTAACAGGATCCTAAAATACACAGGAGAACCTGGTACCCGAACAGCAGGTCGTGGTCGAGACGCTGACATACTGCTGGGATACGACCCTTCGTATAGAGGAGTCATCGACAGGAGACTTGCCCATCCTAGTACCAGCGCTGCCTCTACTTCTATTGCTCCCCTGCCGAGGAACGCGAGACTCGCATCTTGTGTTACTGCTGCTGGTCAATCAGGTGAAATTCCCGTTTCAGAAGGCGTCCCCTTACCCCGTCTGAGGCTCCGAAGACCCTCTCAAAGACAGGTCATTTCTCGTCATCAACCCGAACAGCCAGCATTGAATCGAGACACCAGCCAATCGTCCTCTTCTAGATATTCTCCTTCTCCTCCAATCTTAGCAAGTATGTCGCGTCAACCTCTAAATTTAAGTTCTTTGCTTACCATCTCAACCAAAGGACGTGGTGCTGGCCGGGCATCCTCTACTGGGCTTGCTCCCCCACCACCCCGTCGAACTAGGGGTGGTTTTGCTCGGTCTTCCTCTTCCCCTCGTGAAGTGGACACTACCGTAGAGGCCAGTGATGTTCACAGAGACAAACGGCCTAGGCCTGAAGACCCAACTGGTACTGCTTCTCAAGCAGATACTGAAACTCATCACCCTGTCTCACCAATTTCCCAAAACCTTCCCCAGACATGGACTCCTCCATGTACTAGGGGAGACCGTCCCGTTCATGTTGGGGACAGTGCTAGTTCATCTGAAACAGCACTTGCCCTTGCCCAAGGGTTGCTGCTTCCAGTAGACATGCAGAAAGAATCAGGATCTGTACCTGACCGTCTCGTAGCCACTAGTCTCGTCAGTGGTATTAAGGTAATAACAAAAACTGTTCCTCAAACAAGTTTCAAACCTGGTATTATACTTGATTACTAACTCTCTTTGGTAACCCATAGTTTATTCAAAAGATGGTTGTACTGAGTCAAAAATATCAAGAGGTTGAACAAGAGCGCAACAGGCTGTTGAGAGATAACACAAGACAACTTCAATCAATGACAAGGCTGGAGAGAGAGAGACAAGGCAAAGGCGGAAGCAGCAGTGACCAAGGAGAAGCTGGAAATTGCCAAAGAGAGTCTTAGCCAAGCACTATCTGAGATTGATAGTACCAAAAAGGCAGCCTATGAAGATGGATACCAGAAGGGCTTTGACGCCACAACGGCAAGTTATGTTGAACAGATGCCGGTTATTCAAGATCAAATCTGGATCGCCAGCTGGGAGGCCTGCCTAACCAAATTAGGGGTTGCCGAGGATTCACCCTTCTGGGTTGACAACGATCTGCCTAGTACTCGTGCTCAAAGTACTCAGAATCCAGTGGAGCATCCTGAAGACGATATTGATCTACAAATTGAAGAATTTGCAAATGCTGAAGAAGGCACGGCTACTGATGTGCACCCTGTTCAATCTCCTGCTCGGGATTCAACCCTGGAGCCCATTAATTTGGAGGAGAATGCAACAGATGGTGATGCTTCAACGGAGGAACCAGACAGAACACTTGTGGATGTCCAGAACCTGGATTAATGATTTGGTAAGTTTGCTTGAAAACCCCCTGTAAACAATTTGGCTGGTCCTACGTGACCATGATACTTGAGCCCTGCGTGGCATCAATAATTTCTCTATTTTGATAACACAGGTATTCGGCCCTTCGTGGCATAACTATACTTTTGCTCGGCTTCCCTCGTTTGTTGCATCTGTTCGGATGCAATTTAGTTTAATCTAAGTATTTCGTACTGTTGATCATCATTTGTTTTGCTTGTTTGCATAAGTATTTCATACTTTAGCAAATCCTTCAAACATGATTTCCTGTTCTGAATTTAAGTTTCACGTACTTAAAAACTTTCCAAGGTTCTCATACTTGAATGTTTCTAAGTTTCTCGTACTCAACTGTTGTAAGTTTCACGTACTTAAGATTTAGACATACAAGTTTTTTCATACTTGTTAAGTGTTTAATTTCACGTACTTAAACAAAACAAGACATGTTTAAGTTTCACGTACTTAAACAAAATAAGACATGTTTAAGTTTCACGTACTTAAACAAAACAAGACATGTTTAAGTGTCACATACTTAAAAATATTCTAAGTTTTTCGTACTTTAGAATATGTTAAGTTTCACGTACTTAAAAATAGTTGCAACAAACTGTTTATAAACAATCATACAGTGTTTCTTAAGTTTCATGTACTTAAGAACAGACATACAACTTTCTTAAATTTCATGTACTTAAGAACAGACATACAACGGCTTTAAGTTTCACATACTCATGAATTTCTAAGTATCACGTACTATCAAATACTTGTGTTTGATAACGTTTAAGTGTCACGTACTTAAATGTATACCCTGCTCCCCAATACGAATGAGGGAAACTAATCTTGTAGTTTGTATTTTTCAAACAAATACCAAGAACACAACAGTTTTACTAAAAAGTGATTTTATTCATAATATGTAAAAACTCAAGAGGGCGTTATTCGTACCCCTTGCAACTAGAATAATCAAAATTAGAACAATGAAATTATATTCGTAATTCCCACACAAGTACGTAGTGCAAATCTAAAACAGAACTTAATGCTTCTTTAAACAAAGAATTTTCGTAGATTATGGACATTCCAAGGCCTCGGAAGTGGATTACCATCCAAATCTGCCAATTTGTAGGCCCCTATACCTACAATCTCGGTTACTCGATAAGGGCCTTCCTAATTGGCCCCCAACTTGCCTTCATTGGCCACCTTGGTGTTGCCGAGCACTTTTCGTAGTATGAGGTCCCCAACACCAAACTCTTAAGGGTGAACATGCTTGTTATAGCTCTTCATTAGCTGCTCCTGGTAGGTAGCCAGATGGACCAATGCCTTTTCTCTCCTCTCCTCGGCGAGATCAAGCTCGATTTCAAGGGCCCTGTCATTACCTTCACTTTCAACCAAAACGGTCCTGTTGGTCGGCAGACCAACTTCCAGAGGTATAACAGCCTCTGTTCCATATGCCAATGAATAAGGGGTCTCTCCCGTAGACCTCTTGGGCGTTGTTCGGTGAGCCCATAAAACTAACGGTAACTCGTCTGACCATTTCCCTTTGGCTTTGTCCAGCCTTTTCTTGATCCCATCAAGAATTGTTTTATTGGAAGCCTCTGCCTGTCCATTACTTTGAGGGTAGGCTGGAGTCGAGTAATAATTCCTTATTCCATACTGAGCACAGAATGCTTTGAATTTCTTCTGAAATTGTGATCCATTGTCTGTAATCAATGAGTAAGGGACCCCAAAGCGAGTGATAATGCTTTTCCACATGAACCTTTCTATCATAGGTTCAGTGATTTTGGCCAGCGGTTCTGCCTCAATCCACTTAGTAAAATAGTCAGTTGCCATAAGCAGAAATTTTTGATTCCCAGTTGCTTTGTGTAGTGGACCCACGATGTCCATCCCCCATTGAGCAAATGGCCAGGGACTTGTCAAAGGCACCAGATCCCCGGCGGGTGTTCGAATCATTGGTGAGAATTTTTGACACTTCTCACAAATCTTCACATACACCTTTGCATCTTCTTGCATGTGTGGCCACCAGTAGCCTTGGGTAATTGCTCGGTGGGCAATGGATCTGCCTCCAGCATGGCTCCCACATGTTCCCTCGTGGATTTCATGAAGAAATTTCTGCACCATCTCAGGATGCACACATAGCAAATATGTGCCTGTAAAGGATTTCCTGTATAACTTATCCTCTAGGGATAGCCAGAACCGAGCAGATTTGATTCTTATCTTGTGAGCCTCCTTTTTGTCAGAAGGGAGTATCTCGTCTCGTAAGAACTCCATGATTGGGTCCATCCAACTTGGTCCTTGGTTCACGTCCAAGACCAAGTCTACACTCCTCCCAATGCTCGGCTTATTCAGATATTCTACTGCCACCTTCCTTTTGAACTCAGTTGGTATAGCTGTAGCCAACCAAGCTAATGAATCTGCATGAGCATTTTGTCCAGAACTTATCTGTTCAATATATACCCTTTCGAAGGTATCAAGCAAGTCCTTGGTTGCCTGTACGTAGGCCATCATTTTTTCATTTCGAGTTTCATATTCGCCGGACAGCTGATTCACCACAAGTTGTGAATCACAATACACCCTAACCCGTTCTGCTTTTAGGGTCTTTGCACTCCTCAATCCAGCCAAGAGTGCCTCATACTCTGCTACATTATTCGATGCACTGAATCCAAGCCGAACAGATAGTTCAATCAGCACTCATTCAGGAGGAAAAATGACAACACCAATTCCAAAACCAGTATTACATGCTGATCCATCGACGAATAGCTTCCATTCCATAGGATCCTGTTCGGCTAAGGGTTGATTCTTCATGGGTGATGTCTCTGTTGCCTGCTCCTTTCTCGTAGGAGGCAGGGGAGCCACCGTGGGAGAAAACTCTGCCACAAAATCAGCCAATACTTGGCCTTTGATTGCCGTGCGTGGCTGATAATCGATATCATACTGGCTCAATTCGACAGACCATGTCGAGATCCTTCCCGAGAAGTTTGCTTTTCGTAGCAGTGATTTCAATGGAAACTCTGTGTAAATCACAACTTCGTGACTTTGGAAGTAGTGTGGCAGTTTCTTTGTGGTTGTCCTAAGTGCCAGGACAAGCTTTTCTAATGGCAGATATCTCATTTCTGCATCTAGCAATGTCTTACTAACATAATAAATAGGGATTTGTTCCATCCCTAAGTCCCTCAATAGGACTGCACTTACTGCATGCTTGAAAACAGCTAAGTACAGAATTAAAGACTCACCTTGTTGCGGTGTTGACAAAAGTGGGGGCTCGGCCAGATACTTCTTCAGGTCCTGGAAGGCTTGTTCACACTCTGCTCCCCATTCAAATCCTTCCCTCTTTTTTAGCAATTGAAAAAAGGGTCTACACTTGTCACTTGACCTGCTGATGAATCTGTTAAGTACTGCAGCCATTCCAGTCAGTCTCTAGACTTCCTTTGTGGTTTTAGGACTTTGTAGCCTCTGTAGGGCTGTAATTTGATCAGGGTTAGCCTCAATCCCTCTCATGGTCACCAAATGGCCCAGGAACTTTCCTGAACCAACTCCAAATGCACATTTCGTGGCGTTGAGTTTCAGTTTGTACTTCCTCAAGATTTCGAAAGCTTCTTTTAAATCAGCTATATGCCCTCCTTTATCTTGACTCTTTACCACCATATCATCTATGTAAACTTCCATAGTCTTTCCAAGCAACTTCTTGAACATGATGGTTGCAAGTCTTTGGTATGTTGCCCCAGCATTTTTTAGCCCAAACGGCATAACACTATAGAAGTACAACCCTCGTGGTGTGATAAACGAAGTTTTCTCTTGATCAGGGCCGAACATAGCAATTTGATGATACCCTCGATATGCATCGAGAAAACTCATTCGCTCATAACCAGCGGTTGCATCAACCAACCGGTCAATTCTTGGAAGAGGAAAACTATCCTTTGGGCACGCTTTGTTTAGGTCTGTGAAGTCTACGCAGACACGCCACTTCCCATTCTTTTTCTTCACCACAACAGTGTTGGATAACCATTCTGGGTAGTAGACCTCGCGTATCGCTTTAGCCTCCAGTAAACGATCGACCTCTTCTATTACTGCATCCACATGCTGCACGGCTGCCCTCATCTTTTTCTGAATGATCGGCTTATGTTGAGGATCAATGTTTAAATGGTGACAGATCACATCTGCATCCACTCCGGGCATCTCCTCTGGTATCCATGCAAATACATCAACATATTCCTTCAGAAATCTTATTGATTCAGCCTTTTCCTCTGCTGGCAATGATTCCCCTACCAAGAAATATCTCTCAGGATCAGTCTCGTTGATCTGGATTTTCTCCAAGCCTTCAACCACCTTTTCAGCCGGACTTCTTCCAACATCTTCGATAGCTGGTTGATCTGGTACTTCTAATGTATGGACATGGTGGACCTTTGGGGCTCTTTTAATAATGGAGATCAAACATTGTTGAGCAACTTTTTGATTGCCTCTGAGCACTTCAACCCCATTTGATCCTGGGAATTTCACCATCTGGTGATATGTCGAGGAGACTGCCCTCATCTTGTGCAACCATGTCCTTCCTATAATCGCGTTATAGGAAGAGGGAATATCGACAACTAAAAAATCTGTTCTTAACACCACGGTTCCAGCCCGAACAGGTAGAGTTACCTTTCCCAGGGGCCAGACTGCTCCTGCACCGAACCCGATCAGAGGTGTTGTAGATGGCTCTAAGTCTGTTTGGGCCAATCCCAGCTTCTTGAATGCATCGTAGTACATCACCTCTGTACAACTTCCTGAGTCCACAAGAATCCTCTCAATGTCATATTCCCCAACTCGTAGGGTTACGACCAATGCATCGTTGTGGGGTATTTGGACCTCTCCTAGGTCTTCATCAATGAATGATATGCTCTCCTCGCACACATCATTCTCTCGCCCTCTTTTGTTTCCCAGTCGCATCACATGCTGATCGTGCTTAACTTGCCTTTGTAATAGCCTAACCTCATTTCTCGTATAAGGTGTGGCCAACCCATGTATCATATGGATTACTCCTTTAGGGTTTTGCTCGTAACCCAGCTCCATAGCTTTCCCTTTCTCCTTTGGATCCTCCTGGATAAATTCCTTGAGATAGCCCCGAGAGACCAAATCATCAAGGTGCCTCTTGTATATCTCACAATCCTCAGTCATGTGGCCCCAATCTTTGTGGTAACTGCAGAGCTGATTCGTAGCACGTTTTGCATCTTTGTTTCCGCCTAGACTCGGGGGCCACTTAAAATATGGCTGATTCTTTATTCGATAAAGAATCCTGTATATTGGTTCCTTCCAAATCGTAGTGATAGAAAAGAAAGACTTTGGGTCAGGAGCTTGCTTATCTTTGTACGGCTCTTTCTTAGCCTGCCCATATTCCCTTCTCTGTCTATAAGTCTTGGGCTCTGGCTTATCTACCTTTTTGGCAGGTGCCTTCGGCTGTTCGGCAACCGTCCTGCCATCCTCACGGAGTATGTCATCCTCCATTCTGGCATGTTGCTCTATTCGTTCCATTAATTTAGCCAAAGTGGCTACCGGATGTTTATTTAATGAGCGACGCTGCTCTCCTCAAACAGGCAAACCAGTCTTGAAGGTGGCAATTGCATACTCCTCACTGCAACTTTCAATCTCGTTGAAAGTTTTCCAGTACTTCTTTGCATAATCTCTGATCTGCTCGTTCTCCTCTTGTTTCATGGTGGATAGACTCTCAAAGGTCTTTGGGGCCTTTCTGCTTGTCAGGAACCGAGCAGTGAATTCCTCAGCCAACTGCCTCCATTCTCGTATGGATCGCGGGCCTAGTTTATGAAACCAGGCTAAAGCC
Organism: Rhododendron vialii; assembly: GCF_030253575.1. NCBI lineage: Eukaryota > Viridiplantae > Streptophyta > Magnoliopsida > Ericales > Ericaceae > Rhododendron > Rhododendron vialii. The sequence continues at coordinate 17,096 of NC_080563.1, read as the reverse complement.
ACCTTGCCAAGACTGGAGGGGAACATCTTGCATAAGATGGCATCATCTCCCTCGTGCATGAACATAGCCTGCTGGTAATGCTGGATGTGAGCTACGGGATCCGTATTTGTCTCGTAAAGTACGAACGTACCGTGCTTCACTCTGCTCGGCAACCTAGCCTCTTGTAGCCTCTTTGCAAAAGGGGAGGCTGCAATGTTACTTAGGGCCTTTCGTGCTGCTTCTCGTGCAGTTACTGTCCTATCCTCATGTTCCTTTGATTTGTGAGCCGTAGCCTCGACCCAATCTGCATCAGGCCTTTCGTACCTATCTCGATGATGCTTCCTTTTTCCACCTCTTCTGGGGTGGAACTTCGGTCTCTGCTCCTCATTTTTCGTGAAGAAGCCCTTCTCACCGGTGTTCGGCTTCTACTTCTGCTTCTCCTTTTTCATGGAGAAGCTTCGTATCTCCCTTTGTTAGGACTTCTGCTCGTTCTCCTTCGTGAATGAGTCTGCTTATGGATTACCAGCGTCTGTCCCTCCCTCTGGGAATGCCTACGAGAGAGTCCAGAATCTTCTGGGTGCTCTCGTACCCGCTGCAACTCCTGTATCTCATACTCTCGTTTCTTAATTAAACGAGCATACTCCTCGATTTCCCTTCTCTTTTTATCAAGGACTTCATTATCATTGTGTATACTTTTTGAATAGGTTACTGACTCATCCCCTCGATGAGACATACTCCTTCTCGTGGAGCCAGTAGCAGTTTTATCTCCTTTTTCTCTGGAGTTATCCCCGTTATGTCTACCAGTGGGCTTTCTCGGAGCACCTGGTGGGGATTTATCTCCTCCCCCACCCAACTGGTCCTTCGGACTAAATGGTGTGACTGGATCTTGTTCCATCATGATTACTTTTCAGAAAAGTTTGTTCGTTTCCCACAGACGGCGCCAATTGTAGGGGGATGAAAACAATTGATGCTTCGGATCAACTGGATTGCAACGGCTTATTCGTGCCTCTTCACCGGAACCCTAATTCGTCGTTGGAACCCTAATTTGCAAAATACACAGGGGGTGAGCGCACCTTTGCCTCTCGTGGCAAAGGCCCTCCGATGCAAAAGTTAGTATCACGTACTAGCAATCAAACCCTAATTATCAGTAGGAAATCAATATGAAAGCAATGTATTGCGTACCTTTTACCTCTAGGTTTACCTCTTATTTATAGATTTTCGTATGCTTGTTGCCCAAGCATCCCTGTTTCCATAGGATTTCCATCTCGTATAGGAAACCCATGATATCAAGGATTCTCGTTTCCTTTACCGGTTTATTGGAAAAGAGTCCTCTTTGGATTCTTTTCCATAATGAACTGAACATCCCATACTCGTTGGGTATCTTTCTCAGATCCTATATTCTTGGGATCTCATCCTTTAACGGAATACCACTGTTTCTGGATCCTTCCAGAGTGTTCTTTTTACTTCAACATCTGATTGGATTTCTTTCTCTGTTCGGCTGTCTCATCGCCAAACAGACTGTCTGGACCAATCACTTCACTTGTAACTGGTCCTTTATCAATTATTTGGACCATTGCCTTGCATGATGACTGTCCCGTCATCTCTCGTATCACGTGCTTGGTTCTTACTTCATCTGTTCGGCTGTATCATAACCGAGCAGTCTGCTTGGACCAGCTACTTCACATGTAACTTGGTCCAATGTAATCGGAATGTCTCTAACTGCCGAACAGTCAGTGCATACCCATGACTTCTCATGTCATTGGCCCTTATCGCTGTTCACCATACTGCCCCGCGATAAGTCCTGTCGTACTTACCACGTGATCCTAAATATCACGTGTTCGGCAACTAAATGTACCTGTTTGGGAATACCTCCCTACAAAACCTAATGAGTGGAGTACGCCAGTTTAGTTGTGGCGTGCGCAGGTCCTACCTGCGTGCACTGGTTCGATTAGTGCACGCTGATACGGAGCCTGTTCACGTCCCTCCGGGACAGCGTACTCCAACTTATTCGGGTTGCTCGGTGCTTGTTCTCAATCTATATTTATCATTGCAAGCAAGTCATCCATAAGCATTTTGTCACATAACTGCAAATTTGTTACAGTTTTAATCCCCATTAACTGTTCCCCCGCCCTAATTGGCTAAAAAAAAATGATTAATGAGAGAAAAATGCAAACGCTTTATAAAATGCCCGAGTAGAGACCGATCTTCGGATTGGGCGAGAGGGGTGCCATAAAACCCTTCCCCTCTTGTAACCTAGCTCCCGAACCTCAGATATCGAAGGTGACGACGGTCCAGTGTACAAGCCTTTTTCAAAATCAAACAAACGTAGCAAACGTTTTCGAGTTATGTTCCTTGGGTGTTTTCACTGCTAAAACACGAGTGGCGACTCTGAATCGAAGTGTTTCGCCGCGCTTTTCCGAAAAGGGGCCGCACCCGATTTTATAAATCGAGCATTTTTGGGGCGCGTGCCCACACGTTCCCAATACTTGTAACAAACCTTGTCATCCCATTGCTTAAAATTCTGAATTTGGTCCATGAGAAGCTTTGTTCTGCTGATCGGGAAAAACTTCGTGGTGAAAACATCTTGGACTTCCCTCCACATTTGCAAAGATCGTGGTTTTAAAGAATGGAACCATTGCTTGGCCTAATCCTTGAGTGAAAACGGGAGAAACTTTAACCGAGCTTGATCTAGCTGCCCCGGACCAGTAACAAAAGTACCCTCAGTAGTCTCAAACTCCTGAATATGAGCATAAGGATCCTCGAGTTTTCGCCCCCGAAACTCAGGTATAACTCGGTGGTATTTTGGCTTAAAAGCAAATGCATTGGCAGTCGTGGTGTTCGGAACTACTATCGGAGAAACGTGTGGAGCCCTTTCTGGAGTTAGATAATCTCGCAAAGTTTAAGCTGGTGGATTTGCCATTGGCCTCAATGGAGCAGATAACTCACGCGGTGGAGAATAGGCCTGAATGATACGACGTACCCTCGGAGGAGAAGTAGACCGATGTAGCCGATTCGATAAGGGGCTATAATATAAGTTGAGCATATGATCTGCAAAAACTAGTTAACCAGACTAGAGGGGCTATATGGCCGCCTCATTCACAAACAGTCTCGTGGGGTTATGCCACCTCCACGGCTATATAATACAACAGTAAAAAGGGAAATGATACTCAAATTAGCTTCGTTACACCTCAGGTCGAATTGGTGGCTTAGTTAGAGGTATCTGCTAAGTTGAGTTCAATATGCATAAAAGGAAAAATAAACGGAATACTTATAGTGGTTTGTCGATCCTCAAATAAGCTATATAAAGAAATCTCTGGCAACGGCGCAAAAAATGCTTAACTCCGAACCTTGCCCTTCAATAAGGTTGAGAACCCCAAGCGTAGGGCTAGGTCATCGATAGCATAATATTCGGAAGTCCGGGATCGTTCCCACAGAGAATCAAATATAGCTTAATCGGATTATAGGTTTTAAACGGTAGGATTTTGGCGTTTAAGACGACCAACTTGGTTTTGCTTTAACGGTGGAAATGTTAAAAACGAAAGACTAAAAATGAAATTAATAACTTTAAAAGAGGCAAGTCTATGGATCGTCTAACCCCTGACAAAGGCCGTTACCGGTTCTCGATTATAACTTAGGCCAGAATCACAACCGCGTGCTCGCGCTCGAAGGATTTAGCTTTAAAGACTACGTTTATTGAAAGATGTGATTAAACGGAGGCGAACCAACTTATTTGTCAAATTAATCGAACACATAGAAGGCCAGGAGACCTCGGTGAGCCGCTCGCCAAGATTGCTTGACTAAGCACCTTACCAATGAGTTAACACCCCTTGTTTAGACCAAAAATGCAAGTTAAGCCCTATTCCGAAAATCATGCTCTTCAGCCCAAAGATTTGAGAACCAAATAATAACCTGAGTTCTTGAGAGAGATTATTTCGAGACTTAACCAAGTAACTACTCACTCATAGCTAAAGCACAAAAGAAAGCATAAAAACGAGACATGATTTTTAATTGAAGAAATCGAAAATAAACTTGATATTAAGAAAGATCTAGTTCGTAGCTACAACTTTAATAAACGAGAAATGATCAAACGAGAAGTACTTCCTTGAGTTCTATGAAAATTATACTTGAAAAGCTTAAGGAAACATTAATGGAGTACAAACTAAGGAAATAAATGGTCTAGGTCCAAAAGAGGGAGAGAGAGTGGGCTATTTATATAAAATGGCACTCTCTCTCCTCAAAATATCCAGAAAATATCCAAAAAGTGGAAACATGCCACTAATGGAAAGTTGAAATCTATCAAAAAGTAGGTCGGTAAGCCTCCCGTATCGATACTCCATAGCCGTATCGATACCGAACTGTCTTGCTCTAAAACCCAGGATTCCCCGTAGACGACTCGTATCGATACACCCAGAACCGTATCGATATGTAGAACAGTGTATCGATACGCTGAAGCTTCCAAAATTCTCTGTATCAATGAAGTATCGATACTCCGATAACCGTATCGATACGGCTCTGTTTCCTGGCAGATCAAGTTCCTCAAGCCTTGTTTGCCACCCGACGGCCCATAGCAGGCTCTGGCTTCTACGGTTCTTCATCCTTAAGCCCCGACGGCTGAAT